>NC_034014.1:7880920-8249648 GCF_000346465.2 Prunus persica
AATGCCCTAGCAAAAGCGATGGACAACTATAGAAGTGGGCAAAATCGTACTAACGAGGTAAGTATTTTATAATTTTTGTGTTATTAAGTTTAATCTCCCTAATATATATATTTTGTTAATATTGCTTACATTTTCAATATGTTGTATATATTTTGTTAATATTGCTTGCATTTTCAATATTTTGTTAATATTGCTTGCATTTTCAATATGTTGTATATATTTTGTTAATATTGCTTGCATTTTCAATATTTTGTTAATATTTCTTGCATTTTCAATATGTTGTATATATTTTGTTAATATTGCTTGCATTTTCAATATTTTGTTAATATTGCTTGCATTTTCAATATGTTGTTAATATTTCTTGCATTTTCAATATTTTGTTAATATTGCTTGTATTTTTAATATGTTGTTAATATTTCTTGCATATCCAATATATTTTAAATATTTATTGCATTTCTATTTTTTTGTTCAATAGATGATTCAAGCACAAATGTGGTTCGGTGCAACCGGGGGTGGCAAAAAAAGTTTCACCCATCATGAATGTTGGGAGGTGGTGAAATTTTGCAAACGCTTCGTAATTATTCCAACGGGTCCGGAGGTTGTGTTAAACGAGACGCCACTCCGTGATTCAATGACATCGGATTCACCTCTTGATTCTCCTATGAGTCAAGACTCACCCATCGAAAAGGAGCCGAGGCCCATTGGCCGAAAGGCCGCGAAGGCAAAGAAGAAGGGTAATTCAAGCAATCAAAATTCACAATTTTTGGAGGAAATTGCAAGGCAAAACGGCATAAGAATAGAAATGGAGCAAAAACGCCAAGAGCACGAGTTGGCCCTTGATGCTGAGTTTGCACGTGAAAGGGAGTATTTGCGCAAAAAAGATATGGACAAGACAGATCGGGAAACCATGGCGATGAATACAAGTCATATGTCCCCTGAAACAAAACAATTTTGGAAGCTAGAACGAAGGGATGTTATGAGAAGAAGACTTTTCCGGGATGATGGGCCTAGCAACACGGATTGGTTAAATGATGGAAACCATTAAATTAGTTAGCATATCTTTTATGTATTTGTATTTTAGTTGTTTTCTATTAAAGTTGTTATAATTCATGTATTTTATTTTATTAGTAATTCATAATGACTTGTATTACATTTCATTATTTAATAAACAAAGCATTCAATAAATTACCTTTTTATTCAACATATTCCATACTTCAAACAAAACATAATAAAATTAAAATTAAAAGTACAAACAAGGCACAATAATAAAAATAAAAGTACAAACAAGGCACAATAAAAATAAAAACACAACCAAACCATACTAAATAAAACATAAGCAAAGCATCTATTCTCCATTATTAATCTTCATTGCCTTTCACCGCCCATAGATGCTCCATCAAGTGAAATTGACGCATTTCATGAATATACGAAGATTGCATCTCCGTATATCGATCTATCATTCGGGTCATCAAATGACCATCCCTCACCAACGGTTCCGGCTCAAACGGTTCTCCATTTGGCCCCATGGGCCTTTCATAAATCCGTGTCAAAGCCGTGTTCATTGGATCCGGTTCGTAGACCTCTAAAGCATCATAATCGTACTCATCCTCCACAATCATATTATGGAGGATGATGCAAGTCATCATAATGCTTCTGAGGATCTCCTCATCAAACATGCGGGCCGCACCTCGAATAATCAACCACCTGGCTTGAAGGATGCCAAAACACCTTTCGACATCTTTCCTGTATCCCTCTTGATATGTAGCAAATAATTTTTGCTTCTGGGATCGGGGATTTGGAATGGTTTTGACAAAAGTCGTCCACCTCGGGTAGATTCCATCAGCTAGGTAGTATCCTGTCTGGTATACTGTATTGTTGACTTCATAGGTGACATTGGGGCCCTGACCTCTCAATACATCGTTGAAGACGGGGGATTGACCCAGCACGTTGAGGTCATTTTGTGATCCTGCAACTCCGAAGAAGGCATGCCAAACCCATGTGTCGAAACCAGCAACCGCTTCAAGGATGATACTTTTTTGGCCTTTTCGATTTCCATAATCACCTTGCCAGGCAGTTGGGCAATTCTTCCATTGCCAATGCATGCAGTCGATGCTACCAATCATTCCAGGGAATCCTCGAGCTTCGGCTTTTTGCAGAAGCCTTTGGAGGTCCCTGGGAGTAGGTCTACGCAGGTAGTCCCTAGTGTACAGAGTTTCAACAGCTTGACAAAATCTTACCAAAGCCTCCAACGTAGTGGACTTCCCCATCCGGGCAATCTCATCCACCTGATCAGCAGATGCTCCATACGCCAACATTCGTATAACAGCTGTAAGCTTTTGCTCCGGAAGAAGCCCCAAAACCCCAGCAGCATCACACTTTTGAACAAAGTATGCATCATAATTGCAAATATCATGCATGACTTTATTGAACAAATGAGGTTGCATTCTAAATCGCCTTCGAAAATCAACATCAGAGTACAAAGAAGTTGGGATAAAATAATCTTCCAAAAGATTCTTACCCCTAGAATGCCTATGTCTTTCCACATTCCGGCGGCGGCCGGCTTGTGAACTATGGCGGCGACCTTGGTTCTCTTCTTCTTCCAAAGCCACTGTTATGAGAACTTGCTCATCGACTTGTCTCTGCAACTCATTGACTTCATCTGCTCTACGGTTTCTCTCTCTTCTTTCTCTCTCTTGTCTCTCCAAGCATCTCCTAAATTCTTCCATTCAGAATGAATGAAGTATGAATTATAAACTCTCAGAAATGAAAATATAGAAAGATGTGGTGTGAGAGGTATGAGCTGAGACTCTGGTTTTATAGAAAAATTTGGCAAGATAGACATGCCATGTGGCTTGATTTTATTGGATGAAAATCATATCTGAAATTTGAAATTCATCCGAAATTTGAACCCAAATTTATCTGAAATTTGAACCCAAATTTATCTGAAATTTGAATTTTGAAATTCATTCGAAATTTGAACCCAAAAATTTATCTGAAATTTGAACTTTGAAATTAATCCGAAATTTGAATCCAAATATTTTATCCGAAAATTTTATCTGATTATGAATAGTCTTGACACGTAGGAATCCGAAAATCTTATCTGAAAATATTACCCAAATTAATTATTTTCATTAAAAAATAGGAGGAAAAAACAAAAAAGTGAATAGTAATTGCCATGGCTAAGGGCAACGGGTGGAGAAACGATTTACTATTTGCAAGGGCAACCACTATTCACGTGAATAGTGCTTGCCCTAGCTCCACCCTTGCCATGGCTAAGGGCAAATGGGTGGAGTTGCTCTTAGGGCAGTCACTATTCACGTGAATAGTGGTTGCCTTTGCAAATAGTATTTTGTGTTTCCACCCATTGTCATGGCTAATGGCAATTACTATTCATTTTTTTGTTTTTTCACAACTTTTTTTTTTACTTAAATAATTAATTTGGATAATATTTTTGGATAAAATTTTTGGGTTCCTACGTGTCAATACTATTCATATCGGATAAGATTTTATTTTATTAGTTGTATTAGTTGGTATTTATAGAAAAAAAAAAGTATGAGGATTTAGTGTTAAAAGTGAAGAGTATTAGTTGGTATTTATAGACACGGGCGGACCCATAATTTTTTTAGCGGAGGTGCAATATTGGCTAAGTATGAAAAATGATTTTTCGGAATAATCATTTTCTCAATATAATTTTTGGCGGCTTTTATTCCTTACACATCAAATAAGAAAACTTGATTTTATGGGATTTTAATATGACGTATATATTGACTTAATGAGCCATCATTTTTAGCCTAAATCGTATTTTGCACTAAAACCGATTTTTCATATTTTGATTTGGTGGGAATTTGATTTTCTAGTATTTTTATTTGAATTCAAATGGGGGTACTTCCTTATTTACATTGTAAACTTAAGTAAATGGAGTAATATAAAAATAAATGAAAGTAAAAGGACAAAGACATTTACTTAAATGTTGAAAATGGAAATAAGGTATAGAGAAAAAACAAAAATTCAGTAATTTTTTTGGTATTTTTTTAAAAGTTTTTACGATTTTTTTTATTTTTTTATTGCAGAAAAATTGGTTGTCGTTGGATTGAAGGAAATAATCAGATCGGAGAGCCCAGACGCCGACACGTGGAAGCTAGTCATTGGCGGCTACTGTAGCGCGAGACTGACGTCAACGTGACGCCATCGCTGACGTCACTGCCCGCGGGCTTCACCTTGGGCTGAATTGGCCTTCGGGCTAGCCCGAGTTTGTGGGACCCCCTCCCCCCAGGCTTGGGCTGACCGCTGGAACAAATTTTTTTTTTTTCCCCCAGCCTTGGGCTCAGCTGCTGGATGGAAAGGCTCTTACGAATTGTCAAGAACTGTTAATTATATGGGAAGAGAAGAAATACTTTTTGATTGGGAAATACATAGCTTGATGAATATGAAAAGAAGAGCTTCATAGTTAATTTGACGTTTGTGTAATTAAGGAAATTTTTTTTATCTTTTTTAGTTCTTACGACATTGAGTTTTTATTTTAGGTTGATGTGTCAATTTTAAATCCGTTAGATTAAATTTAAATGAGGTGGTGTGTGAATGAGAAAAGTCAGGCAAATCTTAACAGAAAAAATCGAAGTATCCTAAGTTAAAAGTACAGCAAGGACTAAATGTATTGATGTGCTTACAGTTCACATAGTGCACATAGTATATTGGTGTTTCATGTGAATAAAAGCTTCAGGTATCTAATTTTGGAAACCATGTTTGATTGTTTAAGCATGTGTGTTTGTGTGTTTTTTTTTGTTTTTGTTTTTTTGTGCCATACGTTTCAAATTAGGAGCAAATATATGTATGTTAGAAATATATGTTAGTTGTAAGGTGCTTGTAGCTCAAGTGATTAAGAGCAATCACCCATGCACTTAAGGTCCTACCTGTGTTCGAATCCCCTGCCGCTAATATCGCTTGCACTAATATATATGTGTGTGTCAGTTCAAACCTTGGAAATGGGGGTCTCATCAATAACATGCATTTCAAGATATAAACAACTTTAGTTCTGCATAAACGTTGATGGACATTAATAGGGCTTTTGTTAACTTAATCTCATGGCCATCAATTTAGATTAAAAACAAAAAACAAAAACAATTAACAGCCTAATTAATATCAATCCACAAGTGGATTATCTGGGAAGTACTTGTTCGTATCACTATACAAGTGGAAAGCTTCCTGTCATCGCAATATGGTCAACGGTCTGTCTTAGACCATGCTTGAGTACTGCTTTTCTACCTAACCTGAACCCTTCTCCACTAGCTGACTCAATTCGGCGTTGATAAAAGTTACCAAGCTTCTTCTCGAAGTCTGACACAGAATTCATCACAAATTCCAGCCACATATGGCCCAACACTTGGCTCATATCAATTTTAACCTGTGGGCTCATATTTCGAATTCGATAACATTTAACCTTTAGCCATGCTAGCATCATAGTCTGAGCCATAAGGAACCCTGTCGTCAGCCTAGGAAGACCACTCAGTATCTTAATTGCTGTTACTTCGGGGCGCTTCAAGCTGAATAAAATAGATCTCTTGATGTTGGTAGTAAATCTAGCTATTACCAACTGTTTACTATGGCCACCATACTTTTCTCCCACAGCGGCCTTACTCACTTTTAAGAATTCTGTTTTATCGACAAAGTGTAGTAGAATATTTTTCTCTTGAAATTTCAAATCAAACACTTCTTGTATTTCAAGGAAAAGGGCTTCGCATTGGTCAGCTTCAGTAATCGCCGAGTCCCGGCACTCCAGACATTGATGCCGACCATCATTAAGTAAATAATATATGGTGTTCCTAGGCTTTATTCTTGCACAGCCACAACACCTAGGAGTTCCGTCGTCCTCATGAGAGGGACAGGATCTTTGTAGCGAGATAGGATGTACCATAGTCTTCACTTGACCATCTGAATTTGATGGGATTAAATTTTCACAAACACCACATCGTAATTGCCGCTCCCTGTAGCAGAGCGTGTGGTAAGGATGATTCTCATGCATCGAAAATTTATAAACAGTAATTGGAAGATCGCAAGCATGACAGCGAAAACAATGTGGATGCCACTGATGAGTGCCTTTCCAATTTTTATGTGCCCCATGTTCAATATTCCTCTTGCAGCCAACACACACCTTGAAATTAGGAGGAGAATCCATGTTCACACCATCTTCAACAGCATTGGGAACTTTGCCAACTTGTTCATCGTTCTTTGACTGAACTTTAGTGGGTTCATCATCTTTTCGATGTTCGATTGAATCAGGCAGCTTCTTATGCAGTTGCAAGTTAAAATCTCCTTCATGCTCATACCTTCTGGGGGGATGAAAATCTTCACTGTCCTGTAATCCCAAGAGCTGATATCGTTTCTCTATGAGATGTTCAATCAAGAGACATTCCTTTCTGGTTGTAATAATGATTCTGCTCCCCAAACCAAACCAGTCTTTCTTTCCAGCCAATACTTCCAGTTGGTTTAACTGATCCGCATCATCAATAACGAGAAGCACTTTTTTATTACATAAACAATACTTGGTCATATCGGATCCACTATGAACATTCCAAACATCATTCACTTTTTGCTTCAAGATTGGGGAAAGAAGTTGTTTTTGCAAATGAACAAGCCCATGTGTTGCACAAACCTCTCTCACACTAGCAAGAAAGCAGCTAACATCAAAGTGATGGGAAATTCTGTCATAAACAAATCTTGCGGTTGTTGTCTTACCTGTGCCACCATCCCCCCATATCCCTATAAAGCGAACATCTTTTGCCTCACGATCTAATAGCAATTCTATTTTCTTCAGTGTAAAATCAATTCCCACCAACTTCGTTGAGGAACCTGGCAATGTGAATATTGTAGGATGCACTTTGTTACACACTTCTTCCACAATTTCATTGATAAGGTCGCTCTCATCTCTACAACCAAGAAAAAACCATCTGGTGAGATTACATATACGAAGCATAATTTGAAAGAACTAATACCTGTGCATTTGTTCATGCTTACCTATCTTCAGAAATCCAGCCAGAGATATTACTAACTTTTGTAAGAGCAGCTCTCCAGCGTTGTACCTTTGCTTTGTCTTTTTTAAAGTTCTTTTTGTGTTTGTTGAAGGCTTCCGCAAAAGTTCCCATTTGTTTTCGGACATCAGTAGGATCTACATCATAAAAAATTGGTAGAATGGTGTCCACGTCCATGCACTCAACAATCTTTGAAACCTCATCTAGGCACCAGGATGAAGAAGCATAGTTTGGCGAGAGGATAACGATCGCAATCCGTGATTCTTCGATTGCTCTCAGTAGATTTGGTGAAATAGTTGTACCTCTTACGAGTTCATTGTCGTCCCTGAAAGTTGTAATTGAGCGAAACCACAATCTGTGATATAGATGAGCCACAAAACGCCTGCGAGTGTCTATGCCCCTAAAACTCAAGAACACATGGTATTTCCATGGAGAAGCTGAAGGAGCAGAAGTGGAGGCTCTTTGGCTGCTGAAAGCCATTCGGCAGTGGTTGCAAGTAATCTGCTAGAAACACAAAAGATAAAAGAACTTTTGGTAGAATATTAGAGAGAAAAAGAACATATAAAACTGCATACTATTTCATATGCTGAAATAACCTGTAAGATTGCTATACAAATCTGTCAATTAATACCAGCAAGATCGTAGATGGCACGAAAGTGAAACTGGAACAAGGAATATGGAAATCGCACAGAGAGAGAGACAATCGAAGAAGAACATAGAGAAAAATTATGAGAGGGCGGCAGGGGTGTGTTGGTGAAACCAAAGAATAGACATAGGAAGAGATGTTGTTTGACTTTGGTGAGGGAGTGGAAAATGTGTCCACCCTTTCTCTCTGCTCTTTGAGATTTCAGCTCTCTAAGTTTTTCCTTTCTTTCCCGTCGTTGGTTAAGGAGTTTTTGTTTTTACTGAAAGGCTGTAGATTCTTTTCCATTTTTTGTGTATGATTTCTAGTCTCTCCGTGTGGAGGCTGGCATCTTAGTAAGGACATGCTGCTTGCCTCATTCTTTAAGTACATTCCTCCTTCCAATAAATTACACATATACAACAATAATTAATATAATATCAAAAATAAAATAAAAATTGATATCTGCATTGGATGTGAATCACAGAACAAAAGACTTTATTTAATTAAGGTGCTCGAATATTCAACAAGGCCAAACAACTAGAGTAATCCACAAGGCAAAAAGGGCACCGATCCCTATACATATATATAATTCAAGCATGTATAATCAGTTTATATAGCACATCATCAGTCTGTGCAATTCTGATTCTGCTACAAAACTAAAACCAGAAGTTACAACACAAAAAGGGCATACAACTAAAAATACAACATGATCATCCTCTTTCTGATAATAAAACGGGCGTAACAACATAACGAGTAACCCATGATCATCCTCTTTCTTCACACATACAAATTCTAACAGTCTATGAAAATATTTTGCTATGCTATGAAAATAATCGCTGTCAGATTTGCTGTGAGAGAAATCAGTTGTGAGAGAAAGTGGTTTGGCGTTTGGTAAACATTTTGTTAAAAGTTTGGTTGGTACTATTTCCTGCATAATCAGAAAATGATTCATGCATAATCCGGAAATGAAAGCATCTCATTAGCTGCTTTCCCTTATAGCTTTCTCTCACAGCAATTTTTAACAACAAGTGATTTTCTCATAGTTTACTAAATGGGCTTGGCTTCCCAATTTTTTTTTAAAATCACTTATCCCCCAAATAAGCAATGTCAAACGGACACTAAGAATTAAGTTCACAATACCCTTTTCCTTATTGCCTTTTGAAATTTTGTTCCATCTTTCCCGGATAATAATCTACCTATTTTAGAACTTGGATTTCATTTATTGTACCTAATTTTTGTGTGGATAATAATCTACATATTATTTTTTTTATATAAATTATTGTGTATCTATATTTTCTATAAATTGTTGTGTACCTAGTTTTCTATAAATTTTATGGGTAGATAATATACCTATATTTTATTTAAATAATATACCTATATATTTTATAGGTATATATTTATATTTATATTTTTCATAGGTACATTATTGGATGTATAATTTACATATATTTTTTTTATTTGCAATTTTAGGCCCGATATGTTAGAGGGAATGACAACCAAAAGAAATGGGGTGATTGATATGCTATATTAATAGGGAGTATTAATTACAATTATGGCAGTTAATGCTTGAAATAAATTATAAATAAAATATAAAGTATGTGGCAAAAACATAGGAATACTATAACATCTTATATTCTACTGGTCATTTAAATTTGAAATTGAGTTTTACACATAGATTTATAGAGTGATGGGTATGCCTAGGAAATAGAAAATGTAGAGACCTATAGTGGACAAGCCCTGAATACTTTCTGATTGGGAAATACATAGCTTGATGAATATGAAAAGAAGAGCTTCAGAGTTAAGTTTGGCATTTGTTTAATTAAGGATTTTTTATTTTATATCTTTTTTAATTCTTACGAAATTGAGTTTTTATTTTAGGTTGATTTGTCAACTTTAAATCCGTTAGATTAAATTTAAATGAGGTAGTGTGTGTAAATGGAAAAAGTCAGACATATCCTAACAAAGAAAATCAAAGTAAAGAATCTAGATCCCTAATTTAGAAGCATAAGGAGGACTAAATAAAAGCTTCATGTATCTAATTTTGGAAACCAGATTTGATTGTTTAAGCATGTGTTTATTTTCCTTTTTTGGCCATGTATTAATTTCAAATTAGGAGCAAATATATGTATGTTAGAAATACATGTTAGTTGTAAGGTGCTTGTAGCTCAAGTAGTTAAGAGCATCCACAGTTATGCTCTCTATTTTTTAATTTAAATTTAGCTAAAAATATATATAAGTTATTTTAAGAGCTCTCTATAAAATTTAAACTCCAATCATGCTCTCTAATTTAGGGAGTCATAAATGTTATAACTCTTTTTTAATTGGTCCATCTCCATTAATAATAAAAAAGTGTTGCTAAACAAACTCTAAAATTAACTGAGTACACCCTATGATCTAAGTACACCTTAATATTTTAATCAAATTTTAAAATTAATTTAGAACACCATATTTAACTACCAAAATACTCCTAATACACCTTAATACACTCTATCACACAACACCATACTCATTCCAATTGGTCTTGCTCCTCCGCCGTTTATATTAACTATCCAATAAGGCTGAAATCTCCAGCAATGCCTTTGAATATGGTGAGAGATAAGGCATAGGAAAGTTCTGGACCATGTTGAGAAACCGTGAATGCATGAAGATCTGTCGAGTCAAAGGAACACGTAGCATTCCTCCTTTGTAGTTTAGAGCTTGTGTACCTAAATTTTTTTAAGGGGCTCTTAGATATGGGTCCAATTTGAAGAATACAGTTTGATTGCAGGACAGTAATTGTTACCTATTTATTCCTGTCCTAAAGCCCAGTCATGCAGCCACCTAAGCAAATAGTGTGGCCACAAATTTTAATTTATTTACAACTACTGCCATTATATACAAACGGAAAGTAAAGGAGGTTTCACCAAAACGCATATCTCAGATCCCCCAAATCGCAGAAATCCCAAAAGTGATGCTCCGTCTTTGCCAATTTTCACTAATTTTTTGGTTCCTTAATGGGAAGATTTGTGGGTTCCTTCTAATAATTCACGATTACATATGGAATAACTCAAATTTTTGGATTATTAGAAACTGTGGCGTCAATTGAAGTTCCTGTATCCCAGGTAAATTCTCTCATTCAGCGTACGTCAATTTTTTGGATTATCAGAGACTGTGGGTTCCTTTTCTGTTATGGTTTGTTGGAGGGAGGACTTTTCATCTCTTTGAATTGTTTGTTAAGAGTGGAAATATAAAGAGGAGATAAAGTCAGAGAGATTCTTGTAAGACCATCGTCGGTTGATTAGGCACTACCGTGCTAGTTTAAGTCGGCTTGCAGTGATGATCTCTTGCTTTGATTGAAGCTTCCTTGATCTGTTATTTCAAAAGTTTTGCAGTATGCCAATTGTTATAGTTAGAGAAATATCATCACTGGGTTTAATCATCAACTAGAACCTTTTGTATAGGTAATTGGCTGAAACTGTACCTATGCTATGGGTACGTACGTTGTTGTAAAATCTTCTAACAGTGTACCTATGGCTCATGTACTTTACATAGTGGCTTGATATGGCGCTTCACAGAGAACCTAGCCTACAGGTAACCTGCAAAAGTGTTCCTATGACACAGGTATTTGACACATTGCTTGGGATTATCTTCTTTGAAGTTTGGCATATACCTGTGACCTAGGTACTGTGTCGGCAATTACCTATACGACAGGAGTTTACCTATACGATAGGTTGTAAACCCAGAACGAGAGTGAGAGTATAACTGTTGGACAGCGTGCAAATGAACATGTTAAGTCTGTCTATATATGAGCAAAAATTCTCCAATAAATAGTAGCAAAATCCAACAAAAACAT
Organism: Prunus persica; assembly: GCF_000346465.2. Lineage (NCBI taxonomy): Eukaryota > Viridiplantae > Streptophyta > Magnoliopsida > Rosales > Rosaceae > Prunus > Prunus persica. The sequence continues at coordinate 7,892,403 of NC_034014.1, forward strand.
TCTCCATAATTGATTGTGGAGAATTGTCTAACGCGATTTTTGATATTTTGTTGTCTTTTAGGTTACCTTTTTTCTATCTAAGGGGCAAAATTGGAAGCACAACATAAATTAAAAAAATTAAGAAAATAAAATATAAACCTTAGAAATTAACAAAAGGTAAGTAATCCTACATGGCACAAAAGTCAGAGGACTTGAATTACTAACAACAAATATGTGGATTGCACCCAAATTCTGTCATAAGAATTAGACTTATACCGAATTTTCTTTTTTTTTAATTGTCATGGCTATGGTAAAAACATCACAAGCCCACAGTCCACAATAATCCAATTCAGCACCAGTGATGTTTGGATTGTTGAGACATCACCGAAATCCCTATAGTTTAGGTTGATTGATTTACAATTGATTCTGTATATTTGTTGCCTTGGTAGTACAACTGACTTCTTATATTTGCTCCTTGATGATTTCCTTAATTCTAGGATCACTACTGTATAAATATGATTGACGTTGTAATGAAAAAGTATTCTGGTTGAATCAAAACATTAGCCTATTCCTTTCTTTACGTGGATAATCCTTGTGGAATTGTTGTTTCCAAAAAAGGTCTTTTTGGTGACTAAAGCTTTTAGTCACTAAATGTCACCAAATAATAATGATTTTTGTCAATTTTTTTTGTAGTGTGCATTTCAAAATACAAACAACTTTAGTTCTGCATAAATGTTGATTTGTTATAAATCTAGAGAATTAAGGAGAGAATTTGGGAGCAGAGAATTGAGGAGAGAAATGGAGGAAGCAGAGAAAAAACTCTACTCCTCTTTCAGATTGTCTATGTTTATATCATTAACAATGTGGGCCCCTTTCCAACATGTGGGCTCCACACCAAATAATTTACAACACTCCCCCTTGGAGACCACAAATGATACAGAATATGTCTCGTTAAAAACCTTGCCAGTAAAAACCCAGTGGGACAAAAAAAAAAACTGGCCAAAGGAAAAAAGAGTACATAATCATGTGTAACGTAAAATTCTATGTATATTGACGCGCATGCGACACTGCCTCGTTAAAACCTTGCCAGGAAAAATCCTGTGGGATAAAAACTTGGACGAAGGAAAAAGAGTACAGTGTTTGAAGATCTTTATTGATAGCACGCTCCCCCTGATGCTTGGCAAAATATCTTTAAGCCATACTGTTGATCATCTTTCTGAATATCGTAGTTGACACTGCTTCTGTGAGTCAATCTTGAGTGACACTGCTGCTGTGAGTCAATCTTGAGCGACACTGCCTCGTTAAAACCTTACCAGGAAAAACCCAGTGGGATAAAAACCTGGATGAAGGAAAAAGAGTACAGTGTATGGAGGTCTTTATTAAAACCACGCTCCCCTTTATAAATATCTCCCCCTGAAAACTTCATGACTAGCTTTTCCAGTATGCGACCATAGAAATTTCCAGAGTCTGCATATCTAATAACACTTGGGCTATTTGTAAGTTCACTCAAAAATATGCCCGTATATGGTGTTATGCTGAGATAGCATCAAATATATCTCACATCATCCCAAAATGATGGTGATGGAGGTGAGCTCTATCTGGAAAATACGATGTACGGTCCAATATACTTCCGGAAAATCCTTAAAGTGTCCAACGGATAATCCTCATAAAAATGCTTCAATACTTTCTTAGTATAAGCAAGAATCTCGTTGGCATAATGCTCGATCCTTAAGTCGAGACAAATATTTCTTGAACTCTTTAGAAGCTTTAATGTGTTGCAAACACATTATAATCCATGTACTCACTGAGACAATTTATGCACATTAGTATTGAGTACAGATTTTGTGCTTCAGGCACATGTCCTTCAGGGACTTGCTTCATGCAATTTCAATCCTTTCAAGGATTTTGTTTAAAGGGGATTAAACTTTATGACACATTATATAGCTTTAACCCAGCTATTTATACATCTTTAAGGAATCACTACTGGTGATATGCTCCGTGCATTTAATAACCCTTAAAGATAACATGTTGGTCTCCGTAAATGTGCAATAAGGAGGCACAATCGAATCTGTAAATATGGAGAAAACCCAACATTCCTTGTTTCTGTCAGAAACATTGTGTCATACAAAGTAGGTATATTCCCTTTTATTCCGAACACCCAAGTATAACATTCAGTATTAACAAATTTTGGGGTTCGTACTGTGGGTTGTTCCTTCACGTTCATTCTTATCTATAATGGAATTACCTCATTCCATTTTGGCCAATGATATTGTCGACATTTAATAATTGAACGTGGTTCCAATCAACACAGCCCATTGATGATTTGAGTAGCTACTCCAAAATCAAAAATTGTCATTCATCAAGTCATGATCCCACCATTCTCATGTGCATGCGCATGCATCAATTATAAGCATTTCTTTGCTTTTGGGTACCCAAGCCACTGCAGGGGGCTTTTATTATGTGAGAATGTGGATTATAACCTCCAATGGAGCGTTATTTTATAGTAGGGCGTGGATAATCTCCATTTAGGGAGTTGGAACATTTAGAACCCATATATCTGTCATGCGGCAGGCATGCCACAGATTAATACATACATGTCAATTAATTTATGGGACTTTAACCCATATTATGGGACTTTAACCCATATAATTTGCTACGCATTAGGCGTGCATAATATCAATATTGACATGTTAAAGGATTGTCCTTTCGGGACTTCAATCCATATCATTTGCTACGCAACAGGCGTGCATCATATTGATCACTGCTATACCCATATTCTGTTCTTATGGTACATTAATCTGTGCAGTGTATTATCAATGTATCCAACTTGCAATCTGTAAAATTTGCATTAATAATTCATGGATACATACAAGCCATTCTTTTGGAACGGACTTATCTTCCCATTTGGTTACCTTTCAAGATAAAATATCAAATAAGTATATAAGCAAAAAATAACACAAGTATTGCTTACATCCTTAGGTGGGAGAAACTTGTCTCAAGTATCATTCAAGCTCGTATCGGTCCAGTAACGCTTGATGATCTAGTTATATCCTGCAAGAGCAAAAAGTCACAATTCTTCCCTCTGTCAAAAATAAATAAATAACCCTCAGAGTTAGGATCACCGTATGGATTCTTTCTTCGGATGTTCGTTCTAAAGAAATAAAAACCCTTATGAACAGAGAGTTATAAAAAAGAAAGAAAAGATACAAAGATTGTGATATTGATTGCCAGGTAAGGTAAGCAATCAAGGAAGGAAGCTGGTGGGAGCAGACAATAAGCTCTCAATTCTCCTAGTCTAGAAGGACTTCCGGAGATTAGAGCATAAGATCGCCTTCACAGTTTCCTGATGTAGCGGAAACGTGATCAGGGATAGTCTCGCTTCCTGAATGGATGATCAGAGATAGTCTTGCTTCTCGGGCATATTGAATGTTCACTGATAAGAAAAACAAGTAGATATCGCATCACTAGGTATGGAGTAAACTGGATGTCTTCTGCAAAGAAAATTTCGTTAGTAACACATTTATACACAATGAATAGGTAGAACCGGTGAATTTCAAGTTAACCATAGGAAAATTGCGAGATTCTCGGGATGCTTTTGAAAAAGTAGCTCCGTGAAATCCGTAAAGCAAGATCGGCTTTGAAAATAATACTTGAAAACGCCGAAAGTGCCGACAGGCATTATTAGAGGCCACGTGAAGTTTTGGACTCTGGGAAAGAAAAAGATAATATGGGGATTCGAGAAGATATTGGGGTCCTGAAAAACAGTAGCCATATTTCCTCCTATAGATATGGCCTTTGCAAAACTTGATTGGAGCAACTGCGTTTCAACTCAAATTTCTTCATTTTCTGAAACTTTAGTTTTCCTAAGACTTTCTTCGAAACCTTCTCAAAAATGGCTTCCTCTTCTTCCTGCCCAAATTATTTCAATTTAAATGATGCTCCCACAACAACCAGTGACGCCAAAGTTTGGCGTCCATCCTTTGTATCCCAAAATCGTCATCTCACAGTTAATGATTCTGTGATGATGAATGATGCTACTGCTGTCATAGTAGCTAGGAATTTCATTACTCCAATGGATGAAATGCTGTTAACAGGGAGGTCTGAGGAAGAGGCTATTGATGACTCAATGGCTTTTAGCATTCAGAGTGCTGCTTCTGTTTCTAACATGGCTGATCGTTTGCGTGCTAGAGTAAACGAGGTTGAGAAGCTGGCAACTGAAAATTCGTCTCTTCAAAGAATGCTTCATGAGTCTCAACAGGAGGTTGAGAAACTTAAAGGAGAGAATAATTCCTTGTTGAAACTGGTGAGTTCGTACTCTGTTGATACACTGAGAAGGCTAGACATGCTGCAGGTCTCCAATGAAAGAATTTTGGGAGACCACGAGAAGCTCATGGCCAAGCTTAAGAGGCGCCGTACTCTTCCTTCAGAGGCTTCCAGAACATAATGTAATTTTATAGATTTTACAGGGCCTGCACCTTCATTGCAGGTGGAAAAAATCTATCTGTTGTATGTTCCTGTAATAATAATTGCGCACATTCTTAAACTTGCACCTGTGGTTTTTACGTCTTTTCAAAATGACGGTTTGGAACCTTGTGCCTTATAGATTCAAATAACCACATCGATTCTCCCAAATTTCATATTTCAACGCATGGTAGCCCGGAACTTTTGGCCTGGGCACAAACTCAGAATTTATTTGCCCTTTTCAAATGGACATAAAATATGAATTGAGTAAAAGCCATGATAATATCGCAATATAGTAGTGAAGAGCATTAACTACTATATACCCACAACTTCAAGTTTAGGATCTCTCATATATTTGGATCCATGGGCTTCCGGCCCAGATATAACAAAATATGTGGGGAGCCTCAATTCATTATTTGAGGTTTATATTGATATTATCCATTTCGCGGTGTATTCTTAACAACCGGAATTCACAAAATATATTTCTTCCTTGAGGTGTCGATTATAACAAAATCGAACTTTAAATTCATCATCTTCTTATGCCAAAGAAATATGTGGCATACCACAATTTGCAATAATACCTCAAGGGTTGTCCATTTAATTGTTGGAACTTCAGGTTCTCAACACTGTTAAATTTTGAACTTCAGCCCAAAGCCACATATTCTCATGGTATGGACATTTTTACAATTTTCTGTACATATTTCGGGACTTCAAGCCCTTACATAATTGTCCATATTTTGAGGAACTTCTGGTATCTCATTTAATTGCTCATCCATGAGTTTAAGGAACTGCAGGTTCCCTTTTGTATATAGTGACGGTTTACCCAAAATGGTTCATATTTATGCATACGTCACTATTCATGTGAATAGTACTATTCATCAAGTCATGAATACGTATCTATTCATCTGCCAGTACAGTTATCATCAATGTGTACGGCACCATGAACCAATACGGTACTGTTACATCATTAAGGAACTCTAGGTCCTTATTTACATGTCAGGGATCAAGGACCCTTAAGTCCAATCACATGTTTACAAATACAGTACCGGAGAGACTGCCAGCTCTCATTTTAATATCATCATCAAGGATCTTCAAGTCCTGATGTAATTGTATGATGAGGATCAAGGAACTTCTGGTCCTGATCTGCATACTGTAAAAACTCATCATACAGCACAATTAATCCATAAAATAAATTGCTGATAAATAAATTACTGGTATGGACGATAAACCCGCACCATACTTTAAATAAATTAAATAGCTTGCTGTATGGACGTTAATCCCGCACCATACCTTAAATAAAATTAAATGTGCGGTAAAGTAAACGTGCTTGTATGGGCACTAATTCTGCTCCATACATTTAAATAAAAGTAAAGGCGTGGACGATAAAACCGCACCACCCTTTTAAATAGATACTGTTGTATGGGTAATAAACCTACACCATACAGTAAATAAAATAAATGTGCGGTAAATTAAATTTCATAAAGTATGAGGGTCAATTCCACATCATACTTTAAGTAAAAGTAAATTTGCGATAAAATAAAGGCAATTATTTGTGGGTTCATATCAACACCACAATCAGATAATATAGTAGATAATATTATTATCGTTTGTGGAAGGCATCATGATTGTCTCTCAAATCAAAAACTTTCCACCTGCAGAGCAAGTTAAATAGTGTAGTATAATACTAAAGTAATTGAAAGATAAGGGTGCAGAAGACTTATTGTTTTTTTCAGTGGGTTCTCTATTCTCTCAGTGGGTGTTCACATGCCTGGCAATAATCATTTGTTTCTTTTACTTTGCTTTCCACTAGGATCAACTTGCTGTATCCCACTTTTCCTCCTGCACACCTTTAATCAATATAATTATATAATTAAAATAATATCACACCTTCATAAAATAATATCATTATAGACTTGCACTATGGCCGCCATCATCATGATCTTGCACATGTTCAGCACCACGGATATGGTTCTTGGCCTTCATGACTTTACGTTCCGGTGTCCAGAAGCTTGGCACGGTACTCTTGGTTGGTCTTAAGATATGGGTTTTGACAGGGAATAAGATGGAAACTGCAATCAACATAGGATTTGCATGTAGTTTGCTCCGACAGGGCATGAAGCAGATCTATGTATCAACAGCGAATTTCGACATGTTGGGACAAGATAGCAAAGAGGCTGTTGTCCATGATTGGGAAGTCTTTCTTCTCTTGTAGCAACCTCTCCGATCCTTGGCACCCTGCACCTTCCTTCCATCCCCTTTGAACTCTTAGCGGATAAATGTCACCATAAGTGATTTTCCAAGTGAAGAACCTATATGGGTCTTTACCATTAACGCCATTAACAAGAAACAGAACCAAAACAATGGCAAAAGAAAGAAGTTTGCACTCTCTCATTTTCTGTTCCAGCAAACTAAAATAAATTTAAAAAAAATGTTTCTTATTCAGATCTATAGAGAGAGAGAGAGAGAGAGAGAGAGTTCATAGCCTTCTTGTTCTTGGATGTCTGTGAGGTGCAGGTGGCTGTTTGCAAGGGTGAGATTAGCAGAGCCAGGAGCGAGATCATGGGCTGTAGCTCCCAAACTGGTTTGTTGGCGGCTACCGAGAGATGTTGGTTTGGTGGACTTTGGCAGAGAGACTATCACATGCTCTCTGTGAAAGAAACAGAGCTTATGTTTTTCTTTGTGTTTTCTTTGGCTGGGTTTCATCATAGAATTCAGCTGGAATTGTTGAAAGCGAATTCGTGCTGATAACGTGTTATAAATCTAGAGAATTAAGGAGAGAATTTGGGAGCAGAGAATTGAGGAGAGAAATGGAGGAAGCAGAGAAAAAACTCTACCCCTCTTTCAGATTGTCTATGTTTATATCATTAACAATGTGGGCCCCTTTCCAACACGTGGGCTCCACACCAAATAATTTACAACATGATTAACATTAATAGGATTTGTTAACTTAATCTCATGGCCATTAATTCAAATAGAAAAAAAAAAACAATTAACAGCCTAATTAATATCAATCCACAAGTGGATTATCACTAGACAAGTGGAAAGCTTCCTGTCATCGCAATATGATCAAGGGTCTGTCTTAGACCATGCTTGAGTACTGCTTTTCGACCTAAGCTGAACCGTTCTCCTCTATCTGACTCAATTCGGCGTTGATAAGAGTTACCAAGCTTCTTCTCAAAGTCTGACCCAGAATTCATCACAAATTCCAGCCACATATGGGCCAACACGTGGCTCATATCAATTTTAACCTGTGGGCTCATATTTCGAATTCGATAACATTTAACCTCTAGCCACGCTAGCATCATAGTCCGAGCCATAACGTACCCAGTCGCCAGCCTAGGAAGACCACTCCGTATCTTAATTGCTCTTACTTCAGGGCGCTTCCAGCTGAATAAAATAGACCTGTTGGTGTTGGTAGTAAAACTAGCTGCTACATACTTTTTACGGTGGCCACCATACTTTTCTCCCACAGCGGCCTTACTCACTTTTAAGAATTCTGTTTCCTCGACGAAGTGTATTAGAATATTTTTCTCTTGAAATTTCAAATCAAACAGTTTTTGTATTTCAAGGAAAAGGGCTTCGCATTCGCTAGCTTCCGTAATCGCCGAATCCCGGCACTCCAGACATTGATGCCGACCATCATTAAGTAAATAATATATGGTGTTCCTTGGCTTTATTCTTCCACAGCAACAACACCTAGGAGTTCCGTCGTCCTCATGAGAGGGACAGGATCTTTGTAGCGAGATAGGATGTAGCTTAGACTCCACATTACCATCTGAATTTGATGGGATTAAATTTTCACAAACACCACATCGTAAATGCCGCTCCCTGTAGCAGGGCATGTGGTAAGGATGATTCTCATGCATCGAAAATTTAGAACCAGTAATTGGAAGATCGCAAGCATGACAGCGAAAACAATGTGGATGCCACTGATGAGTACCCTTGCAATCTTTATATTCCTCATGCTCAATATTCCTCTTGCAGCCAACACACACCTTGAATTTAGGAGGAGAATCCATGTTCACACCTTGTTCAACAGCATGGGGAACTTTGCCAACTTGTTCATCGTTCTTCGACTGAACTTTAGTGGGTTCATCATATTTTCGATCTTCGATTGAATTAGGCAGCTTCTTAGGCAGTTGAAAGTTAAGATCTCCTTCAAACTCATCTCTTCTGTGGGGATGAAAATCTTCACTGTCTTGTAATCCCAAGAGCTTGTATCGTTCCTCTATATGATGTTCGATCAACAGATGTTCCTTTCTGGTTGTAATAATGATTCTGCTCCCCAAACCAAACCAGTGTTTCTTTCCAGCCAATACATCCAGTTGGTTTAACTGATCCGCATCATCAATAACGAGAAGCACTTTTTTATTACATAAACAATACTTGGTCATAGTGGCTCCGCTATGAACATCCCAAACTTCATTCACTTTTTGCTTCAAGATTGGGGAAAGAAGCTGTTTTTGTAAATGAACAACACCATGGGTTGCACAAACCTCTCGGACATTGGCAAGAAAGTAGCTAACATCAAAGTGATGGGAAATTCTCTCATAAACAAGTCTAGCAATAGTTGTCTTGCCTGTGCCACCATCCCCCCATATCCCTATAAAGCGAACATCTTTTGCCTCACGATCTAATAGCAATTCTATTTTCTTCAGTCTAAAATCAATTCCCACCAACTTTGTTGTGGAACCTGGCAATGTTAATATTGTAGGATGCACTTTGTTACACACTTCTTCCACAATTTCTTTGATAAGGTCGCTCTCATCTCTACAACCAAGAAAAAACTATCCGGTGAGATTACATATATGAAGCATAATTTGAAAAAACGAATAATACCCTGTACATCTGAGCATGCATGATGCATACCTATCTTTTAAAGTCCACCCAGCGATATTACCAATTTTTGTAAGAGCAGCTCTCCACCGTCGAATCTTTTCTTTTTCTTTTTTGAAGTTCTTTTTATGCTTGTTGAAGGCTTCCTCAAAAGTTCCCATTTGTTTTCGAACATCAGAGGGATCTACATCATAAAAAACTGGTAGAATGGTGTCGGTTTTCATGCACTCAACAATCTTTGAAACCTCATCTAAGCACCAGGTGGAAGAAGCATAGTTTGGTGAGAGGATAACAATGGCAAACCATGATTCTTCGATTGCTTTTAGTAGATTTGGTGAAATAGTTGTACCTCTTTTAAGTTCATTGTCGTCCCTAAAAGTTGTAATTGAGCGAAACCACAACCTGTCATATAGATGAGCCGTAAAACCCCTGCGAGTGTCTATGCCCCTAAAACTCAAGAACACTTGATATTTGCATTGAGAAGCTGAAGGAGCAGAAGTGGAGGCTCTTTGGCTGCTGAAAGCCATTCGGCAATGGTTGCAAGTAATCTGCTAGAAACACAAAAGATACAACTTTTCGTAGAATATTAGAGAGAAAAAAAAAAAACATCTATTTCTGAGGCTGAAATAACCTGTAAGATTGCTATACAAATCTGTCCATTAATACAAGCAAGATCGTAAATGGCACGAAAATGAATTTGAAACTGGAACAAGGAATGGAAATCGCAGAGAGAGAGAGAAGGTACGTCACGTGTGTGAAAGGTGAAATAATCGAAGAAGAACATAGGAAGAGATGTTGGTGAAACCAAAGAAGAGACATAGGAAGAGATGTTGTTTGACTTTCGTGAGGGAGTGGAAAATGTGTCCACCCTTTCTCTCCTCTCTTTGAGATGTCAGCTCTCTAGTTTTTCCTCTCTTTCCCCCGGTCTTTGGTTAAGGAGTTTTTGTTTTTACTGAAAGGACTGTATGGAAGGAATATGATAGAATATATGATTTTTGTTTTGTAAATTAATTTTTTAAAAAAATGGGTGAAATTGTAAATTAATAATTTAATGATGAGTTGCGATCCCATTTTGTTGGTTCTAGATCACAGAAGACGAAACAAAAGGCTTTATTTTATACTTCGATGAATACCTTCTACGTCGGTTATCAGTTTTTTTTTTCTTTTGAAATATTTAATTTCTATCGTTTATAATTTACATGACCTATCCAAATATTGAAATTTTCAATTTCTGTCATTTACAAAATTTGACATACATAAATTCAAGCACTGAAATCTTCAATTGCCAGAAATTGAAATAACAGAAATTAAATTCGGTCATTTTAAAATTCTGTGTAAATTGCAATTCCTTCATCCAAACGGAGTGTTAGATTAAATTTTAATGAGGTGACATATGAAAAACAAAAATAAAGCAAATCATGGCAGAGAAAATCAAAGCAGACGATCTGGATCCGGATTACCCACCTCTTGTTCTCTCTCCTCAACCTCTAGTCTCCTACTCCTCAAACAAATCGAAACTTGCCCCTTTTCTTTTGAAAGCTCCTCTCCCAAAACAACCCAGCAACCTTTCTCGTCTGATTTAGTTTTTAGATCTGGTGGTTTTCACCCGAATCCCTCCTTTTTTTTTCTTTTCTTTTTCCTATCTCCTTGTTTTTGACAGAGTTTGTTATCTCCCTAGTTTTTCTAGGGCGTTTCTTTGGCTCTGGGGTGTCCTTTTAGATCAAATCTCAAAGCTGAGATCTTATATCTCATATCTGAGAGCTAGAGTAGGGCTTGCTTCAGTCATGGTTTCCTTGTATTTTGTTTTTTTGTATAAGCTTTTCTTTCTTAGTAAATTTAGGTTTTAGCCACAAACAAACTTTCACTTTTGGAAAAAGCCAAATTTTTTTTAAAAAAGACAGAAAAACCTCTCAACTTTCAAACCAAAGATATGCAAATGTAAAGAATTCCTTAGGAAATTCAAAAATAAATAAGGGCAATTTTTTGGCTTCTTTTAAAAAATTTCTCTCTCCTTTGGCCTTTTCCAAAGTCTCCCATCTTTCTTTAACTTTTTTATATATTAATATATTCTTTGTTATTCTGTGATGCAGGAAGATCAAGTTCTGTAGGGACGGTGAAATTGCTAGAGGCGCCTCTATTCCTAGGTCCTTTAAAAAAAAATTATTTTATTAATATAGTATTTGTAATTCGTCATTTCTACTTCTGAGTTCTAAAGATGTTCTAATTGGGTTTCTCTTCCCCTGATCATTGGTGGGTTGAGGTTATTCATTTAGATGAGTACAAGATTTCTATTTTCTTAGATTTTATTTTATTTTGATATGCCCCTTTCTCTTTCTTTCACTACCCAAAAAAAAAAAAAAAAGCAATAGTCACCTTTTTAAAATAACAAAATTTGTTTTGGTGACATACAGAAGAGCTGCCCACCAAGGCATTATTGCCATCATCTTATCATAAAAAGAGGAATTACTGGTATTACGCCATTAAAGTATATCAAATGGAAACTTTAATTATTTAAAATATATATAATTCAAAAAACTACTAAACTAATTAAAGATGAAAATAATAAAAATATATAAGTGTAAAGGTGGCTGAAAAGTCAACGTATTGTTTGTCACCTTCTAATGGAGACAAAGGCCAATAGTCAACAAATCTAACCTTTGTAACTGCATTTAGTCACCAATAAAGGTGACTACTGCTTTCAAAAGTCACTTTTAAAAAGGTGACCATTGTTGTTGTTTTTTTTTTTTTTGGTTGTATTGTCACTCAATTTGGCTAATGTATTGGGATTTAGTTGACTTCTCAGCAATGTTCACCAGTATCGTGATTATCTTCAGTGTTTCTTCGATTTCGAATTAGGATCGAACCCGCCACACAGAGGATCAAGAGGACGGGCCAAAAGCACACTTTGATAGGATTGTCAACATGCTTACTGAGGTAAGCATACTGAACTATGGAGAAAGCCATTTGAAAGAAGACACCAAGTAGTCCAAAAACATCAGAGAAAGTACCGAAAAGCCTGTTACGAGGAGGTGGATGATAAAACAACGGCAGCATTCCCCTCCTCCTCACCAATCGGACTCTTTCCTTTCTGGCCTTGAGAAAGAGCTCCGCGATGCAAGTGAGCAGAGCTAGAATAGCCAACACCATACCAATAAGTCCAAAGTGGGGCCTGCTTGGGGAGGAGACCTGTTCAAACACAGCTGATACAATCTCTAGGCAGAGGCTAGTCAGTAAAAGCATCCACTGTGCTGCAACACAAATATTAGCTACGTTTTCCCTAATTTGCCTTGGATGATGAATCTGAATCTGATTGTTGCCCTCATGATCTAAATACTCAGGCCAATGACGCAAACGGTGTACGCCACATAAATAGTAAGACAAACGCGGAAGTGACAGGTTAGGGAGAGGAAAATCTAGGAGGTTTTCAATGCGAGGAGGAGGCGGCAAATCTAGGAGGTTTTCGATGGAATGAGGAGGATGAAAATCTTGGAGGTTTTCGATGGAATGAGGAGGAGGAAAAAGTTGTCCTAAGGGATTATGTAGTTTCCAGAAAACAAATGGAAAGAGATGAATATTGTTAACGATACTGTTAGGGAAACGAATAATACCATCATCTCTATCGAAAGTGGGTGTGTTGGGGAAAAGAGGCCTCGCTCCAAAACTATCCGAATTCATCGACTTCTTCTTCTTCCCCTTCTTTCGCCGTTTGAACTTGGAAGAGTCCTTCCTCGGACCCGAAAACTTGTAGAAAGGACCACGCGCCTCCACCATGGCCATCTCCGTCTTAGGCCATCCGCATTGCAAGTTTGTATACAAAATATAGAGAGAGACCCAAAAGAATTGTTGACTCCAGAGTGCACCGGAAGGAAGTATGTTCTCTTTTTAAACTCTTGGTTCCCCCAGTCTAAACAGGATTATCCACAAATTACAGACGCCACACGGACAGGAAAGCGTGTGTGGCGGAAACCCCATGTAACCGTCCAGGAAGCAGGTTTCTACAAGCATAGACTCCGGGCTGGATAAACCAAAAACGAAGACTCCGCACGGGAGACTGTAAAAAAACATTTAATCTAATGGAATTTTCTGGGACCGGGTTATCAATTCATGTAACTTTTAGCCATTTTTCATCGTAACTTTTATATTCTTTATGCTAAATAATTATTTCCTTTGTTAAGTCGTCTTATTATTTTTTTGTTTAGTTGACACATTTCAATCCTAAACATGAGTTTTTTTTTTTTTTTTTCTCAAACTCACTAATGAGATCTTGAGTCTCTACATTTATAAGCATTTAAAAATTTTTTAATCATTTGATTAATCTTATCACTAAGATTCCGCAACGTAAACGAAATTGTATGAAATTAAAAACTCACCTTATGTACTGTATCAATCACCCGTATCATTTGAATCTTCCAACAAGCATGTACTGTATAATCTGAATATTCTGGCGACTGGGTGGTGACAAGGGCAAATTGGCCATTGAAAATCGAACAGTTGACAATGAAAGATTGTAGATCCTTAACTGTTGTTTGTTTTTTTACCCAAAGATGTGATATGAGAATTATGTTTTAATCATGAATGGCTGCCCATGTAGTTGTCTTAACAAAAAAAAAATATTTACTAAAGGAAGTTTCTCGGACCGCTTTATCAATTCATGCAACTTTTTTACACATTTTTCATTGTAGCTTTTATGTTCCCTTTGCTAAATAATTATTTTCCTTTGTTAAATTAAATCATATTGTTTTAATTTGTTAGTTGACACTCAATTCTACTATACATGGTTATACTCAAACTTACTCATATAAATTGTTAAATTTCAAAGAGACGGGTCAGTGGTCTATTATTAGTAATATTCATATTGTTCCCAACTTAACCACCTATAAAGCTAAGTAGGTGTGGGGTTTTATCACAAAAAGTCTCGGTGATATTAGTAGTGGAACAATTCATTATATATTTTATTTTATTTAATCAAGTTTCCGATGTGGGACTTATATTCTTAACACGCCCCCTCACGTGGAACCATCACATAGTGGGTCACATGTGGAGCCAAATTCACATCAAAGCCAATCATTTAAGCCCAACACGTGAACATCATGTATTGGGTAAGGGGTAAGGATAAACATTCAAGTCCAACATGTGAAAACCAAATATTGGGTAAGGGTAAAGGCCCAATTCAGGCTCAGTAAATTTACTCGCTATGATACCATGTTAAATTTCAAAGAGACGAGTCTGCAGCCTACTACTCAAAACACATATATTGTCTCTAACTTCACCACCTATAAAGTCCAGTAGGTATGACGTTTTATCACAAAGGCCTCGGTATTATTAGGAGTGGAACCACTTATTATAACTTGTAGTTTATTTAGTCAAGTTTCCGATGTGAACTTATATTCTTTAACATAAATGAGCAAATATCATTCAATATAAGCATTTTTACCACACTCTAATTTTGAATATAAACTTACAAACACAATTTTTTACCATTGAAATGGACTAGATATCATTGTCATACACTGATATTGATCAAAGTTCATTGTCATACACAAGATCTTAAATAGCGAGGGTTTCGGAAATACCGGTGATTCAAAAATAAGGAAATATCGGGAAAATATCAATATCAATAAAAATATGATAAAAATCACGGAAATTGTGATAAATACATGGAAATTTTTAATGAAACTTTGTAAAAAGTTTATTTAGTCAATCATCTATTATTTTAACACAAAAGATTGGAAGGAAATGCATTGCATAGTAGGTTTGAATGATTTAAGTTGATTATATTGCGAGCTAACAAACTCTATGACTTAGAAAATCTAGAGTAATTAATGAAAGAAAATTATACACCCTCTAGTAATTTATTTATCATTTTTACTATAATATTTTACACTTTATAAATTGCATGATAAGATACATGAGTAACTTTATTTCACGTTATTCACTGGACATCATGACATGGTACACGTTCTTATATTTATTATTTATCAAAAATTGAAAAATAATTAAAGATGTAAACCAACTTGATTTGTCATGAAAATTAAGCACTTTACCATGCTCAAAAATTAATAGTGAAGATTGAAAATTAACTAAGAACATAAATAAAATTATCCAAGGATTAATTAAATAGGAAATAAAGAAAATAATTATAAAGATTTAATTTATTAAGCAACAACTTGAAAGGGAATTTAGTAATGTAAGTACTTACAATTAATAATAAAATAAGCAATAACATTAAATGTATTTAATAGGAAAGAAAGAAATTATATTAAGTAATTAAATATTTGACCAACAATATAGAAATAAGTAATTATTTTCTATTTTGAGAAACAGCTTTGAAGAGTTATAAATACCATATTACATAAGTACTAATCACAAAGTGATGACTAGTGTGGTGGTTAAGTGGCTCAAAACTTGGAAGTGGGGAGGAGTTTGAACCCCTCTGTGTGCTTGAGTTCAAGCGAAATACTTCATTTTTGAAAGTTCATATCGCAATATTATCAATAATATCGCGATATGTTGACTATTTACAGCTGCCATTTGAATGAAAATATCGCTACTGAAATTATCGAGGAAATTATCGATAAATGGATGAAAACTTGTTATTTCGGCGAAATTATCGATATTTTGTTCTGTGGTCATACACTAACACTGATCAAAGTTCATTTTCGCACAATGACATAGACTGGAGGTTACTATCGTAAAATGTTATCGACTAGAAGTTATACTAGCTGAAAAATAATCTATTTCGTCTAATGAAGAAGTATGTACACAAAACGAGAGCTTTTTTTTTTTTTTTCCTTAAAGAATAGATAAACAGACGTATTTACTAATTATATACGGAGCTCAATGTATAAATCTAGTACTGTATTGATGTGATTTTCCAACAAAGGCGAGGGAATAGAGCTGCTCATTCTTTGGCTCAAAATGGCTTACGCGAACATGGTCGGTTTTTCTGGGAACTCCACGCACCAAGTTGGTTACTGCCAAAGCTGGTGGGGGATAGGGAAGAGGCCTCTTGAGCATGGGTTACTTGAGGTGTGGTGTTACTCTGTTTCTTGGCCGAATTTTTCTTCTTTGGGGGTTTTTTATGGTAAGGTTTAGACGAGGCCACCTTAGTTATTGCACCTCTATTTTCTAGTTTTCTAGTTGTACTCATATGTCTTTGCAGCAAAATTAATGAAATATTTCTCTTTGATTAATTTTTTTATTTATTTTTACTATCATATCATTTAGGTGTTTAAAAATTTGATTAACAAGAACGTATTTAGTTAGTATATATAGCAACACTCATGAAATAATTTGGCCCTTTTAACACTACATTTAATTTAATTTTTTTATTAATCTCTTTATCAAATGAAAAAAATATAAAATGCATAACAATAAACACTAATGTATAACTAATTTAAATGGCTCATAACATGCCAGAGATTGATCTGCAGTCGCCATTGCCAATGTCAAAGAAAGCAATTTGCAGAGCCATCATGCACCAATTTCTTCCTCCACCCTCCTTTCCCATATCATTAGGCCCAATTCTAGTAGACGGAGTGGTATATACTAGGCCCTTCATCTGGCTATTAAAAAACTTCTAGGCCTGTTTGCACTTGAGAGATTTTGGCAGCATGCAAGAAGTCAAAGCAGAGCCCGTTTTCTGTGGTAACCCTTTCCCAATTACTTAGTTAGGAAATTAACTTCATCATGCAAGGGGTATAACTATCTTGTATCATTCTGATCTCCTTTTCCTATAGGCTATGTCCAGTTCATTTATCCCATCTATCATTTTGCTTTGCCATCCTTCCTACTTTGATGATGCAATATTGATAAACATAAATCCTAGGCATCTTTCTTACGGGCATGACACGTTGAGAATACCTTATTTTCATTTAATTTTTTGAAACCTATGCTTTAAACCTAAAATCGAAGCAGTTAACCAATTTGAGACTGGAAACCATAAGTCTAACCTCTCAATGATGATTATACTAAGAAGACATTGGACGTTTTGTCTTTTCAGGAATGTGCATTTCTATGTTTATTATTTTTCAATTTTCATTAACTCGAGTCAAAATTAAGCTTAAACTCGTTTAAAAACAAGGTGAGATGACCCAAGCCAAGAATAAGCCCAAGCTCGATACAAAAACAAGCCAACTCGATCATAACATTGTCGGCAGGACATTCCCTGTTTGATGAGTTGACTGCAACTAGTGCTGCATTTATCATGCATAATAATATATTGATATAATTCTTATATTCCAAGGTTCATTCATGTCATGCAGTTTTCTTTTCTGCGTTGTGGAAATTGTGTCTTGGTTTAATTGCTATTATGCATGCTTGCTAGACATGAGCACATGCCTAGCAGCCGTCCTCTTCCAAAGCCATAGAAAAATTATGGTCTTGCTTGCAGAAATGTCTGACTCGTGACCAGCATATCATTGATTTATAAAATTAAAAGCTTTAATAATACAGAAATTAAATCCAAAACATTATCTCCATACAGTTGAATATATATATATATATATTGTGTATTATTTGTTAGTTGTATGTGAAAATAAATGGATGAATATGAGAGACATAGGACATAACGGGCAGGTAGGATGTTGTGGGTTTATAGATTCGCAGTCTGTCGTATATGTTAAACTGCTACTCTCAGAAAATCTTGAGAAAAAGATAACGTGAAAGCAATGTATATTTGACAAGAAAAAAATCCACCATAAATCAAGGAAAAAGAAAAAGAAATTATTAATATGATAATATATATACTCTCCAAACTGATACAAGTGGTGTGGTGGTGGGGTTGCTAATTCATTTCGTTAACCAAAAATACATGCTCTTACCTCATCATTATTTATATATGTTGTTTGCATCTCTCTTTTTTTTGTGGGATCCATAGGATCTGTCTAGTTGGGTTGGGACAAATAAATATATTTTTTGCCATTATTTGATATTTTATAGCTTAGCTATGAGAAGAGAAGCTAGCTACGCTTGTTTCTTTAAAGAAAAAATAATGCATTATTTGGTTGGTGGATGAAAACCCCGACGGCAAATATATATGTAGCCATCCAAATTTGTCTCATATTCCTGCATTATATTCTTCATGGTGGACTTATAATTAATCACCCATTAATTCGAAGTTGTTATTATTCATTGATTATTTTTTTCTTTTTTTTCTTTTAAATTATAAATCAGCTTAAAATTTTAGTTTCTGTCTTACTCGTGCCTTATACAACGCATTCTATTCGCCGTAAATGACCCTTTTTTTTGTAGTGACTATTGAAACAAAGGAAAACTACAAGGCCAAAAGAATTAGACGAGTAAATCTTCACATAAGGCAAAGCTATAAGCTCCTTATGGCTTGTACTTATCCTTTTAAATATTCTAGCTAAGTTCTAACAACATGGTAATAATTGCTTTAAAAAAACAACACAAATGATATTTGTTATTGACAATGTGTAGCAAAGATGACATGGGGTTAAGCATTAGTATAATCAGAAATGATATTTGTAGAAGTTTCAAAGAACAAAGCTTAGGGACATAGGATAATTAATATGATGCAATCGACTTAGATGGATATTATATATGGGCCACCAAGCAGGAGGACGTGCGATATATATCCTCACTCACTCACGTATGTTCATTTAATTTTAATAGTTTTCATTCAACAACACAGAAATTTTGAATGAAAGTATCACCAGCTAACGCGGTGATATCTAATTTCTCCATTTGATGGCCCATTCTTAACCTTTTTTTTTAAGGAAAAATGACCGGTTTGACAGGTATGTATTTTTCACAATATTAAATATTAACCCA
Organism: Prunus persica; assembly: GCF_000346465.2. Taxonomy (NCBI): domain Eukaryota; kingdom Viridiplantae; phylum Streptophyta; class Magnoliopsida; order Rosales; family Rosaceae; genus Prunus; species Prunus persica. The sequence continues at coordinate 7,911,474 of NC_034014.1, forward strand.
TCAATTTGTTGAATATTAAAAACTAAAGAAAAATAGACATATCCGTACGTGATGAGAATTTGTCGACCAACTGGGCCCAGGCATTCAATCACGTAGGGCACTGAGGCCAAATTAATCAAACGCACCCTTTTGTCTATTCTCATGCAAAGATACAAATGAGAAAAATATACATATATAGAGAATTTTCATTGAGGGATTTTTTAAATTAGTTTATTTGAGGAATATCATTGTAGGGCACACTTTGTATTGTATTTCACTAATTCAAACCGTCTTTTTTGTAGATACTCATTCAAATATCATCTCTACAAAAAATCACTTGAATCCGATATCATTTGACCACTCAATTAAATTATTGAAATTTTAGTACTTTCTTGAAGCACCATGTTCATTGATTTTGTAGGACACAATTGGATATCGAAATAGTTTCCGATTGGTCCTATTTTTTTAAGGATGATCTATGAATATAGACTTAAAAAATAGATGGTTTCGATCGTTGAAAAAAAATTCGTAGGGGACCCTAAAGGGTGTCCCTCAAATAAAATTATTTGAGGGATCCCTCAATAGAAGGGGACTGATATATATATATATAAAAGGTGGTGATTTTCTCACTCCTTTTTTATCTACTTATGCTCTCTTTTATTTTTTAGTAGTTTTTATTATAACAAAAAAAAAAGTGTAAGTGGATAAAAGAGGAGTGGGAAAATCAACTATATATATATATATATATATGGGTCTGAAATAGGGATGGAAAAAATTCCCGTAGGAGCAGGTCCCCGTCGGGTCCCCGACCCTAACGGGGGGAGATTTCGGGACTAAATGGGTATCGGGTACGGGAATCCTCGAACTTGAAAAATCCCCGACGGGTATGGGGAGGGGATGGTATTGGCGTCCCCATCCCCGAACCCGACCCGAAAATATATATATTTATATTTAAATAAATAAATATTTAATTATAATATTTATGTTTAATCCTAAGTTAACTTCCCTCTCCTAATTCTTCCTAATTTTCTATGGAATTTCATATTGATGTGATTTTGAATAGTTGAGTTGAACTTTATAGTTAATTTGGATGTATTGAATGATAATGTAATATGAAATTTAATGTTAAAATGTACGATAAATATTTTTTTATGCTAAAAAATGGGGGATTCGGGGCAGGTATGGGAGATAGTCCCCCAACGGGGACGGGGACGGGGATTCCCCGAAACCTAATAAACGAGGATGAATTTGGGGACGGAGATGGGGATGAGGATGGTATTGTCATACCCGACCCCTACTCGATCCATTATCATCCCTAATCTGAAAGTTGGGGTGCACCAAATTAATGATTAAAATGATACTTTATGAAAATATAATTGTCTCCTATATATCCATATAATAATATCATGCCCACCGTGTAAAAATCTAGCATGCACAAAACAAAGCTTTAAGCTGTTTGCCGTTTCACAGGAAACACGGAAATATGGTACTCATGATCATCATTAACATTATGACTCTTGCTTGCACGTGGGTACCTAGGTGATTAATTAGATATCTTTTATGGTAGAGTACTAGTGTGTGATTAGTTGGCAGAATGTTGGGTAATTAAACTGCTAAACAATCAAATTAGGTTTTCATAATTTTTTGATGCAAACGATATTTTACTTTAACTTAATATAAATTATGAAAAAGGGAATTTGAACTCGGGTATAGAGTGGGGAGCATATTCACTCTAGCCAATTTGACTAAGCCAATGTCATTTCATAATTTTTTTTCCATCAATACAAGAAGTAACCTTTCCAACCATATTTGTTTCATTGTTAGCCTTGTCATTAATTTGTTGTTAAATCGTAATTATAATTATATGTTTATTATAATACAGAGTTTATGAAGTTGAAAGCATTGCTCAAGATGTAATTGAGAGCTTGTGAATATGGTATTTTGTATAGGATGTTGAGGAATTAAGTGGGCAATTGGTGGATTTTGGGCTCTGAGCAGCTATTGCTTAGCTCCATGGATACGTTGGTGTTCTGCCTTTGGATTTTTCGGACCCTAGAGAGAACAATTTCCAGCAATTCATGGGCATGTTGTGTTGTAACTATTAAGTAATTCGTTTCTTTGGTAAAATATACAGTTTCATCTCTCAATTCTTTTGATTCCTATTCAATTGGGTATATATGTAGCTTGTGGAATTTGACTATAGGCATTGTAATATTTATGGGTTTCTGATATATTGATCTATAGAGCTCGAATTTGGAGGCAAGGCTCATAATTACTATGGGTTGTTTTTGTACCAAATTATGTCATGTCATCATTTTGTACCAAATTATAATTAAAGGGTATTTTATAAATAAAGGTGGGTGGAAAGATATGATTTTGTTTTTTCAAATTTACATGTGGATGGGAAGATAAGATGGGTGGGGAAATAGGACATGGATGTAGAAATAGCAGCACTCTAAAGAAAAGGACCCATTAGTGTAGTAGTTTGGAATAATCTCCCCCAAACAAGGTCTTGGGTTCGAGTCCTAGCATCCATGTTGTGTGTACGAGTTTAGTATATTATTACCCCTCTCAATAAAAATGATATTTTAGGAATCAGAAAAAAATGGAGACAAATAACAATAGCAAAGACAACTCAAACTTTAAGTTGGGGGAGGGGGGTTATTTTATGAATCTGAAAATTATATTAAATAAGATTTTAAGCTTGATTAGGTAATTTGTTGAGTTGAATGAATCCTAGTCATCGAGTTTTCTTATTAAAAAAAATATGTTTTATTTATTATTAAAAAAAATAAGGTGATGAATTGCAGGTAAGAAAAAATTAATTTGAGAGGGTAAAGCCAAATTACTGTAATTAAAACTTTGTGAGGGTTTTATTGTCTACTATAATTAAGTACTTTCTTGCGGGAGACTTTGGAAAAACCCAAAGGAGAGAGAAATTTTTTAAAAGAAGTTAAAATGGACAAAGTTGCCCTTATTTATTTTTGGATTTCTTAATGAATCATTTACATTTGCATGTCTTTAATTTGAAAGTCGAGAGGTTTTTCTGTCTTTTTTGAAAAAGCTTTGGCTTTTTCCAAAAGTGAAAGTTTTTTTATGGCTAAAACCTAAATTTACTAAGAAAGAAAATATACATGTGGCCGTTGGTCAAGGCGGCAAGTTGTTCATCAAATTCTGATTCACATTACCTACCTCCACAATTTATGAACGAACTACCTTGACCCTGCAAGGTCCCCAAAAGTCCATTGGACCAATGTGCTTTGCAGATTCAAAGTAGGTTTTGCTCTTCCTATTGAAACTTTTTTATAAATAAATAATAAAAAATTAGGTAAACGAAGTATAAATAGTCACAAGTAAAAGAAGTAAATTAGGGAGACTTGAGACTGTCTGCATATATAAACGTGGGGATCATATCACCTAAACTTTCTGCAAAATAGAAAGGTTAACGTAATTAGATTAGTTGACCTAGACATGATTTGCAGTGAAAAACAAAAGAAAAAAAGTTTAAATTTTAGAGTAGGTATGGAATTTTTTTTATAATAAAAAAACTATTAGTCTTGCTCTGGTCCAAAGAAGTTGTGACAGTATCCAATGTTTGGCCACATCAACATCATGACAACAGGTTCATTTGGTTCCTTGATACAATTGGAACAAGCATCCATCTAGTGTTGCAGGCCTGCAGCTATTTGATCCCAAGTAAATTTTTTTGACTGCTCTATATAGCTTAGGAGAAAGAAAATTAAGGGTTTGAAAAGGAAAACTCATTGGAATTTGAGGTGGTTCTGAACTCATTCAAGATAACTTGCCCCCCAAAAAAAACACAAACAAGCAAACCCCCATTTCACTGTAAATTTTATGAACAAGATAACTTTCCCACTTACTAAAATTTCCTGAAACTGTGAACAAGATAGTTTCCAAAGCATGGAGATGGATAATGTCCCCTGAATTCTCTTTCATGCCATATCCACATACACCATCATGCTTGGTCAGGATCACACAGAATTTATGTATAAATATATCCAAGATTTAAGCTATTTTGGACATATATCTCTGTGAGTCTTAGGACAAATTATAAGGTAAGCAGTCATGTCATGAATCAGCACAAATTAACTGTTAACCCCTCTTTTTATCTTCTATCCTCTTCACTTTTCTTCTCTCATTCGGCAACCACAACCGACAAGTTTTCTGTTATCTTGCTTTTTTTATTATGAAGGATTTTTCTTATTGAGAGAAGGCGATTGTATGTTAAACTCACACACACTACACAAATGCTATGACTCAAACTGAGGACGTTTTCGGGAGGAAATTGCTCCAATTTTGTCTCCATGTATAACTTCCCTCATCAACCAACTTCTCACCTTTTCAATGTGGGGTCCACAGATCACCCTATTTATACCCAACTGTAAAGCCATACTATTTTCATATGCTTACTACTACCCACCTTCAATTCTCAGTCCCACCCCTGTCTTCAAAACAGAGTCACTCTGTTTGTGCTGCATTGCCTTCTCATTTCCCCTTCTTTTCTTTTTTTTTCTCTTCATGGCTCCTCTTCTCCCTTTAATTTTCTTCCTCATGTTCTCTTCAAATAGTGCTCAGGGTCCCCCCCCACCTGGCTATAACCCCAGTTCCAAAATTAGCACAGTAGGGTTTGATCAGGGTTTTAGAAACCTATGGGGACTTGAGCATCAGAATTTAGACCAGGGTGCATTAACAATCTGGCTTGATTCTAGCTCAGGTACTCAATCAGACAAAACTTCATGCTTTTCTATACTTTAATTTAGTAATTTTGATCTGTTTTATGCTTTAATTAAGTTTTATGATCATTTATAATTATTATCTCAGATTTTTTAGCATCTGCTACATTTTTGACATACTGCAGGAAGTGGGTTCAAGTCACTTCATCCATATCGTTCTGGATACTTTGGAGCAGCCGTCAAGCTCCAACCAGGTTATACTGCTGGAGTAATTACATCATTTTATGTAAGGCTTGCTTTCATGATTACATAATTGCATTAGATTAATTAATTCCTGGATTAGGAAGAAGAATGAAAATTGGGTTGTGTCTAACTTTCTGTGCTTGTTTTTACAGCTCTCTAACAATGAAGAACACCCAGGGAACCACGACGAAATCGATATCGAGTTCCTCGGGACAACCCCCGGAAAGCCCTACACTCTGCAAACCAATGTGTACATTAGAGGAAGTGGAGATGCAAACATAATTGGGAGAGAGAAGAAGTTTCATCTCTGGTTTGATCCAACACAAGACTTTCATAACTATGCTATAGTATGGAACCCTACTGAGATCATGTGAGTATGGTGGTACCACCAATTGTTGTACCTTTTTCCAATCAAACTTAATGTTTTACATGTCACATGTGTATGTAAGGTAAACATCAAGGCAAACTGTCTTGTGTCTTTTAGTAGGGGAATGTGTGAAACACAGTTTGTTTTTTATTTTTGAAGGGGAAATGCTACTTAGGATTCTGGTTTTTTTATTCCCTTTTTATTCTAAAGAATCTTCCAAGTTCATTGAGTCGTTACATCAAAGTAATTCTCCAAATTTCTGAACTTACTTTCAACTTTTACTTTATTAGTTTAAATAATTATCATATTACTGATCACATCTCTCGTGTATGTGAAATTCACGGATAACCTTTTATATTAGCATCATTGATTTTCTTTTTTATATTTTTTTGTTGCCTTATTTAGATTGAGTTGATACACATTTAAATTATGTTTGTAGAGATAATAATAATAATGATGACTTATTATATATGATGTAAATAATTTACAGATTCCTGGTGGATGATGTGCCCATAAGAAGGTACCAAAGAAAGAGTGATGCCACGTTTCCATTGAGGCCAATGTGGGCATATGGATCCATATGGGATGCATCAACATGGGCCACAGAGGATGGAAAATACAAAGCCGACTACTCGTACCAACCATTTGTTGGAAGATACAACAATTTCAAACTAGGTGGGTGCACAGCCGATGGCTCTACTACAACCTCATGCCAGCCGCCCTCAGCCTCGCCCTCCGGCGCAACAGGGCTAAGCCAGCAGCAGTACTCAGCCATGGAGTGGGTGCAGAGGAACTACTTGGTGTATGACTATTGCCGGGACCCGAAGAGAGACCATACACAAACACCTGAGTGTTGAAGAGTCTGGCTTGCACTTTGGTTTCCCAAGTGAATTAATTGTTTTCCTTTACAGTTATAAGCAGTTTGTTTGGACTTGATTGGAAGGCCTTGAGATGGATCCCACTTGCTCTAAATGGGTGCAGCAAGAGGGGTTGTTGAGCGTCCAAGGCCTTTTGGATTTGAATTATTGCAGTTTTTTTCTTTTCTTTTTGCAGTGTCATTTGATGATTGCTTTTGTTGTACCAACCAATGTACGATTAATAAATTTATGTGATAGTGCGTGGTTTTAATCAATTGTACTTTGTGTTTTTTTTATGCCCCGCAGAGAGAAATGGGTCTGATTATTATGCCATATTTGCAAACATGCAGAAGGAGCACACAGTAGCCCACTTGTGACAATTGTCTTTGGATTTGTCTATGGATTTTAGTTGCACAAAAATCAATTGTGAGTAAAAGCAATATAGTTCAAACTGTTGCTTTTAGAATACAATGTGATTTGTATGGAGATAAGATCTTTAGAGATCTACTTTGTAATTTACTTTAACTTCAAATATATATAGAGAGAGAACGTTTTTATTGAGGGATTCCTCAAATAAGCTTATTTGAGGGGCACCTTTATAGGGCCCACTTCGCATTGTGTTTCACTATTCCAAATCGTCTATTTTTTAGATATTCATTCAAAGATTATCTCTACAAAAAATCATTTGAATCCGATATATATAGTTCTAACTGTTTGGAGATAATTTAATTAGTATATGTTTAATTAGTCAATCCAATTATATATAGAAAAAAAATCATAAGACAATTATTATTTGCAGTCTAATTCTTTTATAAATTAGTATGTATCAAGTGTATTTTTTTCATCCTTTTTTATTTATTTATATAAATTCTGTTTGGATAGAAGAAAATAATTTAGGATTTAGCTAAAAGGAGAAATTAATATTTCTATTGTTTAGCAACTTAAGTATGTAATTTATTAAATAACGCGCAGAAAAATTGTAAAAATTAGGGATTTAGATTTCCGAACTTTATGAAAGTCAAAAGACATGTCATTTCACAATTTCTATTGAGCCAATTTGAGAACATTTAACCAATCAAGTTGGCCGCAGGCTTAATAATTTAATTGGATAAAGTAAAAGACGACGAAGTAACAGAGAAAGGATGAAGAATCTTAAGAAGTCTATTCATCCATCGGATCCATCCTAGTAAATACGTTAAGTCAAACATTTAGGAGCACTTGTGATTAAACAGTCTCATTAGAATCAGCCAAATTATAGCTTAGGGAAGAAAACAAAAGCTTTTATCATTGAATGAATAAATAGACTTATGTGATTCGGCCGAAAAAGAAAAGACATTTACTTGTTTGGCTTGATTCATGGCTGTATCAAAAGCCAAAAGCTGCTAAATTATCATTAGAAAGAATCGATCATGGAATTTGAGTGACAGCTAAAATCAACACAACTACCATATGATTATGAGCAGATGATCCAATCCAATGAACCCTTAAGATGTGATTAGAAGTCTACAATTAGCTAATATTTTTATGAGGAGGTGGACTTTGCTAGATTTGGGAGGATTTTCTAGTTATTGGTGCCTTGAAGATCATGAGGGTGTTGGAAACTAGCAGTGACATTCTTTGGAATGTTGAAGCTGAGCAGTAATGCCCTCCGCTTGATGATGTTTTCTTCACTCTATACATTGTATTTTCCCCATTTCTTAAAAACTGTTGTCTGCTCACAAAATAAACAAACTAGATGCCTATGAGGCTATGATACACATAAAATTGTAAAATGGATTTTGGGCTTTGGGTTATAGGGCTTTGGTTTGTTTTTGGGCCTCTCATAAATCCATAGAAAAAAGGGTAAACTGCTAAATACCTCCTTGTATTATATTGACTGTCGAAATCTCCACCATAAATTATTTTTTCAGCCAATTTAGCCCTCAGATTATTTTAAATGGTCAATTTAGCCCCTGCATTAGTTTTCATGCAATTTTATCCAATTTTCTATCTAAATGTCACATGGTAGGCACATGATTCAATTAGAATTTAATTTTTTTTAATTTTAAAATAATTAGATTTTAAAGCACTTCAGGCTCATTAGACCCCAGCGGTAGGGCTCGTCAATGGGCCGGGCCGGGCCAGGCTAGCCCGGTCCAAATTTAATGGGCTTGGGTCGGGCCGGGCCGAGCCTAAACGGGCCCTACTTCATTCAAAAAAAATCATAAACTTAATCATAAGGGCATTTTAGTCCAAATTTGAGATTAAACTCACTTAATTCCAATGGGCCGGGCGGGTCCCCATCGGGCCATCAGCCCGCGGGCCAAATGATGAGGCCTACCCAGCAGCCTCGACCTAACCTAGGCCTTCTTCAAGCCCATCTACGGTGCCGCCTCTCCCTCTTCCACCAAGCGCCACACCAAGTTCTCCGTTATCGGTGCCATGCCAGCAATGTGGTTATGGCCATCGCCCAAACCATCCTCACTTAGGACCTCGTCGACGCCAAACCTGAGAAGCTCTGCAACAAGATGCTCGACCTCTAGCACGCCGCTGCCTTCCTCCCCTGCACCAAGATCATAGCCGACGTTGACTACGCCGTCACAGTCAGATCTGACCTCTACATCATCACCGCTGGGGCCCGCTAGATCATTGGCTAGTCCAGGCTCAACCTGTTCCACCGGAATGTCGGCCTCTTTCGCAATGTTATCCCGCCGCTCGCCAAGTACTCGTACGACAAGATCCTGCTGATCTTGTCGAACTCGGTCGGCATCTTGACCTACGTGGCCTGGAAGCTGTCCGGGTTTCCTAGCAATCGGGTTGTCGGGGCGGGTGGGCTCTTCGTGGTTTGATTCCTCATTGCTGATCATCTTGATGGCAACGCTCATGATGTGCAGGTGGGTTTTGATATGAAATTTCTCATATTTTTTTTCGTTTATGAGTATCAATTTTGGATAAAACATGGTTTTGTTTTTTCGTTTAGGGACGAGGGATGTAAAAGACTGGTAATAGGTTTTTTGGAAAAATATATCTAAGTTTAGCATGTTTTTTGTTTTTACATTTTATTTTTATTAATATTGTACTTTGTAAAATGACAAACTTACCCTCATAATTGACGAAAAATTGGATGGAATTGTAGAAACTTAACAGTAGGTGCTAAATTGGTGATAAAATTTATTATAAGGGTAAGAAAAGTCTGCACAGAGACAATCTTATCCAACAATAGCAAGTGGGTTTCTTCATGCAGGGGATGACGGAGTCAGGTTCGGCTCGAGCTCCCTTCTAAGTGGCTGAAAAGGGAAGGCTCTTCTCAATCTCACTCTCTCTCGCTCTAAGTTCGTTGGAGGAAGAAAAGGAAAAAGAAGATGAGGGTGATGGGGAAAAGGTTACTCTGTTGTGCGTAAAGAAGAAGGAAATATTAAATGAAAAAAGAAGAAGGAGGAAGTTGGTATATGGGAAACCACAAAGGAGCTTATGAAATTTATTTTTGGGTCGGGTTTAATTATTCGGCCCATTCCAGCACTTATCCATGGCCCTAATAATTAAGGGGGCTAATGTTGAGGCCCAAAAATCCAGGGTTAGGCCCAAATAAATTCTCAGCCCAACGCAATGCTTTATTAAGAAAAGACCCGATTTGGAACACGCAAAAGTTCGTCATTCACGTTCGCACGAGTCATGATTCACATGTCATACCAAATAAATATGCAATCTGTCATGCTAAGAGTCGAAATAAACACTGGCTCTATAAACCCATACTAATTATCCCATCAAGCATCATAACTAAAAAACATGCCAAGTCATGCCATGCTAAGCAGGAAATTATTATTTCACAACCAACCACGCTACAAGCTTAAGTGGGCCCAAGCCACGCAAATGTCCAGGGCTTGCTTGAGTGGGTTGTGGTATGGATGGTAATCAGTTGTCATGATGCCCATTGACGGGCCAAGAAATGGAGTTTCCAGGTTGCTTGGGAGTTTCAGAACTCAAGCCCATTTCTGAAGTCCAAACATGTAGGTGCAGCACAAAGGAGAAAATAGTCCATTACCTTAGCCAAAATAGTCCATTAGCTTAACCAAAATTAGCCCAACACCTCAACAAAATAGGCCAACACTTGGTGAGGTTGGCCCATTTATTTGATAAACCAATCCATTGTCATAGAAGGCCCATGTAACTAAGATAAAGACCTGCAAAAGCCTCAGCCCTTTGTTGAAAAAACAGAAGTCACGAGGGGAGCAAGATGTCCACATATGCAGAGCTGCTCCAGCACATGGGAAAGAACAAGTTCCAAGCACAAAACATCCGAAGAACCAGGGATATTAGCGCGCAAGCTGTCAGGAGGAGAGGCACCCTTCGAACCAGCATGTATATCCATTTGCTTTCCTTGATCAGATCTAGCCATGGAAGGAGGAAGGAAAGAAAAAAAAAAGCTGAGAATGGGAGTCTCCTACTAGCTGCGGAAAAGGGCCTTGAGCTCCCAAAAATCCTTGATTTTGTGCAAATAGATTGATGAAATTTCACCAAGATGGGAAAGTCAAGGAAGGAGAGGAGAAATTAAGGGAAAGACTTGGCAAAATAGGATGGAAGCCATTAGGGTTTCTTGGAAAAAATGGCTTCCATCGGCTATAAATAGGGCCTCTTCTACCCAACAAACATCATCCACAACCAGAGAGCAAGCTTCCTCTCTTACTCCTAAAACCCAGCAATTTCGGGCTCAGCCCATCCTTTTCCCTTAGTTTACCCTCTTGGCAAGCTGTTCTAACACTTAACAGAGTCTCTGTCAAGTTGCCGAAAAAGGCACTCAAGCCACCTTTTTCTCTCTTTCCCTCATTCTCAACCAAACCTCTCTGTAAAACCCTTTCTCTCCTACCTTAATACCCCATCTTTCCCCTAGGAACACTTAATTTTCTCTTCAGTGCTAAACTCATGACAACTTTGCTCCCATGCCACAAGCCTCTCATGCCAAGCTAGAAAATTTATCTGTAAGCATTAAGAAATCATCTGTAAACAGCCATTATTTTCAGTTGGTGAAGGTAACCAAGGTGTTTCCTAAGGTTTTGTCATCCTTTTGAAGCATTTTGGGGTCTGATCTTTGAACTCAGACACAGGGGATATTTTCTTCAGTTTACTTTTTACGGCGGCCCAGCCCATTTGTAGCTGCCAGAAGAAAAAAGCCCCTACAATAAGCATATCAGAAATGATTCGTTTGTTTTTAATTTTTTGGTTTGAAAGCTTATTGAAATTAAGCAAAAATTGTTCAAATTGAAAGAATCACATAACGACTACAAGATGACTTATCGGTACTAATTACTTGATTAGAAAACAAACATGGGAATCAGGTGGGAGACGACGTTGATGATGGTAGATGGCGGCAAAACTACTTGGATCTCTGTCTCATCTTTCGGCTCTTCCTCTTCAACCTCCTCATGCGCTTCTTTCCACTTGGCTCTCATGGTGACGATGAAATGAAGTTCGCTCTCTAGTTCTGCAAAGAAGGCTGCGGGGAAGGGAACAAGATATCTTCTGTGTTCAATATTTTAGTGGATTTATAGCATTTGAAACTTGTAAAGAATAAGTTAATGGGAATAATGTAAGAAAATAGTCATAGATGCTGAGTGACAAAATGCAATGTGAGTTGTTAATTGGAGTTATGACTTAGCTTTGGGAGTTTGCATCCTCGATGAGACCCCTACCTAGAAGGAAAATATCCTTCTTGATGATCTGTTGGGTATTGCTAAACCCCGCTTGATTTCTGCTATTTAACTTTGTTTGTTGCCCCTCTATCACCAAAAAAAATCAATGCGACTGCATGTAGAAAAACAATGTGATATATACAACTGAAAAAGCCTATTGGCACGTGCGAAAACGTAATGGAAAAGTCTTTGTTTTTTTTTTTTTACTGTTATTTTCTAGCGAGAGAGGATGGTGAATATTGCATAACGCTCACGTTTAGAATTTTTCAAGACTCATCATCAACTCATTCTTTGGCTACAACTTAAAAGCAATGTGGAACTGATAACCGTTTGGTGTCAAAAATAAAAATAAATACAAACCGAGACCCATCAACATCAACTCATTCTTTAGCAACCACAATCAACGTGGGTGGGAAAAGGAAAAACAATTGAAAAAAAGATTAAATAAAAAACTGTTCAGACGCGCGAAACACCCCTCCACTGCTAATGCGTACTTGCTCCGTTCTCCCTCGTCATCAGAAAAAGGGAGATTTGTGCGGAATTCATACAAAATCATGCATATTTTCCCTTCATAAGTTTATCCCATTCTGAACTCCTGCCTTCTTCACCCTCCCAAAACCATATGGTTTTGCACAAATCATGACTTGGTCCCCGTCTTGCAAACGGAGCACATCGTTTGACACTGGTCCCTGCCAAAGATAATCGCCTTCAGGTTCTTGACTGGGAACTTTTACTGAGGCAATTGGTATCACGGCCAAGAAAATTAGTTCCCTTCATAAAATTTATAACCATCACGCCAATACAACATTTAGAATCTATAGGTCTTGTGGAATCTGAGGAGTAAATGAAGCACACAGTCAACCCTTTTAAATTACAACCCACAATTATTTGAGGAACGTGGGATCCCAGTATAGCCGCGCGGCGAGACTCGGTTTTTAGAATTTTTTTCCAAAAATAGTATAGCCGTGCGGCTTTACTGGGCTCCTTTTTCTTTTCCTTTCAATTAATAGTATAGCTAGGTTTTCCCCATTTTTAGTATAGCCGCACGGCTTTACTCGCGTCTTTTATTTTATTTAGCAAATATTATAGCTGCGCGGCTATACCCTTTTTTGAAAAAATGGACTTCATCCAGTTCCCCCTCATATCTAATGGATAAGGTTCACCGTTAACCAAGGTAAACGGGTTCATTTCGAGGAAGCTAAAACCCAAATCTGCAAACGAAATCAAGAATTCAAATAGCCTCAGCAACAAGAGAATGTACATAACTATCATATATGTGAGATCAAGCTAATCACGGTCTTACAGTGTAGTAAAAACATAAGTTATCTATCTTTAGACATTGCATACCCTGAAATACAATGAAGACGCCCTTTATGAAATCCCCAATTTTGTCCCTGACCTGTAACACACCAGAATAGATAAGACAGAAGTCCCAATACCGACAAAACAGTTTGTCAAAGAGAAATAAAATGATGATATCAAATAGAAACATAGTAACATGATTAAAGGGCAAAACACAAGAATTATACCTACGAAACTCATGCTCTTTCTGCTAACAGACTTCGACATCTACCACTATATCTTAATGCTGCTGTAGCCAGTCAAGAAGTTCAATTTGAAATAGTCCAGTGGTTTGGTTTGGTCTTCATTTCTTGAGCTATATGCTCATCTTTACTACATGCCAACGCATTTGCAGCAACATAACTTCAACAAGAATATACATGAGAAAGAAGAGAATGAAGCAAACCTCCAATGGAAGAGTGGCAATCAGTGGAGCACAAGCCTCATTTCACCTATAAAACATCAAAACAAACATAGATACAGCAATTAGCACCCAAAACCAAGCAGAAAACAACATCCTAATTCCAACACTCAAAGAAACCAAAATGAAAAAACACAAATTTGCAATACCTTGTCCCAGTTCTCTTCAATTTCAATTCCTCCACACTCCAAAAAGCTCAAAGTCGATCCAAGTCTTTCAGAAACAGTCGAAAGGTAAAATTCTTGATCATGAGGCATAAATGGCTCCACTATAAACGTCGTTATAGGCACCTTACAGCCTCCCATCTCAGCCTTTTTCCAAATTCACCCAAAATCCTTCAAACAAAACATCCCAAAATTCAATCTTGAACAATTGGGTTCGCAACAAACGATCAAAATCAGAAAAATAAAAAATCGGATGGCAATTACCTCCTTGCCAAGACGCTGCTTCACAAACTCGGCGACCTGAGCCATATCCAAATTGAGAGCAACAAGGCCACTCTTCCCGTGCTTCCCGAACAACATATCGGGCTTCACCACGAGCCTCGTCGACGACAGCCATGTCTCCGTGCGGTGGGTGTTGATATACAGGTCGATTTGCGAAGGAAAGAAAAAGTGCAGTTGTCAGGTGCGGCTGATGAGTGTACTATATTGAATTAGATGGTGAAGGCACACGCGCGACAATAGCTCACGCTTTCGACGTGCCAATCGCTTGCAGAACTGTCAAGTTTGTTGGTAAATCTGGGATTGCAGTAAGGTTTATGCAGTCATCTAAACACAATTTTTGAAGCTTTGAAAGACCACCGAGGCTTGGTAGCCTACGAAAACCATTGTTTCCAAGATTTAAATCTGCTAAGGAAATGAGGCTCCTGAGATCCTTAGGGATTGCATCTTCAGTTAAGCTGCAGCCTGCAAGAGCTAATTCCCTTAAAGAGCCATTTAAGGAAGGGGGCAAAAGATGTGTTGACGGTGACCCTGTCACACCACATACAGATAAAACTCTCAAGTTGTTCAATTTTACTATGGAAGATGGTATTTGTCTTATGGCTGTGTTATCTGCTCTGAGCCATGTCAATGCTACCATGTCCCCTAAGCCATCAGCCAAGTTTTGAAATCTTGAACAACCATTAAGTAGAAGAGTTTTAATGGACTTGGAATTATAGAAATTGAGTGGGACATGCATCAGCATTTCGCAGTCTTCAAGATTTACCAAAGTAAGTCTATTAATAGATCATACCACCACTGTGAGCCGAGCCTATTACAGAACATCACATGGTCATTGAATGGCTGGGTTGCCTTTATACCGACCCGATCAGATATGATGCCCCGGGTATCGATAAAAGGCCTCCCAGCCAAGGTCTGATGGGACAAAGTGCGAATCAGTGCTCAGGCATTCAAACACCGACCCAACCACTGTGGTGACCGCATATGACCAGATGTGCATTAATGATATAAAGGCGTGATCAGACCCCTGTCAAGTCAATCATTCCATTTGTCTGATCAACAGCCTGGCGATAGAGAGAGATCATTTAATGTGCCTCCCATCCAAAGCCACATGTCGCTTTGCCACATGATCCCTGTTAGATAGCATGGTGATCAGAATAGCCATTTAATATAATCCAGTCTCACCAGAGGGAAGGAAGATAAATATCTCCTCCTTAAGTATCTTTGTCCCTCATTCTCCCCCTATAAATACCCATCACCTATCTCTGGATAAAGGTAATAAATATTCTCACTTGATAAACCCTACATCATTTTCTCCACCTCTAAATAGCTTCTGACTTAGCCATCGAAGGGGGCTCAACTATAGGATCAACCCCAATTCGCTCTTGTTCTGATAATTGTTCGAAGTGTGCAAATCTTCTCCAGAAGGCATCCCCACCAAGAGATCAGGTACAAGCCCTGGCCTCAATCTGGGTTCATGCCATACAGCGTACAAGAAGGATACACGGTTTACAAAGTCTTTGTAGATCCCCAATGGAAGACTGAACCTCAGACAAACTTTTACAGTCTTGCAATATCAGTTCCTCAAGATTTGGGAGTTTTGAAAAGTGTGGAGATTTGGCTAGGTCATGGGAATGACTGAGATTAATGAATTTCAACTTGATAAACATCTGTTACACAAAACCGAAAGAAACCAGATATTAAAATCCTAAAGAAACGTTTGATAAAAACATTAATCCGAACAGAACATTATATGAAGTAGAAAACCAGAAAGAAAGAACTACTAGCTAGTAAAAAACTAGGTTGACAATAACTGTATGTACCTTCGATTCCTCCCAAACTAGTATGAGTTTGCTATTCTGCTGGTCCATGGCAACTAAGCTTTCTTGATCAAATTGATTCGGTATGGATGGTAGTGGAAATCCATGCCAGCACATCCACCTTAACATGTTGGTGGAAAGATAACATGTTGGTGGAAAGATATTTGTAGCCGTCGTCAGTGAGCTCTACGTAATTGAGTTGGAGCAATTTCAGTCGCCTTATGTTTTCAAATGCTTGTGCACTGAAACTAGCCTTTTCAGATATTTCCAAATTTAGAGCAAGTCCTTGAATTTCGTCAGTTCCTGTTAACGGCACTCAGTAAGAAAGAAGTTTTATTTTCATGCGGAAATTTATTTATGGACGAGTTTTATTCATATCTAGCCTAAACTTGACCTCTAAATTCATAAATGTCCGTTTTTGTAAGAACTTTCAAATATAGCCAAAAATTCAATTAAATAGAATCAAATAACCCTTTAAATTAAAAGCCAGTTAAATTTCTCCCTGCCTATGCCTAATAAATTTATTTGCTTATGCAGTAAACATTTCTCCTCTCAAAATTGAGATGCCACCTTTTTCTACCCAAATCGTATTCTCTTGTTCAATTGTCTCCACCAATTTACTAGTCACTCAGAATTTATAACTAAAGATAGAACAAATTAGTTAGGCTTAGAAATTTCATCTTCTTCTTTTTCCAGAACATGATGTACTAACATGTTACCAACAAAAAATGAAAAATGAAAATGTTACCAACATGTTTTTACTTTTTTTTTTTTTAAGTGAAAATTAAATGGTTATCAAAACCCCTAAAATAAAATGAGTTTAGGATTTTCTCTCAACAGTAAAAAGTGAAAATTAAATGGTTATCAAACCGCCTTACATTATGCTTTCAACCATTTTTGTGGAAAGATACTTACAGATTTTCTTTTCAACACTTCTCTTACATCTTCTATTGATGCCACAGCCTACTGCGTTTTCCAGGGTCATAATAGGATACTTCACAAACAATTTCTATGCCCATGTCTCGAAGCAAATCATGCATCACTAGTGTTTTTGTTTCACTAATGGTTATAAGGCACCGCTGCCGGAGGTTATTGATTCCTGTTTCTACAGACTTTCCATGATAACATGACATAGTTCTTGTCCATCCCAATAAAGAAACAAGATATATCAAGGAATATATCCTTATCTTTATTATCTAGCCATTTATAGCTTATTCCGAGCTTGTTTACAACATCTTCAGGAGGAATTGTATTCAATTTATCCAATTGGCTTTCCCACACTTCCTTGCTTTGTGTGGCCAACGAAGAGGCCAAAACTTTTAGTGCTAGTGGCAAACCTCTACAGTAAGAAACTACTCTTCTTGAGAGCTCAACATATTCTTCGTTAACATGACATCCTTTAAAGGCATGCCAAATAAAGAGCTCTAGAGCTTCTTCTTCATCCATTTCTTCAGCGACATATATATCATCGACATTAGGTTTTAGCAACTGCTTATCTCTTGTTGTTATAACAATTCTACTTCCTGGACCGAACCAATCATGGCTTCTAGCTAATGCCTCTAGTTGCTCCACTTTATCTACGTCGTCGATTATGACGACTAATTTTCTATGTTGAAGTTTTTCTTTTATCATAATGGTTCCTCTATCCACAAAACCAACGTCCTTCGTCTTGCTTCTGTTCAAGGTTTCATAAAGAAGAAGTTCTTGCAAACTAACTAGACCACCGGGGTTTGCAGCTTTTACCCTCACGTCTGCAAGGAAACAACTACCTTCAAAGCTACGACCAAATTGATTGAAAGCGGCTTTGGCAAGAGTTGTTTTTCCTATTCCGCCCATTCCCCAAATACCAACCATACGAACATCCTTATTAGATGATTCAATACGCAAGTCTTTACTCAACTTCTCTAGCCGAGACTCAATTCCAACTGGGAAGTCGATGTTTAATGAGCGTTTATTATTCAACTGTCGATCAATCTCCCCAACAATTCTCCCGATAAAATTTGCTTCATGCCTGGCAATAAACAGAACTATGAACCATTATGAAACCAACACAAGGTGAAACATTTAAATCAATAACTTATTTACAATTCACAATATCTGGTTATTGTTATGTTTGTTCAAACATTGTTGGACAAAGCAGTAGGTAAAATTGATTCAATTCCAAGTAAAAGGAAATACGGTTTCTGTCCACAATATCCTAAGGGAAATAGTTGTTTAATCTTGTTGGATGTACAGGGTTCCAAACAACTCAATTTTGTATGGGAACATGAAACTGATTTCTATAAATCTTATTTATCCCAATTTGATTAAAAATAATCAAACCAAGCACAGGAGCATTGGCATTCTATTGCTATATGGTTTGCCAAACTTGGTTTGCCATATGGTGTTAACAATAATAATAATAATAATAATAAAGTACGCTCGCAAGGGAGGAAAAAAACACGTGTAGGAAAGGATCTTGACATCCTTCGAGAATTACTTCCTTAATCCTAAACTTCAAGTAAAAAGAGAAAAAGATCGTAAGTCCTTGAACACAACGGTGTAGTGTGTGCCAAAGAACCTCCAATGCTTAGGTTAGTTCTCAAATAAAAATTAAGGTTATTCTGAATATGGAGAACGATCAAAAAGTCCATGTGCATAGATATCAATGTCCATGCAATCCTCCATGTTTTAAATTGGTTTTTCCAATCATGTGTGATAGATTATTGTGATAGGCCGGTCCACATTTTAATGTTCTTCTTATTCTTTTAAATATTCTATTCCAATTTTACCCTTAATAGCTTAAAGGCTCTTATTTGTTATAATGCCTCTGAAACTATGATTGACAGGACCCGATCCAAATTCCACTTTGGAATCCGAGCCAGACCCTGTGTGTGTCCGACACCTGGCGAATGTCGGGCACAAATGACCTAATTGCCCTTCTATACAAAACATGATAAAAATAACAAGGTTGACTTCTACCGAAAAACGAGCAGAGTTTCCCTTGTATCTGGCTCAATACCAAAATCTTACACCTGTCAAAACAAGTATATATATACAACCAACTGCCAGCATACATAAGTATACACATGTCACGAGATCCAAGCTCAGTCTAGGGCAAAACATCAGAGCGACTACTAAGAATTTACAAAAGAGTGAATCTTTGTACAAAATACAAATCCTACATCAAAGAAAGGCGCGGAAGATGGGAAGTGGCCCGGTGGTGGATTCCTGTGCACGTCTACTGCCTGGGGGCGCAAAACAACAAGAAGGGTGAGTGGACCCAAAAACAAAGTTTAGAAAATACTATATGAACATACTAACCCCACTGTAAAAACAGTTATACAAACTAACTTATTTTCTATATTTCTGAAATCAATGCATGTATATAACTATACATTTGAAAACAGTTGAAAACTATCACCTAGGTGTACCCTTATTTCCGTCAAATCCTTATATCCGTCAATTCCTTGCATCACCATGGGTGACACATACTCGCAGGTCTCAGTGACACGAGGTCAGTCTGAGCCGCAACTCGCAGGATTCAGGGAATCGTAGTCCGCCTTTATCCGCATTACTCGCTCCACACGAGTTCGAGTACCAAGGAACTCGTGAGGCAACTGTCAAGCATGCTGACTAAACCGAAGGCAACAAATATAATCCGAAGGCAACATGTAATAACTGGGTACAAGGTGGTTTAAGAAAATATAAAGTTTCTGAAGAAAATCTTATGAATAATTAACTTTCTGTAACCTTTAAAATTCTGCTGTCATTTATCTGATAATTAACGAGAATATCTTTTCCTATATTCTTAAAAGGAAACTTCACTCGGCAGCATGTAACATAAAATATTTAACAGCATAAAACAGCTTATAACTGAAACTGAACTGCTTAACTGAAACTGAACTGATTAAATTCATTTATAAAAATAAAGAGTCCACTCACTGATAGTCTGAGCTCGCTGGACCTCTTGAAGGTCCCTCCTGCGGGTCAACTGGTGCCCGGGTGCCTGATTCAATGACCATAATATTCTATTAATACAATATAGTATTAAATTAAAAATCCTACCCCCGGCTCCTAAAAGTACGTCCGTCAATTTAAAGTGATCCCTATGCCCATAACAGCTTTCCTTCCACGTGGGATAGTTTAGCGGTATCTTGGGACTCAAAAAGCGCTAAAGTCCAAAAAGTCAATCCGGAACCCCACGGGTACAATATGATCCGGATGCCGCTAGAAGGTCCAATATATTTAGGACACATGTCCCGAGGGTATTGGTGTCAATCGGACGGTCGGATTAATTACGATCGTGTAATCGCATAATTTCTAAACCCTAGCCCTAGGGTTCGCGATTTCGGAGTATCCAGGACTCCGATTCGCAATCCGTCGAATCCTACAAGATCCTGAAATCATGTAGACCGACATATCAAAAATTCAGTGTGATCCAATGATTTAACGACACTGCACCCAAGGATCGCGAGATATGAAAAATCCGTTCGGGACTCAAACGGACTCCGAATCGATATCCGCGAAATCCTACGCGCTCGTGACGACACGAGGGTCACAAAACTATACAAAATTACTTCACCACCCTCGCCCATGCGCACCAGCACGCGCGGGCAGATTTGGGTGTTTTAAGCGATTTTGGGTGGTCGAAAAATCTCAGAACCAGGACTCCAAACTCCTATTCTAGGTAAAACACCCCATTTGGAGTCACTTTTGTTCTTGGACCTACCCCAAAAAGTGACCAGAAACAGTAGATCACGGCGGCCGAAGTTTCGGCCAGATTTCAAGTCGAAAAATTAATCGCTTTAGAGCTAAACTCGATCGAAACCCATACATCCATCAGCTAGAACACGAAAAATAGCTGAGAAACCATACCTTACTCGATCGATTTTTTGGAGAATTGAAGGAGAAAATCGAGCTGGAAGTTTAAACACGAAATCCGGCAAAAATGGAGTTTTTCGGCGAGCTCCGGCCACGGAAACTCCGGCAAAGGGTCAGAAAATGACGGCGGTCGAGTGATGGTTCGTTTGGTACCAACGGCGGAGATCGGCTCCAAGCGTGGTGGCCGTGGCGACGATGAGAAGGGAGGAAGGTCGGCTGGCACGGGCTGATCGGGAGGAGAGAGAGAAAAGAGAGAAATTGATGGGGGAAGAAAGAGAGAGAGAGAAACAGGTTTTATAAATCTGATTTTTCAATTTACCATTTTGCCCCTCATGATATTTTAATCGTATTGTCTTCGTGAAAATTCCGATTTGAGCTTACTTCGTGTCTATGAACTCGTGTCGTCATGCTCTACCAACGGTGTATGGGGAATTGTCAAATTCCTTTTCGGTCAAAAAGTCAACTTTGAGTTCATAATTTAGTCACAGGGCAAAATTGTCTTTCCGCATAATAAATTACTAATTAAATATGAATTTTAGGTTTGGGTCCTTACAATGATCAGGTCTCACTTCACCTCATGGAAGTTAAAGTGAGCCACTTTATCACCTTGATCAAAGTTTGATGTCCCATGTTGCTGCTGACTCCACCCAAAATTCTGTTAATTTTGATGACATGAAAGTGGTCGTTTTGCAGAGACAAAAACAGTGTGAAGGACCTGTCAGTTATATGTAGGAGGTTATGAAATGAAGTTGAATTTATTATTTTTATGCAATATTGTTGTTTTGAATTTGCTCTCTTTCATTTGGATTTTATTATGTATCTGTTTTGTTGTTAGGTTGCAACTTAAAAATTAGAGGATTAAATGCTAGACAGTGAATGTCCAACAGGAAGTTTTAAAAAAAAAAAAAAAAAAAGGAAAAAGAGGGAGAAAAAAAAAAGGAAAAAAGAAGGGAAAAACAAAGTAGGCCCAGTTTGGTTCGCCCAATAGGCCAAGCCCTACCCGGTGGGCATTTTCTAACGGAAAAAAGGAAAAAAGACATTCACCAAAAGGAAAAAAGAACGACATGATTTGAATCTGATGCCTAAAGATTCTAGCAAGATAGTGAGATATGACGTTTCAAGAAATAAAGCTATGATCAGTACATCAATAATACACGAAACATGAACGTTGCACCCCTAAATAAACAAATCTCTAGCCAAAAATAATAAAAAAGAAAACCTCCCAACAAAGCTAGCTTATTATAAGTAGGGAGGCCAACAAAACCCCATTTCAATTTCACAACCCACTTTCTATCGACAAGCACACAATCAAACATGCCGAAGAAGCCTGATTCACAGCTTGCTGCTTTTGTTGGCTACCTACAGTTTATGCCTTTGAGCAACGGATCATCTTCTTCACAGCTCAATGAGTCTCAACAAGTTCAAATCAAAGATCGATATTCATACAAACATGCTTATGGTGGAGGGTCAAGCAGCTTTACTGGGAGCTGCAAGGCTGGAAAGTATGTGGACAAGAGGACTGGTGGCTTGGGTTACAAACAAGAGGCAAAGTACACCTCCACTGCCAAACATGTGAACAAGGAGCTAGGGTTTACCACTGAGTGCCAGACCCAGGTGAAGTACAAGAAGTCCGTTTACCCTAACAAGACCCAGGTGAAAAAGTCTGCTTCTCCTAACAAGACCAAAGTGCAGCGCAAGTGTGCTTGTCCTAACAAGACTCAAGTAAGGGTCCAGAAGTCTGCTTCTCCTTACAAGAGAGTAACCAAGTCCTACAGCAAACGTATTGACTATTATTAGATTTTCATGCTCACTGGGGGATTTATTGGTATCATTTATTTTGATAAGTGTCTTTAAAGTTTATGTGTCTAAGCTTGTTCATGTTTACTCGGAGTAAATATCTCCTGCTATATCTGTCAGTGCGAAGTGTTTCTCTCTCTTTCTTATGTAATGAACTTATAAGTTGTTATTATGTCTACCTTTTTAATTAAATATTGAAGTGTGTTTTTTTTTCATGATCAATCACTCCCTCTGTAGGATATCTGTCATTTTTCAGCAGAAAACCATTCTTTTGAAAGTATGTTGGTTAGTTGGTTCTTGAGTTTTGCAATTTTTCCAAAGTACAGCTACCTCGGGAATTTCGATTCCAATGAGCTACTTAGCCCTGAAGATCAGGCCAAAAGGTCAGAAATCCCTGGTGAAAACTTCTACCGAAGTATGAAGTATCAAAAGATTAATATTGGTACCAAAATCATGTCGAGAATGAGATTTAATTTGTTTCGGCAATTCTCCAAGTTTATTATGAGTTCTTGTAACCAATATGATGTTGGAATATTGGCCCAAATTATTGTTTCTACTTTTCCCTTTCGGCGACCACTTTGGAGAAAGGAAAAGGCAAAGGCAAGTGGGGACATGCAACAAATCATGGCGCCTAACGTATGGTTTTGGGCATTCTTTTCATTGAGCACTTCAAATAAAGTGTGGGACTTTCGTTTTTCTGATGTATAAGTTGCCGTGAGTGAGACAAGGGAGAGTGGGATTTTTCTATTGTCTTCACTTTCGCACATGGGAGGGAACTTGGAGCCCTTCACATGCTCCACTGCTGCACTTGTCTATATAAGGGAGAGAGCATCAGTCAGTGTTGTGCAAGCCGTGCACCATTTGGTGAGAGATTGAGGAGCTGATGCTCACTTTGTTGTGGCACTTCTTGAGAGAAGAGATGGAGAACTCGGCAGGCATGGACACTTATGAATCATAAATGACTAGGGCTAATTTTTAGGCCAATTTTTTTATTTAAAAATTCGACAAAATCTACTCTCTCTTTTTATGGCATTTCGACTACTAGGGCTTGCTGTGAGACTGCTTGCAAGTTACAACATTTTAATAGTATGGAACCCTACTGAGATCAAGTGAGTATAGTTGTTGTCCCGCCAATTCGTGTACCGTTTTGCATTCAACTTAATATTTTACATGTCCCATGTGTTTGTAATTTTGTCTTATGTCTCTTACTCCATATCGTTAAGCAGGGGAATGTGTGAAACACAATTATTTCTGATTTTTTAAGGGAAATTGCTACTTTAGGATTCTGGTTTTTTGTTTCCCCTTCTCTAAGGAATCTTTCAATTTCTGAGTTATTACATCAAAGTAAATTGCCTAAAAATTCTACACTTACTTTCAACTTTTACTTTATAGCTAAAGTAATATCATATTATTGCTCACATCTCTTTGGATGTGAGATTCACTGATGACCTCGTATATTATACAAATGGATTCTCTGCTTCCCAGACTTTTACTAAAATTATTATTAGAATCATGGTCATGGAATTTGACAGCCAAAAATCAACACAACAACCATATGATTCTAAGCTTTTTGCCATGGTTTCAAAACACCTATCATCAAGGATGGAACTATGAATTTTTGGATGGGTGGGATAGCTAAAATTTTTAGCTTCAACTCTAATGATTTTTTTCTTTTTTTTTCATTGACTAATTTTCAATAAACTTTATAAGGCAAATACATATTAAATGTAACCAAAAAAATACACATTATCAAAATTAATGTGTTTATTTTACCCACACACAAAAATTAATGTGTTTAACAATATAACTGAAATTGTACCTATTCAAGTTTCTTATTTCTTAGCATCAACTGAATAAGACGAATGCAAAATAAAAAAAATATAAATAATTAAGTTTCACATATATATTAGTTGTGAACACAGAAGATTCCCACCTATGAGTTTTAATTACCTACTGTTGTCTGTAATTATGGGTTGCAAGACTTGTGAGGGTTTCTATTGAGTACAATATTAAGAAGCTTTCCCTTTTTATTTTGGGGGAGAAAACGATTATTGACTTTACCAACAAAATAAAAAAGCAAAAGGTTGCATGCTTCGAGTGGAAAAAAAAAAAACAAAACCAAAACAAAACCAAGGCTGCTAAGCAATTGCATGATTCGGTCAATTTGATTGGGGGATTGGATCAAAGTAAAAGGCAACAAACTTAGTGGGCCGTACAGATACACGCAATATTTTTATCTTTAAAGCTTTCCTAGGCTACAGCCCACCACCGCCCTTGCCTATAATGATATAATGAACCCTTAAGATGTGATTAGAAGTCTATAATTAGCAAATATTGTATTGAACATTGTTGATGTGGACCTTAAAAAACAGATGAAGCTATTAAAACGAAGGTCTAAAATATTGGGGGTTTCGGAAATATTGGTAGTTCAAAAATACGGAAATATTGATGAAAATATATGGAAAATGTCGATATCAGTAAAAATTGAATAAAAACCACGTAAATTGTAAGAAAAACTTGAAAATTTTGATTCAAACCTTAGAGGATGTCATTTAGTCATTTATCTATTATTTTATCACAAACAATTGGAAGGAAATGCATTGCATGGTCGATTTAATTGATTAAGTTGATTATATAGCGAGCTAACAGATACTGAGAGTGTAGAAAATATGTAGTAATTAATGAAAGAAGATTAAACACACCATAATCAATTATTTATAATGTTTTACTGCAATATTTAACACTTTATATATTGCATGGTAAGATACATGAGTAACTTAGTACTACATAGAGTTCCTATAAGATTCAAATTTTGCAATGTCTTCATCATCTCTATGTGTACTGTGAAGAGTGGTCATCAAATGATAAATCCCCAAAATATTTTTGTATGTATTTGTTAACATGTCACCCTTATGAATCTGAGATTGGTTGACGTTGCCCATAAGCAAAATCATTTGAAGATTAGGTCTTTGATTCTTTCCATGAGCCACTCGATTCCATCCCAAAAGGCATGGGAATATAAAGGGTTGATTTTGCGTACAACATTAGCTACTACTTCTCATTCCATCCCAAAAGGTGGTGCTTTTTTTTTCTTTTCCATTCCATGTACATATTCTAATATTATCGATAATATCCCAATATTTTGTCCAAATGTTATTAAAGAGAGAGCGAAATTCTCGGATCCAAAATTTCCCCGATATTATTGATACTTATACAATAATTGTATGGATAGGTTCCAAAAAATCTTCCTCTTTTCTATAAAAAAAAAAAAAAAAAAATTCCTCTTCCCAAAAAAAAAAAACAATAATATTAATATTTTAGACCTTAATAAAAATAAGATGCCTATGATACACATAAAATTGTAAAATGGACTTTGGATTGGATAGATGCTGATCAAATTAGTGACAATAATTTAATCAGATGCACAAACTAAATTGAAGGAGAATGATAAAGTGACAACAATTTTTCATAATTAGGCAAGCATGCCGGAGTCAAAGTTATAGAATGGTACTGTATCACAACGTCAATTGGTGATACTTTCATTCAAAATATGTCATGTGTTATTTTTTAAAAATAATTAAAAAAAAATTTGACAACTGACGTTGAATTTATTTTTAACTTTAAAATAAAATTAAGAAAATAGGAAAAAGAAAAAGCCACCGCCCATCCGTTGCCTCCCCTCACTGCCTTGCCCTCCCTCTCTTTTTCTTCCTCCCTCCATCTCTTTACTCCATAAACAATAACTATTGCCCATAAAGAATCCAATGTATTCCAATACATAGAATTTTGAACCATAAGATCGGCGGCAAAGGAAGACAGTGCGAGGTAGGGAACTGGGTTGTGGTGTGGTGGGTTTTGGCATCTTTTGTTTTATGGTTTTTTAAAATTTATTAAAAAGGAAATAATGAATTTTAAATCTGGCTGTTAAAAAGTTAATAATTTATTTTAATAGACTGGTACGTGTCATATTTTAAATGAAAATATCACAACGTGATAATACTATATTATTCTATAATTTTTCTCATGTTTGAAGTGGTCTTTACCATTCCACTTTTTTAACAACCCTTTTAATTCCTGACAAAAATAAATGATAATTGTACAGATAATAAAATTATTTACAATTATGATATATTGACCCTTTTAGTGTTGGCCCTCATTTAAGATAATAAAATAATTTACAATTCGATCGATAGAATAATTTACATTTACAATTATGAAGAATCAAGTGGTTAATGTGATAGGCTACCTTGGGCCTTGACCTTTGCCAAAGTGATATTATTTAGTCTATAGGGCTTTGGTTTGAATTTTGGGCCTCCGGTAATCCATAAAAGAAAAACAATTATGACCACTGACACCAACATATCATATCATCCCCTACTGAGTCCATTATTCAAGCACTGACTCACCGCAGCTTTAGCTTACAACTCACCTATTTTCATGTAGCTTGTCCATTAGCTTTCTCTGACAATTTCGCTACAGTATTTTTTTGTGTGAAATAATTTGACTTTTGAAAGCTTCTGAAAATTTTATGTCATTTCAGCAGATTCAACACTTACAGCTGTTCAGCTTTTCTTGTACAAAATATTGAAATGTGACAATTTGGATAGAAACGTTTAAAGAAACGTGGCACCCCTAAATGTATTAAATAAAAAAATAATCTAGCCAAAAATAATAGAAAAGAAAAATTCCCACATAGCTTATTGCAAATAGGAAGGCCAACAAAACCACATCTCAATTTCTCACAACCTACTTTCTATCAATACACACAGAATCAAACAATGTCGAAGAAGCCTGATTCAAAGCCTGCGTATGGTTATTGTGGCTACCTAGAAGTGATGCCTTTGAGCAAGGGATCGTCTTCTTCACAGCTCAACGAGTCTGCAGAACTTCAGATCAAAGATCGATATTCGTATAAGGATGCATATGGTGGAGGAGGTTCAAGCAGCTTTACTGAGAGCTACAAGGCTGGGGAGTTTGTGGACAAGAGCACTGGTGGCTTGGGCTACAAGCAGGAGGCAAACTACACCTCCATTGACAAGTATGTGAACAAGGAGCTAGGGTTTACCACTGAGTACCAGACCCAGGTGAAGTTCAAGAAGTCTGTTTACCCTAACAAGACCCAAGTGAAGTTCAAGAAGTCTGCTTCTCCTTATAAGAGTGGAACCAAGTCCTACAACAATCGCGTTGACTATTATTAATTAGGTTTAGATGTTCACTGGGATGTTTTGGTATTTTGAAATGGGGGCTTACTTAGTTATGTGTCTAAGCTTGTTTATGTTTACTTGGATTAATCTCCTGCTATCCGCTGTCAATGTGAATGAAATAGCTCTCTCTTTCTTATGTAATGAACTTGTAAGTTGTTATTATGTCTAGCTTGTGTATTTATATATAAATGTGTGTTTCTGTTCTGAGTCAATGTGTAAATTGTCTAATTATATATAAATGCCATGTTGCTACTTCGACAACATGGCATCAACAAAGGCCCAACGAAGGTGGAACTATTAAGCGCTCTTGTGCTGAAATGTGTAGTTAAAGCTGCTAAACTTCGATCGAAATCAGGGAGATCGGTACTCCTGCAAGCCGTGGACTAGCGCAGGAGAATGGTCCGTCCCGTCCCGGACAATGCTGTTTGATTACCCCTATGTGCTTCAGTAACCACATGATTTTGTTTGATACAAAATGGGGTGAAGATATTGAAGCTTTGGGGACCGTGGACGCAGAAGTGATGGCTATATTTGATCGTGATGAGATGCTTCTTGAACCCAAGTGCAATTGACATGAGTGTCGACCCCGCATTTGATGTGAGAACCAATCGATATTTGTTGTTATGAAATACATGTATCCATTTTCCACATATGTGTTGCATATTCTTTGTTTCATTAGAACAAGAGATAAAAAGCGAGAACAAAAATTTTAGCAAAAATATATAAAATGATGTCAAATCATAACAGATTGACAAACTAGCTAGCTTTTGTTGTATGGTATTTTTCTTCCCAACGTCGAAAGAGATACTAAATTTGAATTCTCCTATCCACTTTATAAAATTTTTATAAAAAAAATTGTAGTTTTGGGAAATGAATTTGTACTTCTTCTTGAAGACCTTTGCACCTTGAAACTAAGAAAAGACGATCGCCAGTCTTTGAACAGATTGGTGTGGTGTGAGTCAAAAAGTCACTGATATCTAAGTTAGTATGATTGTATGAAGAGAAAGACAGATTAAAAGATAAGTATTGTTGCGCTTATTAAATTTATTGTGGGTATCTTTTTCTTTTTGTTGATTTTTGGATCCAATCATTGTTTTGAACATTTTATCATTAAAAGGAAATAATGAAGAAAAAAAATTGAAATGTCTTCTTTTACACACTTCACCACATAATTCAAATTTAAAAAATTGAAGCCTTGTATTGTCGATGCACATGAAACAACCAAAAAATTCAAGATACAATCTATTTATTTATGTGATATAATACTTTTTAAAATGTCAAACTATTTTCTTCATTTTTTTTATACAAGCAATATTAGGGGAATGAAGAATCGAACCTACGACCTCAAGCACATAGGTAAATATTCTTAACCACTTGAACTACAAGTCACGTGCACTATTTTTCTTCCTCTTGTGTAGGCGAAGTGCCATTCTAAGAGACGTAGTTTCAATTTTGGCTTCAAAAACAACGTGATTGCAATTATTTATTGGGCCAGTCCTCATTGTAGGCCCAAAAGTCACATAACGTGGAGTACAAGAAAGCCAAAAACCTAGTACACTTCTACTTTTAAGAGAAGTCGTAATTGGATTATGGCTCCTTGTAGAACCAGAAAACCCAAGAGAGAAAAAACTGGAGAATCATTACACTAACAAATATCAAGTACAAGAAATCAATGGGACTTTAAGCACATCACCATTTGTCTTTAGGCAGCAGGAATCCTCCAAAGTTGTTGCACTGGTACCAAGCTCAAAATCGAAAATATGCAGAGGAAAAATAGAGGGTTCTTTAGTTCAATTTCCTCCGTGATTTTTATCAAAATTGAACTGAACCATATCGATTCAAT
Organism: Prunus persica; assembly: GCF_000346465.2. Taxonomy (NCBI): domain Eukaryota; kingdom Viridiplantae; phylum Streptophyta; class Magnoliopsida; order Rosales; family Rosaceae; genus Prunus; species Prunus persica. Next base: position 7,941,012 of record NC_034014.1, read on the forward strand.
TTGGACCGTGCCTGTCATTACTTTCAATTATTACCTTTCCAAGGATTGAGATTGATTTGGAAATGACATAAGAGCCCATGGCACTAATATGGTTTTACTTTAGTTGGATACCGTATCCGTGATCACTGACAAACCCACACCGTCACTTAAATTGTTTGTATAAAAATAAAGGGTCTTTTAAAACCTCTGACACACCTCGGCTGGCAACCTGCTGGCTCGATTAAACCTGTCTGTCCCTTCCTCTGACATTTCATATTCCCGCCTTTTTTCCCCCTCCTCCTTTTCTATTCCTACAATTATTTACTTGTTTATTCATCTTTTCTTTTCCCAGCTTTCCTGATTTCTCAACGTTCTAGGCCAAACACAAGCACGAATTATTATGCCCCAACCCCCAAAAAATAATAATAATAATAATAAAATAATATAAATTTCCTTTTGAAATGCATTATTCCTTGGCTTTGCAAGTTGCAACCCAATACATATATATATATTTATAAAATAACAAAAAGTGAAAATATTGGTATAAAAATTATTGGGTTATATTTTTAGAATATTCAAAACTATACACAGATCGCACGAGATTTGGAAAAGAAAGAAAAAAACAACAAAAAGTAGGGCTAGAATATAATGGGATTTCCTTACTTTTTTTCTGTAGAAATTTTTTTGACTTTACAGTATTTGTTTCAGGTTTACATGTACAAAGAGTATTGATCACATTTACTGCCAACCGCACAAACAGCCACTGAGACCTCGCCATTTCAGAGATGCGGGTCCCACCAAGCACGTACCACAAAAAAATCTAGCTGTCGTCAACTATACAATGCAGCAAACGCGATGCGCACCCATTGGCTGGCACACCATTTCTCCTTCCCCAAATTCCACTTGTCCACGCGGTCGGCGTCCTATTGGCTCGAAACTCTCGACCTTCTGTACGACCTGGCCCGCTTGTTCGCCAGAGCGGAAAGAACCCGCCACGTGGCGTCGCCTTCATGGACACGATCGTTGAACATCAGGGCCCGCGGAACGCGCGGGTCCCACAGGTTCTTTTGAATTGCGCTCAAGTTGGTCGCCGCCACGTGTTCGAGTATCTCGGCCAGCTTACTCACGTCTTTCTCCGCTACGTTTACCGATATCTCCGCCCACGGAACGACGTCGTCGAACGGCAACCTGATCCCGTCCGCTATGATCACCGGCACGCAGCCCAGGGCGACTGATTCAACCAGTCTAGGGCTCCACGGGGCCCACCCCAAGGGGCAGAGGCAAAACACCGACCGCACGATCTCCGACTGGTAACCGGCGAACCGATGCCTCTGCAGGAAGAACCTCCGGTCACCGTTGTAATTCCGCCACAGCATTGTCCTCACCCGCCTTGAAAAAGACGAGGGTAAATCAGTCAATTCACAAAACATAATGATTATGAGTTTGATTAGTTTCATTTACTTGCTTAATTATTAAACAATTATTACTTGCTGTAGAAACGGCCGCTGATGTTTTTTGGGTGGACCTCCATCTTGCCCCGGAAGAAAGCGAAGATGTCTCGCCGGCCGACGATCGGAGATTTCTCCAGCGTCCTCAGTACACTTTCCGGCGAAACGTACGGCGGAATGACCACATTCTCAACCTCTTGACATGGGTGTTTCTGTTTCACACCGAACGTCTGTAACACGATGGAGTTCTTTAAGAACCCCGGTATCCCATCCGATATCGCCACATCCTCCTGAGAAAATGAAAACCAAGAAAACTATTTTAGAAATCCAGAAAAACAAAAACAAAAAAGAAACGTTTTTTTGTTGTTTGTCACCGCCCAGTTGAATTACCATGGTGTGGAAGCAAGAACCGAAGTCATGGGAAGCGACGAAGACGTGGTCGGAGCCGTGGGACCGATCCCAAAATGGGTGTTGGGTGGATATTAAGTTAATGGCGGAGGCTATGAGAGAACGAGCGTGGCCTATTGCCGGGAAGCCATTGACGGTGCTGAAGTTGCAGGAAACGTACACAGGGACGAAGAAGAAGTCCGCTTCGTATGGGTCAACGGTCAAATATTCGCTTGTCAAAAGCGCCCTGTGAATGGCGACCTCGGAAGCAAACAAGTGGGTGCTGCATCTCTCGTTTTTTAGCCAATCCGTGTTGTATTTCGCTGGCAAATCGTATACGAAAATCTTCAAGTCGTTGAAGGGCAAGCCTGAAAAACACAGAAAAAAACCATGTGCTTGAGAATTAATTCATCAAATTTGTCTAAAAATTATGAAAAGAAAAATATGGAATTTTTTTAGATTGACGAAAATGGGTTATTGACCTTGTTTCTGTGTGATGTTATTGGTGGTGGATTCGAAGAGGGCACGAGAGGCTAAGCTTGAGAAATGTGTTTTGGAGAGGGAGGTGGGTTGTTTGTTGTTGTTCTGATTGGGGTGGTTGCTGATGAGATAGGAGCTGAAGAAGTAGAAGGAGAGGGAGAGCCAGAGAACCCATTTGCAATTTCTATAAAAGAAGCTTTTTTTCTCTAATTGAGGTACTGATGATCTTCCATGTTTGCTGGGCAAGAGCTTCATTCTGACATAGAACCCTCTGTTTTTCGGGGCTCTGATCTTCTGTTCCAACATCTCATTTAAAAACCGAGAAAAGATTCAAGCTTTTGGTGAAATATTCTTAGAAAACGAAAGGGTTTTCAGTGGTTGCGGGAGGGCTTTCGGTTCTTGGTCTGGTGATGAAGTGGAAACGAAGGAACAGTGACGGATGAAATGTGGGTTTGTTGGCGTTTCGTTTTTAGACCAAAAAATAAAATAAAGAAATGGAGAAAAAGTTCAAATCTTTGATGTGGTTGAGCTCTGTTTACAAGTGAAAATAGAATAAAAATTGATATTAAGAAATAATCAAATAATAAAGAATGAAAATGGTGTGCACAGTTGCAGACAGAGATCAGAGAGGAAGAACTGGGTTTCAGGGCGTCACATGGTGGTGAAGGATAGCAGAAGAAAGAACGGACCTCGGCGATGGTCTCGGGTTGCTGTAATGTAATGTAATGTAATGTTTCTTTGGGAGACAGGTCCTTTCAGAATTGGACAGCTCAAATGACGAAATTGCCCTCGGTATTTCGTACCTTCAAAATTTGACAGTTTTCACTTGGTGCTGGGTGGCTTTTAGGCTTCTTTTTTTTTAATAAAAAAAAGCATTATGCTAAAGTGGATGATTTTATCTTTGTATTATCCGATAAGCCAGTCTGTAAGCATCTGCTTAATCAATCTAACACCATCAATAACACCTGTCTCTCAGTTGCGGTCATCAGTATAATCATTCATTCCTTGTATTTGGGTGTTTATCATAAGTACTATTTTGATTAATATTTCACACGAAAAGTAATAGAATCGGTCGAGAATTTTATTTCATTTATAAAAAGTAATTTAAAAAACAGAGAGAATGTTCTGTATAGGGGCAAATATGGTATAAGAAATTAACGTCCAAAAAAGGCTTCACAGCGTGGCCACATTGAAAAAGGAGCATTTTTTGGGCAAAATGGGGCACTTCATAAAGTACCTTTGGAAGCTCATGCTGTTGAGGAGGATATGCAATTAAAATGGAGATCAAAGAGCAGGGAATGCTTTAGTTATGAAACCTAGGATGAGAGAATGCCACGAAATCATTGAAATTTCCGTGTAAATTTAAAGTTAGTGGTTTCAACCGTAATTTTAAATGGGGATTTGGTAATAACAACACGAACCAATTCATCCCAAAAATATCCACTCGTTTTTGGATGATCCGAGCATTAAATTAAGGGAGATATTGCGGCATGGACATTCCAGAAAATGTTACGGAAAAAACTTCACTTCTTAAAATTGAGGACGAATTCTTAAAAATTTTTAAAGAAAACAAAAATTAAAAGAATTTGACGAGTGTCAAAAGGGGTTATGCACTCTCCTCGATAACATAGAAAATAAATTGCTCTTCGAAAGTGTTTGAAGCCTTTTTAAGGATGTCAATAACAACTCCGTCATTTGACAAAAAACAAAATGAAAAAACAATTGCGTGAGAAAGAAGGAGCCTTTTTTTGTTGTTGCTTAGAACGATCTTTGATTTTACACCGTGCATCACCGTAATTGAATACTCTAATCTTCTCTTTCAAAGTGAGAAGGACCTGGGTATCTATCTATTGCCCTCTTCTTTTCCAGGACCAATCAATTTGGTCACACGTAAGTAGCAACAAAAAGTAAGAGAAATGAAGTCGTTGTTTCAATAAATATTGGTTGCCTTAAATATTCGGAGACTAAGTCTTTTGGTCCTAAAAAAAAGTTAGGCACAAATTTATGAAGAGCAATGAAAGTTACCCAATTCAGCTACCAAAGTTTTTTAGTCGCTTATTATTTTTAGTTTCTTGTCACGCATCTCACATTCCAAAATTATTTTTCACACATTTTCCCCATCTTCATCGCCCAATATGCTCAACAAGGTTTATCATATGCAAAAATTCAACTAACTTTTTGGTTGTCTTTGTGACACTGGTGGAAAAAATTTAGGGATATTTGTAGAAATGTCACCTGAACTTATACATCAATTTCAATTTGTCACCTGACTTTAACATCATCCAATTTTCCATCCATTTTGAATTGTATTTTAGTCTTTCCAAGCAAAAGGGTTTACATAGCTTTATATTTAAATTATATAAAAACGAGAGTTTACATATTGGAAAGACTAAAATATCATTTACAATGGATGAAAAATTAAATGATGTTAAAGTCAGGTGACAAATCATGGATTTTGAAAACTTAAGGTGACATTTTGCTTAAATTTTTCTTTAAGGTGACAAATTGAAATTTATGTATAAGTTTAGGTGATATTTCTACAAAAATCCCAAAAACTTATAATCTTATTGCAAATGAATTATTCTTTTTAGTATAAACCTTAATCACTTACTTAAATAATTATGTCATTTTAATTATTGCAACAAAAATTCCTTCAATAAAATCAAAAGTATTTTGCTCAAGCCTAAACTATCAATAGTGGTCTGGTTTGGTTTGATTTCTTCGTAGTTTTAGTTCACACTATAGTAAAATTGCAGCGTTAATAATTTATTAATTTGATCATGATGAAGAAGTGAAACCGATCCAAATCATACCGCACCTCCTTATTTCATAAACCTATCACGCATGTTGGATCATTCATGAATATTCTTCTTATTAATCCGTAAACTATTTCGCATGAACCCACCAGCTTTAATAAAATTTCATCACTTGATTGATTACCTGGCCACAAAACAATGGTGAGACAAATCAGAAAAGCATTCAGTTTTTATGAGAATTTAACATCTCGTGCACGGCAAGCTGTGGATTGAATTTGGTTACGTCAACCTCAAAAAAGAAGGCTAATAATAATGAAACGAAAAAAGACAAAAGTAAATGAAAACGAACTGAAAATGCAACAAATATAATCATGGCCTGCTTAATATTCAATGCTAAGATTATGTCACATTTGAATAGAGAGAGAGAGAGAGAGAGAGAGAGAGAGAGAGAGAGGACTTGGTCCAACTCCAACCAAGGGAAAGGAAAAATAATAGAGGATTAGTTGTTATAATTAAGGATTAGTATTAATTAATTATTAGATTACTTGTTTGAGTTGCCAAGCACTTTTCATAAGTTGTTATCATCCAAATGGTAGTGGGCATACCACATTCGTGTGGATGAAGCATCGGAATATTTGGTAGAATTTATTGACATACCTACCGTAAAAATAAAATAAATAAATAAATACCATTTTGAAAAATAAAAATAATTCGTGAGCTTTTTTGGCATACTGTCTAGCTGTCTAGCTTAGCTAATTGAGTTGGGTTGAAGAAAGTGAATGCTGTGTTTGGCCTTGTTAATTATGGAAAGGTGTGCTGAAAATGAAGGCTAAATATAAAAGATTATCTCAAATTTTGTGCATAATTTGGTGGAGGCTTTCTAAACAAGTTAAAGATCTCGTGTTAGTGAAAAGTTTGGTCTAAAAATTCAAGAACCATTCGTGTAATAAATTAAACGTTATGCACCTTCTTCTGCTTGTTTGTCCCAAAAATAGGGTTCAATGAGTTTTTATTTATTTATTATAAATTTTAATTTAAAAGAAAAAATGGTAATGAGAAAAACCTCTATAATTTCACTACTAAAAAAAGGGGCCAAGCCTAGCTGTGTTGGGATCCACCGTTTATAGCCCGGGATAATATTCACAGTGGTAAATAGTTAATGGCGACACCTACAACTACCATGATTGTCTGTGGCAAACATGAATATAGGCCACGAATTGTCTATAGCTTATAATAAAGTTTTCTAGATAAAATGGGTGAGAAAATAGGATTTGGAATTAAAACACTAGCATTCTTTTTCTTTTCAGTTCTTAGTTATTATTGCATACTTGACCAATTAAATATCATGCCAATGTAGTTGGAGAATGAAATTCATATCATAATGGGCGAAATGATTAAGCTTTGTTTGAAGTTCAAATATGAGTGTCATTAATGTGGTGGTAATCTTAGGTCTAATTATGTGGTCATGGCCATTTTGAAATTGTGAATAGATCAAAGTGCAAAGTGTTTTTCATCTTCTTTTCTCGTGACCAGAAAAAAAAAATTCAAAAGAATTATGAGAGTAAATTAGGATGACAAATTTGTTGGAGTCCATGAGTTTATACATCTAAATCAAGTTAAGAGAATTATTGATTTTCCTAACCATTCCAGCATAGAATGAAAATAGGAATTCCACAAGGCTAGTGATTTCAACAGGCATTTTTTGAGCCTTTTACACTAATTACGTAAGTACATAAGTATTTTAAAATATTCAGTTTGGAGTACAAATGAGTAAAAAATAATCGCCTATATCGTTATTTTTCCACAAAGTTATTTGTGGGAACAAACATGTGGATCCATATGAGCCAGTGAAGCCCTCTCAAGTCACAACTCAACATTCATGGCACTCATTAAAATGCTCTAGCAGCACATTCATGACAAACTGCTTGATAAAATGTCTCAAAGAGGGGAAATATAAGAACAAACAAAAAATGATTTGAAAGGTTCATCTTGCCTCTAGGAAGAAAATTGAACGTACTAACAATAATTGAACTCAAGAGCCAAAAGAATAAAAGAAAAAAAAAATTCCCAGATATTCCTTGGTTGTCCCAAGCATCTCAAAAATCGTCACCTTCATTGTCTGCCCTGATATAAACGGCAACAGTCCATTATTGGAGTGAGAGTGCTAATAGTACATTGGTATTAGGAGAGCTACACCAGAAAATGCCATTATATTGTGAATCAAAGTCAGAATAAAGACAGAGAGATTGTGGTTTTTATTAGGCTATCCCAATTTATGTGATGTTAATTGTCTCCCGTGAGTAGTAAGTAATACGCGCAATGTAGGTTGTGGTTAGAAAGTCTCTTGGGAACCTTTGAAAACTTGAACATTTCCCCAATCTAGTATTGGCCAACAAAGAAAAAAAAGAGTATAAATTGTCCCTTTTTTTAGATACATCGAGTACCTAATCTAAGGGGGACGGCGAAAGGCTCACACGCACTAGAATTCGAACTGGTGTTATAGGGTTTGCAACTAAAGACCCTAACCACTGAGGTAAACATCTACGAGCAAATATAAGTTGTCCTTGGTTAATCAATAATTGACGTGAAATATTTTAATTGGATTCCTTTTCTATCATAAAAAATTAATTAATATCACCGTTGTATAGGTTACAGTCCACTCATACTATATCTTAAAATATAAACTCGTCTTCCATTTATATGATAATTCGTGATGTTACGGTCGCACTCAAATATCTTTTCTTTGGTCTAACATTAGTGAATTGTTCCCGGAAATTAGACCCACAAAGCATGGTGACCCATTCAATTATTTTCCCTAGAAAAAAGCATAGGCTAATTAAGGAACATGGACCACCAAAGGCAAAGCCACATGGTAAGGTACTTGCGGCGGCAGGACCTATGTGCCCCATAATACAAAGTGGGAAGGAAGGAGCTCTTATTTTGTGTTTGAATCCAATCATATGTTTTAGGGCCAGTACTTCAATATATAGGTCATATGTGGAACAGCGACGGAGACCATTCATATATTGTTTAATTGGGAAGCAGGAAAAACAAAGGCCCATTTGCCCTGTTTATATGGGATTATATTCCTTTGTCACATGAGTATTTAACAATTAAATCCTAAAATATAGGTCCCATTTTATAAATATACACTGCTTCATTCCATCTCTAGACGAAGTTATTCATACTTTCTTCGATTCATAGTTTGATAAATATGTAAAAATAATTTATCAAGATTAAAAAGAAAAAGAAATCTCTATACATATATCAAATAATAATTGACAAGAAAATAGAAATTGTTAATTTCAGAAGGAGGTAAGTATTTTCGTTTATAAATTAGGGTTATGTGGGGCTGAGCCAGACACTGGGGCTCATTGGCCCTATCACTTATATATACCATGTGTGAGCTGTAGAAGCACATGCTTTGCCTATGTATAAATTTTGTGGGGGTTTGTTTGTGTGCATGAGAGAGAGAGAGAGAGAGAGAGAGAGAGAGAGAGAGCACATTGTGTTGAGATGGGAGCTAGGGCATGGTGCCTCTTCATGGAAAATAGTGTGTACTGTTGTTGAGTTAAGAGAGTGGTGTCCAAGAAGGTGTTTCCATGGTTTAGTGTAGCAATTTTGGGAAGATGAGGAGGACCACATGCCTAGAGTATACAAGAGACTCCAGTACACCAGTACATGTTGTCATGCAATGTGGTCTATCTTGTGGTTTTAGGGTTTGTATTGGATGGCGGACTGAATTTAATTTTTGTGGGGGCGCATTTAAGCAACAATAATTGACGAGACCACATTTATCCTTTATTTTATTTTATTGAAGGATATAATCTAAACACATATATATATTAATAATGAGACATACTCACAAAGAAAATGTATAAAAACAAGAAAAATTATTAATATACTAAAAAGATTATGTTTTAAAAAAAAACCTTCATGTGCTACTAAGTGTGTTTTTTGGCTGATTCTTTGTTTCTATTAACTAGGCAAAAGAATTACTTTTAGTACCTATCATTTGCCACTTTTATTATTTTTGTCTCTATAATTTTAATTTGGCTAATTTTTTTTCTGTAATTTTCAGTTCTGAACAATTCAAAGACACCCGTCAATTTCTTTCAAATTTCTCTTAAACTTTCGTTATTAATTGTTGGTTTGGTTTGGTTTTTTTCTTCCCAATTGAACTCGTAATCACTTTTGACAGCATTCTGATCGAAAGAAACTCGTAAAAATCAACTAGGTCGGACCTGAATTCAACTGGGCCTAACCAAAATAAAAACTTGGAATACGTGGCTGAAAAAATAAAATAAATTAGAAGACCAAGAAAACATAAGAAAGAAAGCTATTCGTTCAGGCTTTGGTAGATTGAGGGATATCTTGGCCTGGTTGTTCGGTTTATTGGGCCTTTAGCCCACAGAGTACCAAAAACAAAAAGAGTTATTCTACAACACCCAATAATTATATTCGGACACCCAATCCCATAGATAACCTGATACAACTCAAGTGGTGGTACCCAACTTGAAATATAGGTTGAATCGTGCTATGCTCAGGTTCGCCTCTCACGTTTTGCACGAGAGATGAGGATTTGGAAGTGGATGAATAATGGCACTGGTAATGTGCTCATTTCCTTACACCTGAATTTAATCTTCTTATTTGTACATTAGAGTAATTTAAAATATCGCTTTTCATCCCACTGACAAAAGTAAGCTAATGAAGCTGTGGAAGACACAACATGATTAGAACAGAATTTTGAATGTATTATATTCAAAATCGCGCTCATATTTATGTGAGTTAAATATACGACTTATATTTAAAATTTTATTTGTAAATATAAAAATATTTAAATGTGAGAGACTTCTATCTCAATTTTTACTTACAAATATGGAAATCTGAGAAATAGAGAATCTTCTATCAGTGAGTTAATAAGGGAACTGCACCTACACCTTTAGCCGGTGAAGGATAAAAACCCGTGACAAATTATTCGTAAGATATGTTATAAAAATACACACTCTTCCTGATATGATTCATTTTTTCATGGTTTTCTCTTCTTTTGTCTGTCACGAGAATTGGCTATGATTTGATGGTCTTGTGACCTATGTATGAAAACACGGCCAAAAGAAACAACATCAAATCAGGGCCGTTCTTGAGATTTTGAGGGTTGCGAAATTTAAATTGGGGCATCGCATAATCTAATACGAAAATACTATAAAAATTTGCCATAACTTAATGTCATAAAAAAAAATTTATAACTAAAATTCACCATCAATAAATATGCAATGAAAATCAGAAATCAAATTCATAAAAATTTAAATATTTTCATCAATTGTAGCATGTGATTCTCTAACAATGAATCTATCAAGAGCTCCTCTTTGAGATTGAGTCAATTCCTTGATTTTTCTTTTTCTAAGCCGTTTTGTATATCCAGAAACGTATTTTCTAGTAGGTGGCATGTTTAGATTACAAAGAAAAATTCTAAAACCCTATAACCTGAAAGAAAACCCCAACAAGAAATAGATAAATATTTCTACAAACTATATTCTCATACAACCAATCATCAACATGATAATAATTTAATAAAATAAGTCATGTAATATATAGAATAGATTGAAATTTAGATACATACCTAAATTTGAATTGAGATTTGAATATGACTATTCGATTTTGAGTGGTCTATGAATTCAGGAATTAGGGTTTTCTCTTTTTAGTGTTCAAATTCCTAAAATTGAAAGAATAACAAAAATTGTCAAAGGATTGAAAAAAGAACCAAAGAGAAATTGATGAACAATGATTATTAAGGAGCATCGAACTTGGGCCCTTTTGCCAAAGAGAGATGCGCTCCATTCAACTCCCCTGAGCACGCTGTTGTGCAAATATCCAGACGCTATACTATATATACCATTTATATAATATTAATATATATATAATATAAATATTTTTTTTTTCGGGGGCCCTTAAGAATCGGGGGCCCTGTGCGGTGGCGCCACTTGCACCACCCTAGGGCCGCCCCTGCATCAAATCCTAGAAACGGTAGAGTTGAGAAAATTCTCAAAGTTTTATTGATAAATAAATGATAATGATTATGACATTCAAGTTGTTTATATATAGTGCGTGTTTAGTGTTTTGAAGTCATTTTAACATGTATTTTATTTTATTTTGAAGTCATTTGGTTATTCCCTTTTGAAATAACATATTATGGAACCGGACACCTCCCAACTTCAAAAAATTCAAATATATTTTTCTTAGATGGACCATGGTTGCATGAACTAATGCGCAAGGTGTCCTACCAATGGACCATGGTTGTGAACGGCATATGAACCCTCATCAATATCATAAAAACTTTTTGAGCATGTGTCCAGGCCTTGTGATGTAATGCCAATTATCCTCAAAATCCCTCGAGTGGAGATATTTTTTCCAAGTCAACTAGACAATGGCATGAATTGGTGGATTAATTAAAGTGTCCTCATCAATCTCAGCCCGAGAGAAAATTGATGCAGCACTTGTATTGAAAACATCTATTTTGGAGTCTATAGTTTAAGGTTTTTCAGTGAAAAAATAATAATTATATGGACACGTAAAACCGCGTATAGTTTTCATCAATAAGCACAACATCAACATAGAAAATATAAGTAAAAGATTCAAATCTAAAGAGACAGAGTGGTAAAATGGTACACACTATAAACTTAACACTTTCAAGTTCCTCAAGCTTTGGTTGGAAACTTGATCACTTTGGGCACTCATTATTTGCAGAAGATTCCTATACCCAGAAATGAAAGACTTTTATGGTGGTGGGAAAAGGCATATGCAGGAAATGTGGCTCTTAGGGTCACATTAACCAACCACTAATCGGTGGGTATTTTGCCTTTTTTCAACATGGATATGAAGATAAAGCTACAAATATATCAATTTTGTCATAATTGGATTGCTTACTATAATATCCTTTGGCCCCCAAACCGCCCTCCATGACGCCATCCTTAACCTTTGCTTATGTTAACTATCAGTGAAAATTGGCTGGTAGTCTATTTGTTTTATTTTTTATTTTTTTTGGGTAGCAAAGTTGTCTGTGTTGTTTACAATATCACCATCACACGTCACTGATGATGTTCTTCAATATGACAAGATTGGGGCATCATGCATGCTATAAGATTTTTTGTTGCTTGTGCCTATATGGGATCAGTTGGTCAGAGACAGAAGTATAAGAAAGAAAAGAACTTGATTTAAGGTGTGAGAATTTTGTGACAAAACTTACGTTCATAGAATTGGATATGATATGAAGGCCTTGACTTACATGTTAGTAGTTTCAGGTTTGAATATAGTTTGTGTGTGTGAGAAATTTTCCTCCTCCTGTCGTTTCTACTATCACTTGTGGTTAAAAAAAAAAAAAAAGGATATGAGGAGGCACTTTACCCAGAAGCAAGAAAAGAAAGGGTGGCATGTATGCATGATTTAAAAGTGACAATTTTGTAAGAAAGCTTCTATTGACGATTCGAATATGAAAAGTGCGCTCGCATGGGAGTCCAAGTGAAGATTTATGATCCGTGATTGCGGAAAGGGCTGCAAAAGTGGGTCCTACTCACTTTTTTAGAGAAGAAAAAGTAAATTTAAATTTTAACAACAAAAAAATTTTACATTTTGGAAAATGCCAAATTATTTATTAAAAAAAAAAAGAAAAATTTCTCAGCTTTCAAACTAAAAACATATAAATGTAAAAGATTCTTTAAAAAATTCAAAAATAAATAAAGACAATTTTGTCAATTTTAACTTCTTTTAAAAAATTTCTCCCACCTTTAACCTTTTCCAAACTCTCCAAAGAAAAAAAAAATCAAGTATCTGGTTTTTTAGACTACAAGTCAATGCAGCAGTCAACCCAAATACTTAAGGCCAACTAGTTCACACTAATCAAGGCATTTAAAGTTGTTTAAAAGAAGACACTTTCATTTAACTCACCCACTTGATCCATCACTCATCACTGGGCTTATTTATATGCCATCCCTTTGGCCTTTAGCGGCACTTGTATTTTTCTCCTACTCATTAAATCCAACATGAATCTCTTCCAAAATCTGAATCAAAACCAATCCAAACCCATCCTCAAATTTTCTTCTCTCAGATCTCTAGCCACTCTCACTTAATTCTCTTTGAACTCAAGCCTGATCAAAGAAAGAGCACCACAACCAGCCATGGCCAAAATGAGCAGTTCCAAAGCCAGTAATGGCAGCAGAAAAAACAGTGAACTGCTTCCTTTTGCAGTCCATGTGGTTCAAGGCAGATGGTTCTCTGTGTTTGCCTCCTTTCTTATCATGGCTGGAGCTGGTGCTACTTACCTCTTTGGTGTCTACTCCAAGCAGATCAAGTCCTCTCTTGGCTATGACCAAACAACCCTCAACTTGCTAGGGTTCTTCAAAGACCTTGGTGCAAATGTTGGTGTCCTCTCAGGCCTTATTGGTGAAGTCACCCCAACCTGGTTTGTGCTCCTAATTGGCTCAGCCATGAATTTTGCAGGCTACTTCATGATTTGGCTGGCTGTGACTGCCAAAATTCCCAAGCCAAAAGTTTGGCACATGTGCCTTTACATTTGCATTGGGGCCAACTCTCAAAACTTTGCAAACACAGGAGCCCTTGTCACTTGTGTCAAGAATTTCCCAGCTAGCAGAGGTGTTATGCTTGGTCTGTTAAAGGGTTTTACTGGGCTTAGTGGAGCCATATTTACTCAAATTTACTTGGCTGTCTATGGAAACAATTCAAAATCCATGATTCTTCTCATTGCTTGGCTTCCTGCTGCTCTATCAGTAGTTTTTGTTTACACCATTAGACCCATGAAGCTTGTTAGGCAACCCAATGAGCTCAGAGTCTTTTACCATTTCCTCTATGTCTCAATTGCCCTTGCACTTTTCCTCATGGCTATGATTATAGTTCAAAAGCAAGTTTCTTTCTCCCAAGCTGCCTATGCTGGAAGTGTCACTGTCGTTTGTGTGTTCCTCTTTGTCCCTCTTGGCATTGCCATTAGAGAGGAGCTGCTCCTCTGGAACCTCAAGAAACAACCTGGTGATCCTCCAACTGAGTTGACCATTGAGAAAGCACCACAAACAATTGAAGCGAAAGAAGATGCATTGCCATTAAATTCCTCAAAAGAGCAAAAACAGGACACAAAGATATCTTGTTTTGCTGACATATTCAACAAGCCAGAAAGAGGAGAAGACTACACCATTTTACAAGCATTACTAAGTGTCGACATGCTCATTTTGTTCATTGCGACGCTATGCGGACTCGGGTCAAGTTTGACAGCAGTAGACAATTTGGGGCAAATTGGTGAGTCTCTGGGATATCCAACCAAAACAATAAGCTCTTTTGTGTCATTAGTTAGTATATGGAACTACTTTGGGAGAGTCTTTTCTGGGTTTGTCTCTGAAAGCCTATTGGTAAAGTGGAAAGTCCCCAGACCCCTCATGATGACCTTTGTTCTTCTTCTATCATGTGCTGGCCATCTCCTCATTGCCTTTCCAGCCCCTGGTTCAGTTTATGTGGCATCCGTGATCATTGGGTTTTCTTTCGGTGCCCAACTTCCGTTGCTTTTCGCCATCATTTCCGAACTCTTTGGCCTCAAGTACTACTCTACATTGTTCAATTGTGGACAACTAGCAAGTCCCCTTGGCTCCTATATACTGAATGTGAAGGTCACTGGAATGCTCTATGACAGAGAGGCATTGAAAGAGCTAGCAAAGAAAGGGATGGCTAGGTCTTCGGTGAAGGAGCTAATTTGCCTTGGGAGCCAATGCTATAGGTTGGCTTTCACAATTTTAGCTTCAATCACATTCTTTGGTGCTCTTGTTTCACTGGTTTTGGTGATCAGGACCCGAGAGTTCTACAAAGGTGATATATACAAGAAGTTCACAGAAGAAGCAGAAGATGCATAGATTTAATTTAATTTAATTTTATGGAAAGACTATATATCAAATGTAAGTTTAATCTATTATGAACTCAGAATTGTGGGATCAGAGATTCTTCTCTCAGTTAGTTCACAAATGAACTGCAGTAAAAACTTCTGGAACCTTTTGTTAGTGTTTGAATCCTTAGCTGGGTTTCTATGGAAGATTAGAGTAGAGAGGAAAAAACAGAGAGAATAGAGGAAGATTCAAGCTATATGTATAATGCTCTACTACTCTCAAAGTCTGAGAGTGAGTGTATATTCAGTATCAAAATTCACGCACAAAGGCATGAGTACATAACCGTTAGCTTTAGCTGTACACACACAATCAACAATACAATCTCAGCCTTACACTTGTCATAATCTAGACTAAGTGAATACACAATTTAAAACAAGGCTTATTTACTCTAACTTTACTTAGCTCACAGCTTATACACTAATACTCCCCTTTAAGCTTTGAGCTGATACAACTCCAAGCTTATCTCTGAGATAGTTGAATCTATCTTTTGGTAAGGCCTTTGTAAAAATGTCTGCTACTTGTTCTTTGGTTGGGCAGTATACCAAATCAACAATTCCTTGCTGCAAGGCATCCTTTATGAAGTGATATCTTCTGTCAATGTGTTTAGTCCTTTGGTGAAACACTGGATTTTTAGATATTGAGATTGCAGATGTATTGTCACACTGCAAAGGAGTTGCTTCAGCTTGTAACTCTCCAAAATCTTCAAGAACAAACCTGAGCCATATTGCTTGAGTTGTTGCTTCAGCAACACTTATATACTCAGCCTCTGCAGTGGAAAGTGCAACACAATTCTGTTTCACATAAGCCCATGAGAACACTCCACTACCAAAGGAAAACGCATAGCCTGAGGTACTCTTGCTGTCATCTACTGATCCCCCCCAGTCACTATCACAAAAGCCAACTAAAACTGCCTTCTTGCCTTTCATATAATGCAAACCATAGTCCAATGTTCCTTTGACATATCTGAGCACTCTCTTAGCTACCCCATAGTGCTTGTTAGAAGGTCCATGCATATATCTAGCTAATAGGCTAGCTGCATACATCACATCTGGCCTTGTAGCAGTAAGATACAATAAGCTGCCTACAAGTTTTCTGTACTTCTCTTCATCTGCAGCACCACTTCCATCTTCTTTACTTAACTTTTCAGTAGCCACAAGAGGAATAGAAACAGATTTGCATTCTTTCAATCCAAACTTATCCAACAAAGCAGAAGCATACTTCTTTTGATGAATGAAAATGCTAGATTTTGTTTGAATCACCCCCATTCCTAGAAAATGATGAAGAAGACCCAAGTCTGACATCTCATACTTCTCCTTCATATCTTCTTTGAACTCATCTAGCATCTCTTGATTGTTTCCAGTATACACAATGTCATCCACATAGATGGAGACAATTAGTATATCATGTTCTCTCCTTGTTTTAGTGTAGAGAGTTGCTTCACTTAAGCTTTTCTCAAACCCACACTTAGCAAAATAGCTATCAATCTCTCCATACTAGGCCCTAGGTGCCTGTTTCAAGCCATAAAGCGCCTTGTATAGTTTGTAAACCTTATCTTCCTTGACATTAATCACAAACCCTTCAGGTTGATCAACATACACTTCTTCCTGCAATATTCCATTTAAGAAAGCAGACTTAACATCTAATTGAAATAGCTTCCAACTTCTTTGTGCAGCAAGAGCAATCAGTGTTCTGATTGTATCCAGTCTAGCAACTGGAGCAAATGTTTCATTATAATCAATGCCTGGTTTCTGCACATACCCTTTAGCAACCAGCCTTGCCTTGTTCTTCTGTACAGAGCCATCTAAGTTCAACTTAGTTTTGAACACCCATTTCACACCAATAACCTGCTTATCACTTGGTCTGTCTACAAGCTCCCAAGTCTTATTTTTTTCAATCATGGACAGCTCTTCTTCCATTGCTTTTATCCAAGCCTTATCCTGTGCAGCCTCTTCATATTTTTCAGGTTCCACAATGCAGAGATTGCATTGTGCTAGAATGTCATTTATGTTTCTCCACTTTAATGGAGTATGATCATAGGGCTGAGAGATATCAACATGCTCATGAATGGCATTCTCTTGTTCTTCAGCTTGAGAGAAAATGCAAGGACTAGAAGGACTTCTCTCGACTTCAGTCAACTCATGTGGAATCACTTCAATTCCATTTTCAGGTTGCTTTGGAACATAGGTCATAGCAACAGAATTTTCTGAAGTTTCCTTCCAGTTCCAGGACTTGGTTTCATCAAAAACTACATCCCTTGACAGAATCAGCTTCTTAGTGCTTGGATCAAATACTCTGTACCCTTTCTCACAGGTTGCATAACCCACAAACACACCTTGGACAGACTTTGCATCAAGCTTTTGTCTTCTTTCAGCTGGTACATGCACATAACAGAGTGATCCAAACACCTTTAAGTGACCAATTCCTGGTTTTCTCCCACTATAAGCTTCAAAAGGAGTCATGTTATCAAGGGCTTTTGTAGGTGATCTGTTTAGAATATAGACAGCTGTATGTACAGCTTCTGCCCAGAGAAAGTATGACATGCCTTTATCATGAAGCATTGCCTTAGCCATCTCTACAACTGTTCTATTCTTTCTCTCCACTACTCCATTTTGCTGTGGAGTATAAGCAATGGATAACTGTCTTTGTATGCCTTCAGATTCCAACAACTTGCTGAATTCAGTTGAGAGAAATTCTCCCCCTCTGTCACTCCTTAGGCATTTCACTTTGAATCCACATTGTAACTCCACCATTGCCTTGAACTTTCTGAAACAGATTAGTGCCTCAGACTTGTGTCTTAGGAAATAAACCCATGACATTCTTGTGTGATCATCAATAAGCAACATGAAATATTTATTCCCAGCAATTGATTCATTTTGCATGGGACCACACAAATCTGTGTGTATCAATTCTAGGGGATTCTTAGCTCTCCAAGCTTGTCCTTTTGGAAACCAATCTCTGTGTTGTTTTCCCATTTGACATCCTGCACATACACCATTTACATCTTCAAGATGTGGAAGACCATGCACCATTTCCTTTTCTCTAAGCTGCTTGAGGCTTCTAAGATTTAGGTGTCCTAGTCTCTTGTGCCAAATCCAGGTACATTCAATCACACTAGCCTTCAATGCAATTTGATCAGCTTGCATTAGAGACAGAGGGTAGCATCTGTTACTTTTCATCTTAACCTTGATAACTAGACAATCAAGTGAAGGACCATCAAAGATACAACACTCTCTTCCACCAAATAGCAAATAATATCCATGTTCATCCATCTGTCCCACACTCAACAAATTTTCCTTCAAACCAGGTAGAAACATGACTTCCTTGATGCACTTTCTGCCAGAATTTGTATCAATCATAAGTGAACCTATTACAGCAACATCTACCAGATTTCCAGTGGGCATTTGTACTTTTCCAGTGACATTTGTCCTTACATCCACAAGAAGCTCAACATTTCCAGTCATGTGGTTGCTACAACCACTATCAATGTACCAATTCCCACTCACTTTGACCTCAGTAATTGCACTGTTAGCATAGAACAGATTTCCTGTCACTTCTGCCTGATTAGCACAGTTTGCCTTCTGAACAACCTTGCCTGCTGTGCATTCTCTAGCCCAATGTCCAAACCTATCACAGTTGTGACATTTGGATTGCCCCTTGTATCGACATTCTCCAAAATGAAACTTAGAGCACACCCTGCATTCTGGCTTAACTGTATCTTGTTTCATGAATCCTGCAGAGGTTGAATTCTGTGCAGGATTAGCAAATGACTTTTGCTGGGACTGAGGCTTTGAATCCCACTTCTTGCCTTTTCCATTCCAGTTTTTCTTAGATCCACTTGACTAAGAATTACCCTTATGTTGCTGACCTTTTGAACTCACAGAAAAAGAGCCAAAAGCCTTATCAGTGGCATCGACAGTGTGCATATCAAATCGTTGTTCCTGGCTCTTAAGAATTGCCAGAACCTCCTGTAATTCAACCTTGTCTATACACTTCGTATTCTCAATCACAAGACAGATGGGATCATAAAGTTTGCTAAGACTTATTAAAACCTTTTGCACAAGCCTTTCATTAGGCAATACCTCACCAAACGTCTTCATTTGGTTAATTAGTTCATTCAACCGTGTAAGATACTTAGATAACGTTTCATCATCACGCATCCTAGTATACTCAAATTCACGTCGAAGATTTTGGAGTTTAACTGATCGTACCTGATCACCACTGTGATATTCACCATATAGCAGATCCCATGCCATCTTTGCTGTATCAGCATTGGCAATTCGAGGGAATATTAGATCCGAGACTGCATTCTGGATAATACCCAGAGCTTTCGCATCTCGCATGTGTTCTGCCACAGTTTTCTCATCATCTTCCTCTTTTGCGCTTCCTTCAGCCATCTTCTTCTTTGAATCAGAGATCGTAACCCCCTTTTCAACTAATTTCCATAACCCATGAGATTTAAAGATTGTCACCATCTTGATTCTCCAAAACTCGTAGTTCTCACCGGAGAAGATCGGAGTTCTCACCTCAGAACCTCCAGATCCAGCCATCTCTAGGCTTAGATGATATGAATCTCAAAATCAAAATAAAAAACGATGGGGTTCAGCGATTTCACCTGAACCAGAACAATGGGGTTCAGCGATTTCACCTGAACCAGAACGAGCTTGAGTGCAGCTCGATTGCAGCAACGTCGCACGGTCTATGCCCAGATTTCAGATCGAACCTAGCTCTGAGGCCATGTTAGTGTTTGAATTCTTAGCTGGGTTTCTATGGAAGATTAGAGTAGAGAGGAAAAAACAGAGAGAATAGAGGAAGATTCAAGCTATATGTATAATGCTCTACTACTGTCAAAGTCTGAGAGTGAGTGTATATTCAGTATCAAAATTCACGCACAAAGGCATGAGTACATAACCGTTAGCTTTAGCTGTACACACACAATCAACAATACAATCTCAGCCTTACACTTGTCATAATCTAGACTAAGTGAATACACAATTTAAAACAAGGCTTATTTACTCTAACTTTACTTAGCTCACAGCTTATACACTAATACCTTTCCTGGTGAACAGAAAAACCTGTTACAAATTATTGTAATGATATATATAGATAAGTCGTGGCCCAATGTTTTTGGATTCATGTGGCTTTTTCCCTTTTTGCTTCTACCTTTACAGATGCTCAATTCTGTCTGTCATGAGGTTTGGCTATGATTTATGGTTCATCCGTCGTTACTATTGTTGTTAAAGAAATTTAATTCACGGACTATATACAACACCATGTATTACTACAAACCTTGCCAACTGACTAACTATTAAGCAGGAAGGGAAGGCCAAGGAAGTTGGTGATCTGATGACTGGGGACTGTTCCTATATATATTGTTCACCAGAATATTTTGTCAGACCTACCGCGAGTGAAAGAACAGTTCGAAGTGGCGGTCCAAATGGAATCTTATGCAAAAATAGCTAAAACCCCTCTCAACAATGGAAATGGATTAGGCATTGAAGTGTCACTATTGATAATGAACATGCAACCGAGATCAATAGGATCCTCTCCTTATATTTTCTGTACAGAGAACCATAATATCAATACTGAAAATACAAGGATCTTAACTCAAAGAGACGAGCGGCAAAAGGTGGATGCTAAGCTACATAGATTCTACAATTGCATTTGTAAATGATTAGTGGGGAAATGCATGACCAAGGGTAGGGTATAAAAATGAACCTTTTAGGTCCTACAAGTATTATTCTTGGAAACTTTGATCCTTTCCTGCACTTGACTTGACTGCAGCAGAATCTGACCCAGAAATGAAAGATTTGGGGTCATATTACATATTTATTCATGTAATTTGGCAGGAATCTCCTTAGTTTAAGAGGTTGCTCCCCTCTTATTGATAGAAGTGGAGTTCACATTATATCTTGGGAAAACAGAATGCTCTGATATATGCTGGGAGGGAGGTTGCCTCTCATCAAGCATGTTCTTTGCAACATCCAGGTGTTTTAGGCATTCATCCCACCTCATGCTTCCTAGGAAGGTTGAGATCTTTCCTTGAGGTGACTTGGGTTTTTATGTAATTGCCCCCAAAATCTGAGGGAGGCCATGGCATTAAGAGCCTCCATTGCTGGAACAAAGCCTTAATGCTTCCTTTGAAAGTTCATAGAAATCCTATAAAATTCAACAATAGATCAACCTGAAATTGAATGAATTGTCCTTGTACAAAGCCTGACACTAGACTAGACTTCCCAGGTCCAGCATCCCCAAGAAGAACCTCAAGCACAGTAACAAACATCACTGATATTTTTTCGAAAGGGAATTATGAAAGAAAATTAATAAGCAAAAACAAAAGAGAACTTTTCATCGCATAATACTTTGTTACTTTTCTTCATGTGAAAAGCTATGATTCTTGCCTCAATATTAACCAGACCAAGATAAACAAGAAGAAAGAAAAAACAAAACTTTGGCCTACTAAACAGCTAGGCCAAAGTTTAAAACCCAAATTAAAGATCATTATAAGTTCATGAAAGCAACCAAAATCCATAAAGAAACACGTAAACCCGGGTATGAACTAGCATGGAAATCACAAGCATCTCAATATACATGCATAATTATGCAGACCAATGTCAGAGATAAGAAAGGTGACGATCTAAAATCTAAAGTTGAGACTCAAATCAGGCCCATATCAGATTATTTCATAAGACAGCAATTGATCATCCAAGCAAAATCCGTGAACAAAATAAACCAAACCCATGTCAAAATTCTCATTGAATCAGACACAGACCGCTCAAAATTCCAATATTTCCTAGGAAGTTAGAAACCCAAACAAAACCTACAGAGAACAAAAGACAAGAAGGAACACATCAAGAACGCAGACAGACCAATCAGAAATCACAAAGGTTCATAAAATTAAAAAGAAATCAGGCTCCAGGAAAGGGATTCTTTCAGAGCTAAGGTTTATGGAAGTCGCTTTATGAGGTCCGGGGACCCTTGCATTCGGGGTTTTGGAGAGGAAAGCAAAAGTGTCGTGTGGGCTTTTTAGAGCAACTCCACCCCTTAGGGCAAAGTCTAAGGCAAGGGCAAGCAAGGGCTGACACTATTCACGTGAATACTGTCAGCCTTGCTATTTGTGGTTCTACCCACAAGGGCAAAGTCTAGGGCAAGTCTAGGGCAATTACTATTCATTGTACTTTATTTTCTATTTTTTTATACTTTAAATCATTAATTTTGATAATCTTTTGTAATTAAATTTTCGGATAAGATTTTCGGATGTGAATCTCAGTTGCCACGTGTCTTATTCCAGATAAAATTTTCGGATATTCATTAATAAAAATTATAATATCAGATTTCCGATAAAATTTTCACCCTCTAAAATTGTGCCACGTGTCCCATGTCAGATAAGATTTTCAGATATTTTTTAAAAATTATAATCTCATATTTCAGATAAGATTTTCACCCTCTAAAATTGTGCCACGTGTCATCTCTATCTTCTGAATCCCTCTATATAACTACACCATCAACACCACTCCTCTCACACCATCTCTGATATATTCCTTCATTTCTCAGATTTTACAAAACACATTATATTCTCAATGTCAAACTTCAGGAGGGTGTTGGAGAGGCAACAGAAAGAATGGAAAGAAATCCGGCGTAGACGTGAGGAAGAAGATCGGGACGCCGATGAAGAAGAGGAAGAAATGCTTGAAGTAGCGGCGGTGTGTATGATGAATCAATCAAGCCAACACCATCGTCGTCGTGCCCCGAATGTGGACAGACACAGAGAGTCTCGGGGTAAGAATCTCTTGGAGGATTACTTTATCCCAAATTCGTTATATCCTGCTCATAAGTTTCGAGAGAGATATAGAATGCAGCCACATTTGTTCCAAAAAATCATGTATGATATTTGTAATTACGATACATACTTCATTCAAAAGCATGATGCTGTTGGAGTTTTGGGTCTTATCCCGGAGCAAAAACTTACAGCTGCTTTGCGGATGCTTGCTTATGGGGCATCTGCAGAGCAGGTGGATGAGATTGCAAGGATGGGAAAATCTACTATCCTAGAGTGCCTGGTGAGATTCTGTGATGCAGTGGAAAATTTGTACACGAGGGAGTACCTTCGCAAACCCACTCCGAGGGACCTGCAAAGGCTTCTACAAAAAGGCGAGGCTCAAGGTTTCCCAGGAATGATCGGAAGCATCGATTGCATGCATTGGCAGTGGAAGAATTGTCCTACTGCGTGGCAAGGAGAGTATGGGAATCGGAAGGGCAAAAAAAGTGTCATTTTGGAGGCCATAGCTTCATTCGACACTTGGGTTTGGCATGCCTTTTTTGGGGTTGCCGGATCTCAGAATGACCTCAATGTCCTTGGTCAATACCCGGTGTTCGACGAGGTATTGACCAAATCAACAATACCGTATACTCTGGTGCGTACTACCTTGCCGACGGAATTTATCCTAGGTGGACGACATTCGTGAAAACAATTCCGAATCCCCAATCCGAGAAGGAAAGAAGCTTTGCTTCCTTTTAAGAAGGTTACAGGAAAGACGTGGAAAGGTGTTTCGGTATCTTGCAAGCTCGTTGGGCAATTATCAGGGGTGCTGCTCGGATGCTAGACGAGGAGGTGCTGAGGAGTATTATGATGACTTGCATCATCCTCCACAACATGATTGTGGAGGATGAGTATGACTACGATGCTCCAGAGGTGTTTGAACCCGATCCTATGAACACGGCGTTGACAAGAATATATGAAAGGCCGATGGGACCAAATGGACTACCAATGGAGCCCGAACTGTTAGTTCAGGATGGTCGATTCAACAACCCCATGATTGATCGTTATCAAGAAATGCAATCTTCATATGTTCACGAAAGACGTCAAGTTGACTTAATCGAGCACTTGTGGCAGATGAAAGGCAATCACAATGGATGAAGGCTAGATTCGTGCTTTGTTTGGAATTATGCTTTGTTTTTAATTATGCTTTGTTTTTGTGTGTTGTGTTTTGTGGAATTATTGCGAGGTCTTTTTTATTATTATGCTTTTATGTATGGTTTGTTTTGTGTGTTGTTTGCAATAAATGAAGGTTTGTTTTTAATTAATCTTTGTGAGGAATGCTCAAATGTTTTTAATAATACAACATTAGAGAATGCTTTTTTGATTGAATAAAAAAGAAACAATACAACAAATTAAAGGATAATACAACAATTTAAAAAAAATACAACAATTATAAAAAAATACAACAATACAATCTAATGGTTTTCATCATTTAGCCAATCCGTATTGCTAGGTCCGTCGTCATGGAAAAGTTTTCTTCTCATCACATCCCTTCGTTTATGCTTCCAATAGGCCTTTGTTTCAGGAGACATATGGCTCGTATCCATGGCCATGATTTTCATCTCTCTTTCATCGTCGTCTTTTTCTTTTGCATGTTGCTTTTCAATTGCAAAGGCTTCCAATCGTGCCTTGTCTGCTTCATCTCTCCTCAAGTCTCTCTCCAATCTTAGAGAGTTGTTCTTAGCTATTTGCTCGAATATTTGAACACAATCAATGTTCGAAGTGGCCCCTCTCTTGGCCTTTGCCGCCTTTCTCCCAATAGGTCTCGGCGGACGTGGGAGTGGTGACTCCGTTTCCATTGGGGAGTCTAATGGCGAATCGGTTGATGGCGATTCGTGGAGCGGCGTCTCATGCAACACAACCGGGGGTGCGGTATGAATAATTTTGAATCTGGAACAATCCTTGACAATTTCCCAACATTGGAAATGCACAAAACTTTTTTTCCCTTGCCCCGTGGCACCGAACCACATTTGTGCTTGTATGATCTATTCAAAATAAATAATTGGAAGTGCATTAAAAAAATATACAATGCAATAAATTATAAACTATTTTGAAATGCAAGAATAAAATTGATTATGTAAATAAATATAGATAAATTGAAAATGCAAAAACAAAAATAAAGATAATGCATGAAATTATAAACTATTTTGAAATGCAAGAATAAAATTGATTATGTAAATAAATAAAGCCAATTAGGAAATACAAAAATAAAATAAACATTGTGCAACAAAAAAGAAATAGAATATGCAATAAAAAAAAGTTATCCCAAATTGATTAAAATGGCAATTAAAAATATTTTACCTCATCGGAAAGATTCGCACCGCTCCGAATGTTCTCCTTTGCTTTTGTCAAGGCATTTCTCCATTTCCCTAACTCTTTGTTTAGAATTTTTCATCTACTAGACAAAGCCATTTCGGTCCGAATGGAACCCGATCTTTGACAAAATTCTTCATGAATTTTGCTCCACATATGATGGAACTTCATCTCATTGCCCGTGATAAGGTCATGACTAACGTTCACCCAAGACTCGCACAACGCAATATCTTCCTGGGTTGACCACGAGCCTCCGATTTCAACAGAAGATGCCATTTGTTTATTTTCTACAAATGAAAAGTAGTACAAAAATGTGAGTGGATAGTAAAAAATATTGGAAGGAGAAGAGTTTGTATGGAATTGGTGTGGAAAGTGGAAAATATGAGTAGAGAGTAAAAAATATTGGAAGGAGATGAGTTTGTATGGAGATTTGGTGTGGAAAATGAATTATGTGAGTGGAGAGTAGAAAATATTGTATGGAGAAGAAATTGTATGAAGATTTGGTGTTGAAAGTAGATAAAATGGTTAGGTATTTATAGGGAAAAAATACATACATTTTTGGTTTTTTTTTTTCGAATTTTTTTAAAATTTTTTAGGCCAAAAAAATGAGAACCGTAGGATTTCTGAAAAAAAATCCAATCGGAGCCACCCGGTGCCGACACGTGGCAGGTAACCGTTGGTGCTGACGTCACGACGACGTCAGCGCACTTCAGTCAAATTTTTTTACCGTTGGCGCGTGTAATACACGCGCCAACGGTAAAAAAATTTGAATTTACTGCGCTGACGTCATCGTGACGTCAGCTGAACTCAGGCTCGAGCCCAATCGATTTTCGCCCTTGGGCCTGCCCGAGCTCGTGGGACCCGCAGCTTGCCCGGGCTGCATTGCTCGCGCTGGAGCTAGACTTGGGCTGATTTTTGCCTTTTGCCTGGGCCAACCCCTGGCGCTGTACATGCTCTTAAGAAGCAACGGTGAAAAACTCAATACAACGGTCTTTTGAAAACCATCGCATCCAATGTGTGTATTCTGTGTCGTGTTTTAACGTTTCTGGAGGAAAATCCTCAATGCTTTTTGTACATTATGGAAATAGCCAGATTCTTCTTTCTACCCCGGGGAAAGGGAAATGTGCAGTTTTCATGGTTTGAGAATTGGCACCAATCATTGAGGCCTACCAATCCATATGGAATAATGTTTTTCTCTTATAATTTGATAATTTTGGGTCCTAATGCTTTATAGTCACGCAAAGTTGTCTCCCACCCAAAATGTGATATATAAACCCATGACTATTTTATTTACACACCCTAAAATTCCGGCACCCTAAATAACTTTATAAACGTTAGATGAATCACGTATAAACCATGAATTTATAACAAAAGGAGTGTGATTATTTAGGGTAAAGCAAAAGACGACCCTTTTATTAGTGTTAAGTTTCTAAATATTTCATTTTAAAAGGATAAAGCAATAAAGTTATACAATTAAAAATATTAAATGCAAGAATAAATAAAAAAATAAAAGAAAACCATGTCCTGCATTTTGGGAAGCTAGCATTTTGAATATATTAAAACAAAAGTTATAAAACTCGTTCTAAAACTAAAAAACAACATAAGAAACAAAAGAAATTTCATATGTGTGCGCCAAAGGACTGGTATAAATTTTATGCAACACAATTTAGATTGATGCATGGGCGGGCGAGTATCAAGAGACTAGTTTAAAATATGCACCATATTTACGCAGGTTAAAAGACATGTTGATAAGCTAGTTGTTCATAAAAATAAAATCACGCTGGTTGTTCATAGAAATAAAAGGGTGACGTAGTGGAGGGTTTCCGAGGACTGAAACGGAAGTTTTCGGTTGGGGTGGGTGATTGCCCAGATGAGGGGCAAAGATAAGTGGCAAGTGGCAACTTATAAAGTTGCAACGATACTGGTCTTATTGTCTTTTTGTCCCCATCATAGTATTAAATGCCGATATTTTCGCCGATATTTCGGCGAAAATATCGTTTTTTTGGACAGACGATATTTTCGCACACAATCTTCCATTTATCGTCAATATATCGATAATTTCGTCGATAATTTCGAGGATATTTCGGCTGCGATATTTTCGTTCAATATTCTGCTTCAAATGGTCAATATATCGCGAGATGAAATTTCAAAAATTAAACATGTAAACTCCCTCACCTGCGCACGCTGGGGCTCGAACCCAGCCCCCTTGCGAAGTTGGCAGCCTCTTAACCACTGCACTGGTCGTCAGTTTGTGATTATTATCTATGTAATCTAATATATATAATAACTAAATGCGAGCTGGTTTTCAAGTTTCAACTTTTCAACTACTCACCACGTTTCAACTAACTCATTCACTCCACCATTCAACCACGAGATGAGGACCATGGGAGTAGGCGGGCAGGACCAGGAATTGGTGCCATAGGGAAGGACTATACTCGTAGAGAAAGAGGCAAGGCGATTTTGTCAAGTCAAGAAGATGATTCGTTATCTATAACTTCAGACTCTGTTGGAGTGGGAAGTAGTAACTATGATTATACTCATAACCAACCATTTCCCTACCCTTCATATCCCATTCCTCTTGGGAAGGAATCGAGCAGCTCATGGAAAGAATCTGAGACTCAATCTTCAAATGATTTTGCTCATGGACAGCGTCAACCAATCTCGGATCCATATGGGTGACATGTTAACAATTACATGCAAAATTATTTTGGGGATTTATCATTCGATGACTACTCTTCATAATACACTTACTCTACACATAGAGATGATGAAGATAGTGAAAGTTTTGAACCTCATAGGAACTCTATGTGGTACTAAGTCATTTATGTATCTTACCATGCAATGTATAAAATGTAAAATATTGTCGTAAATTATTATATATAAATGATTGTGGTGTGTTTAATCTTCTTTCATTAATTACTACATATTTTCTACACTCACAGTGTTTGTCAGCTCGCTATATAATCAACTTAAATTAGTTAAATCCATCATGCAATGCATTTCCTTCCAATTTTTTGTGATAAACTAATAGATAATTGACTAAATAAGCATCCTCCAAAGTTTCAATAAAAATTTCCAAGTTTTTCTTATAATTTCCGTGGTTTTTATTCAATTTTTATCGATATCGATAATATCCCGATATTTCCATCGAAATTTCCGTGTTTTTGGACTACCGATATTTCCGATATCACCGATATTTTATACCTTGGTCCCCATGAACTTATTCTGAACCAAACTAAAAAAATCAGAAATTTGAAAAAGAGACCCCAAAAAAAAGAGTCAGATATTGATGCTTCGTTTAAAATAGGAGAAGGGTGTATCCAATTCAAACTTTTAATGAATTTTATAGAGTTTAAAAGTTTGGAGGTATTCAATTTAGACTTTTAAAAAGTATTTAAAAGTCTAGTGATATTCAATTGTGACTTTTAAAAAGTATTTAAAAGTTTGGTGGTATTCAATTATGATTTTTAAAAAGTATTTAAAAATTTGGTGGTATTCAAAAAGTTAATGACTCTTAAAAAACTTATTAAATGAATGACTTTTCCATACTTTTAAGGCTAATTATTAAGAGTAAAAATCTTGTCAATTTACTAGTAATTTTTATCAACTCTATGAAAATATTTAAGAATTTATCATTTTTATAAAAGTTATTCACTTAAAAACAAGTCTTAATAAGTAGGAATGGGATACATCCCTGCTTGCTTCGTTCCAACGCATCAATCAATTCAATATTTCTTCACTTGAGTCTTTGTGCCTGAAAACCCTCTTCTTCCCCTGACTTCCGAATTCGGCAATTTTTCTTTCATCTCCCAAATTCTTCCGCTTCGAGCTGCCTAGACTTTTCAGTCTTCATAAGGAAACGGTAATTTTTTTGTTTTCAATTTTGTTGGATTCTTTTATTCTTTTCGATAGAAACAGATTAGGGGTATGGTGTAAAATTCATTGTTGGGTTTTTTTTTCCCCTCTGATTGTCGAAAATCGTATTGAGTTTTCGATTGTATGTGAATAGTGAGCTTTGGTTTTGCATATGTGAATTCAGGGATTGTATATTGTAGAATTTCATGACAAAATCATGTTCAAAATCAGCTTAAGTGGATCCATTTTCGGACACAAAAAAGATTTAATATTTGGAAACTTTATCATCGTTTTAAGTTTAGTATGTTTTGTACAAATTTTGTGCCTTTTCGTGGGTTTTCATTGAGGTTGCTCAATATTTTGTTCTTTTTTGTTTGACAGTTTGTTGGGTTCCTTGGATTTGATGGATACCAATAATTGGAGGCCTCCTCAAGTTGGAGAGGCCCCCATGGATGCAGGCGATTGGAGGAGTCAACTGCAGCCGGATTCAAGGCAAAGAATTGTAAACAAGATGTATGTGTTTCTTTCGTAAGAAAAAAGCTTAGTGGATTGAATTATTTATCCTGAATTCACTTCCGTTGTTAGGAACACTACCTCCATGCCTTGGTTATTAGTAACTTATTTTAAATGTATGGCATGTGAAGAATGGATACATTGAAGAGGCATCTCCCTTTCTCTGGTCATGAGGGATTACAGGAGCTCAAGAAAATTGCTGTAAGGTTTGAGGAAAAGATTTATACTGCTGCCACAAGCCAGGTACTTCAATAACTCTTGGGTCCTAATTTTTCTTTGTATATGACAAGTAACTCTACTTAGATATGTACTGATCTATACATATGTAATTTCTTAAATAAACATGGTCTGTGTTTCAGCTTTCTTTGTATTTTGGATAGCAATGTAGTCTAAGTTTAGCATGGGTTTCTTTTTACAGTCAGATTACCTACGGAAGATTAGTCTGAAGATGCTAACAATGGAGACCAAGTCTCAGAACACAATGCCCAATTCTTTAGAATCCAACTCTGCTGGTAATAGTAACAGGCCCCCTGATCCAGGTAAAAACAACTATGGAAACTGTGCTCCCATTTCACGCACCTATACAACTTTCAGTTACTCTGTGAACTACTACTTTCTTCTCCCAGCATACATGCTTTATGAAATGGAGGGTGGGTTGTTATTCTATTTTATACGTAGCTTTCTTCTTGATAGTTAAATGCTTGAAAAACCATATCGTTTCCTTATTCCCACATTTCTTACCTGAGAAGATTCATTGTTGGTATCTGTTGGCTTGTATGGTGAAATTTGAAGACTGGAATCTGGTTGCTATATCTTTTTACTTAATTTTTTTATATTTACTTTATTTACTTTTTTATCTATTTGGAAATGTTTATTTGGTGTTTATTCTTTCTATTTTACATGAGTAGGGTCTTTTGGTATGCAACCCCAAGTCCCCAATCAAGGGCAATCACTCTCTGTGCCGTTGCCAGCTAATCAACCTCAGCCACATCAACAACTCTTATCACAGAACATTCAGAATAACATTCCAGCTGCTGGAGTTCAAAGTTCTGCTGGCTTATCATCTGCTCTACCTCCTTCATCCGGTTTAACCCAGACTCCTATTCCAAGTATTGTTGGGCAAAATCAAATCATGCAGAATATGGGCCAGGGGGTACCCTCCAATATGTTTGCTACTTCTCAAAGGCAATTGCCAGGAAGGCAACAGGTAGTTCCACAACAGCAGCAGCAGCAGCAGCAATCCCAGAATTCCCAGCAGTATATGTACCATCAACAGTTGCAACATCCGCTTTTGAAGCCCAAATATCAGCAGGGAAATATCCCACAACTTGTCCAACAACAGCAACAGCAGCCGAACCTATTACAACCAACTCAGTTGCAGTCTTCTCAGCAACCTGTTATGCAAACATCATCTGTTATTCAACCTGCTGTGGTGCAATCATCTCTCTCTAGTCTTCAGCTGAATCAACAATCTGCAATTCAACAGTCAACACCATCTATGCTTCAGCAGCATCCACAGTCAGTTCTCAGACAGCCTCAACAACAACGGGCCTCTGTTGTTCACCAACAGCAAACATCCCAACAGCCAATATTTCCCCCACAGCAGCAGCAACAGCAGCAGCTTATGGTGCAACAGTCAAATGCTACGAGCTTGTCGCAGAATCAGCTAATCAGACAACAAAACAATGTTGGGGATATGCAGCAGCAACAGCAACAACAGAGGTTACTGAGCCAGCAGAATAACATTTTAAACCTTCAACAACAGCAGCAGCAGTTTATGGCTCAGCAAAGCAACCTTTCAAATATGCATCAGCCACAGTTGGGCCCTCAGAGTAATGTTACTGGGTTACAGCAACAGCAGCACCTTGGAACTCAAAGTGGTAACTCAAGCATGCAAACTAATCAGCACTCTGTACACTTGTTGCAACAAACCAAGGTTCAAGGGCAGCAACAACAACATCAGAGTTCATCTAACTTGTTACCCACTCAAAGACAGCAATCACAGCCTACACAGATGCAGCAATTGGGTTTGCAACAGCAGTCAAATCCACTGCAACGAGATATGCAGCAAAGACTTCAAGCCTCAGGTCAGGTTCCTGGAACCATGCTGCAACCACAAAGTGTAATGGATCAGCAAAAGCAGTTATATCAATCTCAAAGACCCCTTCCTGAGACATCATCGAGTATGATTTTTGCAATTATGTAGTTTCCAACACTTGTAATTGTTGCTTTTCTTATGCATGTGATTTCATGTTATTTAGATTATCATAGATGCATGTTTTGGACAGAATTTTACTTTTCATTTGGGCTGTTGCATTATGGGTCAACGCTGTCACTTTTCTGAGATTTAGCTGGTTTTGTGGTGCGAACAGGCTTCTTATTTGTATGTTTGCTTTTGTGGTGCTACACTTTTTTGGGATGACTTGTGGAGAAATATATTTTGTTATGCCTGCTTGATGTATGGGTCTAGATTCCATGAAAATAATTGAACTTTGGAATGTTATCTTCTCGTATGTGACTTCTTTTATTACAATATACATGGATGCAGAGTGGACTTAGTCAACAGAATGTTTGTGCCGGCTATCATGCCAAGTAGGTGCACTCCACCTTTATACTTTTATAGTTTCAAAACTTAGATAGTTTACTGATTGTTTGCTGTGACCATCACTGAAGCACAATACAAACACACAGTAGAGTTGTGTATACAATCCTGTTAAATAGGTGCATCATCTGTCAAACATGTTTATCCCTGGTTGTGTGCTCTATATTGTTAAACCACATATAATGTCTTTTCCTATGCAAAATGTCCGGTTATATTAAAAGATAGAGCTAAAACAAGCCATGTCAAGTTTACATTTTTAAAAGGTTAATTTGCAATATCTAGTGGACATAAAATTTTGTGAATTGTGTTTGCTAATTAGATCAGTGTGGTTTAAGTTTTATATGAAAGGAATTGAGGGCGTTGACTAATATAGGATGCAGCACACTGGAGGAAAGATAAACGAAGCCAAATACCAAATTCAAGATAAAAATTTCAGCTTTATTCTTGTATTCTCAATATCAATTGGCGGAACTAGGGCTCAATTATAGAGTTGACCCGGTTAGATAGGAAATAGGCTTTATGGGCTTCGGTTACTCCTGTTTTTAAGGATTTGGCTATCTCTTCTATCATGCGAGATTTGTTAGCGGTTGTGAAGTGATGTGTTGCTCTTTTTTTTTTTCCTGGGTGGCCTTTTTGTTTGCTTTTGTACTATTTTCCTTTGTTTGTTTTGATCTTGAGGTTGCTGTTTTCTTTTGTTTTGCTCTTGTATATTCCTTATCCAGTTGCTTGTTTCTTTGTTTATCTCTTTGAATTTATATAGTTTCTATTCCAAAAAAAAATATATAGGAAATAATCCACAAGGATAAGGAAATAGTAAGCCTACTAACAGAATAGATTGTATGTAAATAGCCTTGTTACTAGTTTTGCGTCTACTCTTAAAATAGGCATATAGACCACCTTGAGTCCCATAAGTATACCTTTCAACTCTGGTGCTTCTTGTTTATAATAAAAGTTGCTTGAAGATTTTATATCTTTGACTTTACTCATGAAAGCTGAAGCTTTTGTTTCCTTTCACTTCAGGTTTTGCATCTTTGTTTTTTCTTGACTTACGGTGTTAGAGGAAATGTTCTTACATATTGTTAAGCTCTTTTCCAAACGCTTCTATTTCTTTGGCAAAAAGTAGATGTGAAACTTTTCCTCATAAGCAGAAACTAGGAGCAAAATCTTATCTGAAGTGTCTTTCATCCCTTTGGTTTTAAAAATATGATTTTTAATTCATGAATTTTGCTTCAATTGGTTTATAGATGAAGAGTTTTTTTATTTTTATTTTTTTATTTATTATTATTATTATTATTATTATTATTTAATTTTTTAAAATATAATTTTTTTTTTTTAAAATATATAAATTTATTGTGGAGCCCTATTATTTTGCTACTTTGTTTATTAAATATACTTGCCATGGATTGTCCACAATCTAGTGTGTGCATAGTCCTGTTCCGCTTTAGCTCGTGAAGCTTCTACTGTGTCCTTAGACTGCTCATGTAATGAAATGATATTTTTAATTTTATTTTACAAACATACATTTTGAACTATTTTGGACAGGATAGTTTTCCATTTTTCTTTATGAATGTTCTGCAGACAATGATTTTTCTCAATCATAACCGTCTATGTGCAAATATCTGACATATTTCTGTATATTTTGTAGCATCTCTAGATTCCACTGCCCAGACTGGACATGCAACTGGGGGTGATTGGCAAGAGGAGGTCTTTCAAAAAGTAGGATGCCCTGACTTGTTGTCCATTAAATAGCATTCACGTCGGATATAAGATTAGAAAGAAAGAGAAGGCGCAATTCGGGGTTTGGCTATTTGTGTTGGGATTATATACAGGATTTGTGGGGAATGTAATTAACTGCTGTAACAAGGGTAGATACTGGTGATCATATAGGAATATATAAAAATGCATGGTTTAGTATAGAAAAAAGGGCATAGAAGGTAATATAACTTAGGAATACACTTTTCAGGAAAATTGCGTTCACATGTGATATAGGATTGAAAAGGGAATTGACGGCAGGGTTTGCTGGGATAACAGTAAATATTGGTAGGAATACATATACGTTGTGTATGGGTAGAAAATCAAAATTTCTATTATTTTCAGTAGAAAGAAGATTACATTCCCATATTACTATATTATTAAAAAGGAAGTTAGGGTAGGTTTGGCTGTCTTGGTAGGATCGTATTCAGGTTCTATCTGAACTGTCCATACCTTATGTACAAGCATGTATGAAGTCATACTTTCCAAATTCGTTGTTGCATGCATGAGCTCTTTTCCGTTGGCACTGTATTTTGAAGCATTGGACAGGAAAACTTATAGATGCATGAGCTACTACGAAACAAAGAAATCTGGTGATATTATGGTATCTGCAAGCATGTAGCTACAACAAAGTCCTTTCTAATTATCTTTGCCTTTCTGACTCGATTTTTGCAGATCAAACTCATGAAGGAGATGTACTTACCCGAAAGTGAAAAAATTGCTACTAAACTTCTGCAGGTTTGTAATCACTTCATTTTTTTTTCCCTATACTATTTGTTGCTTAACGTTTACCATTGAGCAGTCTTTCTCTTTAAGGATATTGTGGTGATGGTCGATGATAGATCTCTCCAACTGGATCTACCTTTTACTTATTCCAGCCATGTATACTGTCTACATGGGACTGCTACCCCACCAACAATGCCAATAATATTTTACCTTTTTCAGTTACAAATTGTATTTTGGCTTACTCATCATATATGTTGTTCTCTCTGTTTGCGAGCATGGTTCTCTTCCACAACCGCCAAAATCATAGCAGCTTGACAAACTGAAAATGTTCAGGACCATGTTGGAGCGCCTCATATCAGTCTTACAGATTTCCAAAAGTAGCATTTCACCCGGTTTGAAGGACAAGTTGTTTTTTCACGAAAAGCAGATAGTAAATTTTATTAATGCCTACGAAGCCAGTTTCTGCAAGGCATCAATGGACAGCACAGCCGCCCCTCCTACCTGAAACGGCATCGTGTCTTCCCTTGACATGTGGAATATACACATTTCGTAACTTGGTCTTAAATAAAATGCACATATTTGTGATGAAAAATTTCAGAAACTCAAGTGTTTGTCGAAGAAGAGCGAGAAACAATTTCTGAACTGTTTCTAATGCTCCTACTCTAATAGGAACGCTATATTTATAAATTATATGCTTATAATAATCCTATATCTGATATTTTATGTTGTATATTCTTGTTCCACATGCAAAGTTTCTCTTTTCTCATGGGCCGAACTTAGCCCAAAGCTTACAAATCAAGAAGGATTGAGCAAACCACCACTACCTTAGTTGCCTCAATTGTGTAAGCAGTTCTTAGAATTGGCTTTGATCGGGTTATTAGGACTTGCTTGAGATTCTAATTTGATGGTAAATGCTCTTGGCTTGGGGAAAGTTGTTTAGCCCTAAGCGAAGTTCAATGGTCTAAGTTTGGGCTTCGCAGGCCTACATTGAGACAGAGTAGGGTAATGAGTTAGGATTAGGATAGGTTAAGGATTCAATTTGAGAATAAAAATAAAAAGGAAAATTGACTACTATAAACACAATTACTGTAATTTCTTTTGTGGGGTTTCTTATCTTCCCTTTTGATTTTCTCTTTTGAATTTAAAAAAAGAATATGTTATTGTTTAAAAGGCTGTTTAATTTAATTTTTACCAACCAAAAAAGAAGAAAATTCGTATAGCATCAACTGGTGGGTATTGCCTTTTCAACGTGGATTTGGAGAATTGCAAAGGTAAGAGCATCATGAACTTTGTCATAATTGGATTGCAAGCAATATTATATATCGAGATTTTGGGGGATTCTTATCTTAAACTGATGCGGTGGAAAATGATTACCGTTGTCTTATCGATGTTGCATCTCTCTCTTCTTTGCTGGTACTCCCAAGTTTTCCTTGTTGTAACAAAATAAGGTCTACACTTTGTCCATATTTTCATACAAAATGTCAATATCAGGAATAAGGTCTACCCTAATGCCAATAACTACTAACTTGAACAAATGTCATACAAAATATCAGGAATTTTGGCCCACATAAAACCCAAAAAGAATAAGAACAAAATATCATATATAACCTTGCAATACAGTTGGTATATGAGTAGTTAGGATTATTGCTGTTGATGAGGTTCAATTGTTAATATGAGTAGAAAAGGAGAAATTGTGTGTGATTATAACATTCACGCATGTGTCAATTGGTTTTATTTTTTAATTTTTATTTAATTTTTAGAATTAAGAAGAGATAACATGGTAGTTATGTTCCATAAAAGTATGACCTAATATATGATATTATTTTTAATTTTAATTTTTTAAATATTAAAAAAATATGAATTTACCATATTATCCTCATTTAATTATTAACTTCAATTCTTAATGTTTGAATTAATCAAGGGCATTTTTTGGCATTTTGAATGTTTCACCATTCTCTGACTTTTGCTTTATATATATAGATGAATGAATTAGTAATACCATGTAATAGTATTACAGTCACATCGAAAAAATAAAGCGTGAGGATTGTGTTACCATATAAGTTTCACATTATTTATGATATGCTTGTGCCAAATGCATCTACTGCCCATAAGTTAAAAGTATAAGAGCATCCACAGTGGGAGGGTGTATTTTTGGGGGTGTAAAGCCATTTTTACATTCCCTTTACACCTCCGGGGGTTGTAAATGTGGTTTTTGCTCCAATGGGAAAGATGTATAATTGATTTTTTTTTTTTTGTCTTAATTCATTTTTGTGTTAAATTTTTATTTGATGTTAACTTTATAAAATTAATTTTGTGTGTGTTAAGTTCATTTTATTTTTTCAAACAAATAGATCTAAAAATATTTAAATTCGGAGAAGATATAATTTCATCCAAAAAAAATCGTTGATTTCATCCAAAAATATTTAAATAGACCTAAAGCTGTTGGCTGTTTTTGAAAAAAAAGAAAAAAGAATTGCATCATTTAGCAAATTTTTGGTCCAGCAACTACTCTAGCTGCGCAAGTGGGTTTCATTCAACAACTTTTTTTATCATTTTTGTTCACATTTTCTCACATTTTCTCATGTAAGTCCCACCTGCAAGGGATGTAAAAAAAAATATAACCCCCCATTGGAGATGCTCTAAGAAACAAAAAATTATGATACAACTGTGGTAACCATAACACCAATATAATCAACCAAAAAAAAGGAAAGCAAATATAACCATATAGCAAAATTGAGGTAAGTTTTTACCCAACAAGCTAAAGAAGAACAATTTGAAAACGAGTGTATGACGTAACAAAAAGCCCATTTGACTTGTAGTAACAAAAGAAAAAATGGAACAAAAGAGAACAAAATCGGGTCTGTTTGGTAATAATGGATATGATTTTAAAAACAGAACCACGGTAATCAAATGAGTTTGAGTTGCATTGTAAGACAGTTTCATTGGATTAATATGATAAGTACGAACCTTAAACATCGGCTCACACAAAATTAACTCGCTCACTTTTCTCTACCTAATCGGCTTATTATATATAAATTCTGTGACTGTTCAAAATCTTTACCAATAACTGATCTTCCAGTCAATCCAATACCATCTGTAACTTTTCTTTTCTTAGGTCTCTGCCAAACGTATAAAAGGTTAAATCTTTCTAGCAAAGGTTGAATCTTTCTAGCCAAAATGAGCAGTTCTATCAATAGCAGCAGTAGCAGCAGAAGCAGTTGTGGATTGTGTCCATTTGCAGTGCAGGTGATTAAGGGAAGATGGTTCACAGTTTTTGCCTCTTTTCTCATCATGGCTGGAGCTGGTGCAACTTATCTCTTTGGTGTGTATTCAAAAGACATCAAGTCCACTCTTGGATATGACCAAACCACCCTCAACTTGTTAGGCTTCTTCAAAGATCTTGGTGCAAATGTTGGTGTGCTCTCAGGCCTAATTGGTGAGGTAACTCCAGCTTGGTTTGTGCTCCTTGTAGGTTCTGCTATGAATTTTGCAGGCTACTTCATGATTTGGCTTTCTGTGACTGAGAAAATTGCCAAGCCTAAAGTTTGGCAGATGTGTCTTTACATATGCCTTGGAGCCAATTCTCAGAATTTTGCAAATACAGGAGCTCTTGTCACTTGTGTCAAGAATTTCCCAGAGAGTAGAGGTGTTATGCTTGGTCTGTTAAAGGGTTTTACTGGGCTCAGTGGAGCTATTTTTACCCAACTTTACTTGGCAATTTACCCGAATGACTCAAAATCTTTGATTCTTCTAATTGGGTGGCTGCCTGCTGCACTATCAGTTGTTTTTGTTTACACCATTAGACCAATGAAAGCTGTTAAGCAACAAAATGAGCTGAGAGTCTTTTATCACTTCCTCTATATCTCAGTCTCCCTTGCATTGTTCATCCTGGCTATGAGTCTCATTCAAAAACAGGTTGCTTTCTCCCAAGCTGCCTATGCCGGAACTTCCGCTGTCGTTTGTCTGTTCCTCTTTCTCCCTCTTGCCATTGCAATTAGAGAAGAGCTAGTCCTCTGGAACCTCAAGAAAAAACCAGTTGATCCTCCAACTGAGGTGTCCATTGAGAAACCACAAGAAATTCAAGAAATAAAGGATGATTCAGATTTGCAAGTACAGAACACAAAGAGCACAACTTGTTTTGGCGACATTTGCAATAAACCAGAAAGAGGAGAAGACTATACAATTCTACAAGCACTCCTGAGCATGGACATGATGATATTGTTCATTGCAACATTTTGTGGACTTGGGTCAAGTTTGACAGCAGTAGACAACTTGGGTCAAATTGGTGAGTCTCTGGGATATCCAACCAAAACAATAAAAACATTTGTGTCCTTGGTGAGCATTTGGAACTACTTTGGGAGGGTCTTTTCTGGGTTTGTCTCTGAAAACCTAATCGTAAAGTGGAAGGTTCCAAGAACACTCATGATGACCTTTATGCTTGTTCTTTCATCTCTTGCCTACCTCTCCATTGCCTTCCCATTCCCTGGTTCAGTCTATGTGGCATCAGTGATCATTGGAGTTTCTTTTGGTGCTCAATTGACATTGCTTTTCACAATCATTTCTGAGCTGTTTGGCCTAAAGTACTTTGCCACATTGTTTAATTGTGGACAACTAGCAAGCCCACTTGGGTCTTATATTCTGAATGTAAAGGTCACTGGGATGCTCTATGACAGGGAGGCATTGAAACAGCTAGCAGAGAAAGGGTTGACTAGGTCATCAGTGAAGGAGCTGACTTGCCTTGGGGGTCAATGCTATAGGCTTTCTTTCTCCATTTTAGCTGCTGTCACATTCTTTGGTGCTCTTGTTTCTCTGGTTTTGGTGATGAGGACAAGAAAGTTCTATAAAGGTGATATATATAAGAAGTATAGAGAGGCTGCATAGGTTCCTGTTGATTCCAAAAACTTAAACTCCAACAGCATCTCAAGGGCACTCCCTATATTGTTTCGTTAGATACTCCTTATTTTAAGTAGTATTTAGTATTTTATTTTTTTCAATTGTTGTTCAAGAAATACTTGTAATAAGTTTAATCTATATAAATAAAGCAAAAGACGGATATTACATTTAACAAATAAAAAAAAGTTCTCTACAGGTTGCTCTCGCTACGCGAGGAGAGTCATGCCTCAAATATTAGGATTTAGGCTTTTCACGTTTAGTCGTCATCCCCTCCTCATCCTAACCACGTTCGTTTTCATCCATGTTCAGCCGCCGTTGTCATCCTCCTTGACTTGACAGCTTCGAGTCACTTTTCTTCCACCTCGAGTCATTGTCGTCACTCCTCTCTTCGACTCTGGGGGTGCTTGCCTCACTGTTGTCTCTGTTAGATCCTGGGCGTTGGTTTCATCGTTCTCTTTCTCCTTGATGCGTCGGTGTCTCTAGTGGTTGCCTTGGTATGGTGGTTTCAGTGGGTATGCTCATACTATTGTGCCAACAGTCTCCAAGTCAACAACAATCATGGTGCAAGCTGCTTTATTGGAGTCAGCAGTCACAGTGGAGGTGGCTTTCTCACACCCCTCTGTCATCCGATATGCAATCTCAAGCCTTACCTTCAGGAGAAGACGACCGTTATCCAGAGATTTGGCATGGATGGCTCTTCACCTAGGGTCTATAGCTTTGATCCTCATTTTTACGGTGTTGGGCCAGGTTTTTGGCAACTAGGGTTGTTGGGTACCATCCTTTTACC
Organism: Prunus persica; assembly: GCF_000346465.2. Taxonomy (NCBI): domain Eukaryota; kingdom Viridiplantae; phylum Streptophyta; class Magnoliopsida; order Rosales; family Rosaceae; genus Prunus; species Prunus persica. Next base: position 7,981,254 of record NC_034014.1, read on the forward strand.
CATCTTTATGGGTTTAGCTGGTTACTTTGCTATGAAAATTGCGAATCGGGGTGACGTTAGTGTCCTTCTTGACAAACCTATGGAGACTGACCCAGTGGAGTCTCCTGGGCGCCTTCCTTAATGTGTTATTGGAGCATTCGTGGGCTTGGCATCCGGCGAATGCTATTATGCCTGATCCCCGTGTTCATGTTAAGTGGCTAGGCCAGTTTTGTTATTGTTGGGTGGTGTTTTCTTTGTTCTCCCCTTAACTGATCTTTGATTCTTTGCCTGTCTCAAGGGCTATGTTCTTATAGGAGGTTTCTTTGTCAGTGTTGAGATGATACGGCGTGCTTGGGGGCTTTTTATATTTATTTTCTTTCCTGACCTGTTTGCGGTTAGTCTCTTCTTTGTGTTGCTCCTTGCAGATTTCTCTTCTTTCATCACCAATTGTTATTGGAGGTGGCTGGAGATAGTGTGCTTAGGCCATCTCCAACCCAAAAGGTAAAAACCCAAAATTTTAGTTTTAAATCCAAAATTCTTCTCCAACCCATGTATTTTTGGGGGTAGAAATTTAAGAAATGTCAAATTTAGGGTGGAATTCCAGTCCAAGTTTTGCCTGGACTAGTATTTTATGTGGAGCCCAATAGCCAGCTGTGCAGCCCATGTGAAAGGAGGAAAAAAAAGCGGGCCCTGTGCTGCAAACTGATGTCGACCACTCACCTCCTTTCCGTGTGACAAGTGTCATGGCACATGAAAGAGCTGTTGAATCCAAGGCTCCATTTTGAAAGCTTTTGATCCTTAAAAAAAAAAAAAACCAAAAACCAAAAACTATTCCAAAAAGTTGATGTTTCCCATTTTATTCTATTTTAAATTCCAACATCTATATATAATCAATGGCCACGATTATTTTTAGGCAATCTCGACGGGAAAAATTCACATTCAACGGCTGAAATTTAAATTCAATGGTCAAATAATTTTTATAATTAATCTAAATTAGATTTAACCTCAAAACTCATCCCAAACTTTATAAATACCCATCTATTTGTTATACTTGCTTTTATTCTTTAAGTAAAATTATTTTTGGATTTTTTTAGATCAAAATGTTCAGAAAATTAAATCATGAATGTTGAAACAAAAATAATGTCAAGAAAAATTAACGATAAAAAAAAATTAGGGATTAACCATTCTTAAACAATTTAATAAAGTTGCGGACTCAAATTATGAGTCTGCAAGGTTGGAGGAAAAAACCATTTGAGTCATAAAAATACATGAATAGTTGTATTTTAGAGGGTGAAAATTTGAGTTTAGCCTCAACATGGTTGGAGATAGTCTTAGTGGCTGTTTTCTTTCTTCCTGGTGTATTGTGTTCACTGTCTGATGTTCTCACTGTCTTGTGGCTGTGGAAAGGACTATGATTTCATAGCAAGACTCTTTTGACATTTGGATTGTGTTGTAGTGTTCTCGTCAGAGGTCTTTGCGTTGAAGGTCTTTGTGTCAGTTTGTTATTTTATTTTATCTTGCTCTAGCATTGGTCCTACGTGACTGTTTCAAACTCTCTTGTTAGTCTATGACATGTTCGATACTCTTTCCTACCCTGAGGTTTATCCTTCAGAAAGGTTTTAACGAGGTCACTGTTTCGTGTCGTTCTATGTACGCAACTTTGATTATATGAATGAATTCCATTTCTCAAAAAATAAAAGGTGGAGAATGAACAAAATTCAAAATACCAAAAATTATCCTTGGTTAATATATTTATTAAGCATTGAAACTTATTTATTTATTATAATTAAATAAGAATAATATAATAAATTAACATTTTTTTAAAAAATAAAAACCAAAATGAGAAACGGGATCTTATTTCTTTCTTTTTAATTTTTTTTTGTTGGATTCTCTTTCTTAATTCTTAAGTTAAAAAATAATTGGCACACACACGTGTGTACCAAGGGGCTAGTGTTAAGAAAAGACTTTCGGTTTTAGCAACATAAAAAAAAATAAAAAAATTCAAATATGCTAGGAGAAAAACCAAATATAATGCAATCAATGTCATAGATTTGATTCCTCCCTACGTTTGTATCAAAAAACTAAATATATTTGCCCAAAAAATAAAACCCAAATGTTCTTGAAATTTTTTTTCAAAAAAAAGATTTTTTTTTTTTTTTTGGCGGTGTGTTTTCTGTTTGGTACATAACAACCACAATTGAACAACTGAGTTTTGCATTTGCTATCCACCCGTTTCGGTTGGAGGGGGGGGTGTCTTACTAACCCGGGAGTAGGGGCGTGCTTTGTGACACCACATCTCACTTGTCAAGACTTAGTTAAAACAGTCAATCACTTTAATATCGTGCTTAGTTACAAGCTCACCACACTACTAGGCTCACCACACTACTAGGCCCGGCCATCTAATTAGAATATAGAGCTTTTGAACCCCATTTCCCTTGCAAAAGTAACTATATAAATTCAACTTTACAAATTCTAAACAAAGTTTTGTGGGTACGTTGAGTGAATTTGTGGGTACAAATATACATTTCAAACGAAAACTGCTTATCAAAATATACCACAGCAGCAATTGCTCTGCTTCTAATTTTGTTTCCAGACAACAGCACAAAAGAGGACTGCAGAGAGCAGAGGGCAGAGATGAAGCAAAATGGAGAAAACGAGGTACAAGAAGCTATCTGGAAGTCAAAACCTAAGACAACAGCTTGTATTGTCTACACTCACCTTCACGCCCATTCAAATTCACGACATACGAACCAACGAGACATGGCCTGGTCTCCTCAAGTACGAGGTCTCCCTGGTCAAGTTGCTCGCCTTGGTCCACCATGGCTGTTCTTTCGAAATCAACGACACTGGTACCCAGTAGCCCTCCCCAAACACTAATTTTTTTCATACATTATATATATATATATATATATATATATATGGGTCGGATCCGTGGCACTATGTTTTTGACACAAGTTTTAACATAATTTTTGGGCTATTAGATTACTCCACTTTCAATGGATGAAATTAAATCTAACATGGATTTTTGACATAAAAATTAAATTAAAATGTTTTTCTCTCTCACTTCTCTCTATTTTCTCGGGTTGGTAAATTTCTCTCACCAAAGTTTTTTTTTGAGTGCTGCTAAACGAACTCTGAAATTAACTGAGTACACCCTATGATCTAAGTACACCTTAATATTTTAATCAAAATGTAAAATTAACTAAGTACACCCTATTTAACTACCAAAAATATGTTGGCGTGACTTGTGGATATTGACTTACTTTCCTTACACACCAAGAATTCCTATTATAATTGTAATTGATTTACTTTAATTCCTGATTTCCTACTGTAAATAGATTTAGGAATTTATTATTTACTTGCCCATTCAGGTTTCGTTGTATTATAAATATAACCTCCTACAAGGAGAAGAATACACAGAAAATTCCCACAAACAAATATTCTCTCATAATTTTCATATTTTAGCATGGTATCAGCGCCAGGTTACTGGGTACCAGTGTCGTGATATTTAATTTGATGTGAATTGTTAGATTATGAGTCTCATAATCTGGAGCACGAGATTACTCTCTGTTGAAAAGTGACCAATCGCCCATTCATAGCGATCAATTGCCTGACCCACCTGATCCATGCGAAGATATTTCTGATCCGAGTCCCACACCTACAGACAATACAGAACAACAAGATGAAGACCCCCCTTCTAACTCAACAGTACCAACAGACCAATCTCCTGAGAATATCCTTGAGGTAACTACTCCTACTAGACTTGTGCATTTAGATGATAAAACTATTGGATATCAATTACCTTTCAGGAAAAATCGTGGGAAGCCACCAAACCGTTATTCACCGGATATTGGCAAGACATTCAAGTATCCAATTGCAAATCATGTATCCACTGAGAAGCTGTCTGAACCACTCAAGGCTTTTGTGCATCAGTTTTCTGCTATCCATATTCCAACCAAGGTCTCTGAAGCATTGAAAGATCCTAAGTGGGTCCAAGCTATAAAAGAGGAGATGAAAGCTCTTGAGAAAAATCAGACTTGGACATTGGAGAGTATACCACGAGAAAAAAAGACTATCGGATGTAGATGGGTGTTTACTATAAAACACAATGCAGATGGATCTATCGAGCGATACAAGGCAAGACTTGTGGCAAAAGGGTACACACAGACCTATGGTATAGACTATGAAGAAACTTTTGCACCAGTTGCAAAGTTAAACACCGTCAGCGTCTTATTGTCCCTTGCAGCTAATTTGGATTGGCCACTACACCAGTTTGATGTAAAGAATGCTTTTCTACATGGCGAACTCACGGAGGAGGTGTACATGGACATTCCTCCTGGATATAATACTACTTAGACTGGAACTGTTTGCAGGTTACGAAAAGCATTGTATGGATTGAAACAGTCACCACGTGCATGGTTTGGACGGTTCACCATGGCAATGAAGAACAATGGTTTCAAACAGTGCAACTCAGATCATACTCTGTTCTTGAAACATCAAAAAGGGAAGGTAACAGCATTAATAATCTATGTTGATGATATGATTATTACTGGGAATGATAAACAGGAAATATCACAGCTACAAGACTATCTGGCTACGGAGTTTGAGATGAAGGATCTAGGTGGACTCAAGTATTTCTTGGGAATTGAGGTGGCTCGATCGCAGCAAGGCATATTTCTCTCTCAAAGGAAATATGTCTTAGACTTGTTGACAGACACAGGAATGCTAGATTGTAAACCTGCGGACACTCCTATTGTTCAGAATCATCATCTTGGAGAATATCCGGATCAAGTTCCAACTAACAAAGAAAGATATCAAAGGTTAGTGGGAAGATTGATCTATTTGTCACATACTCGACCAGACATTGCTTATGCGGTAAGCGTTGTCAGTCAATTTATGCACTCTCCAAGTGAAAACCACATGAATGCAGTTCTTCGGATACTTAGATATTTGAAGTCTGCACCTGAAAAAGGACTTATGTTCTCAAAGCATGGTCATCTAAATATTGATGGTTATTCAGATGCAGATTGGACAGGTAATGTAACAGATAGAAAATCCACATCGGGTTACTTCACATTCGTGGGAGGTAATTTGGTGACATGGAGGAGCAAGAAACAGAATGTAGTAGCTTTATCCAGTGCAGAAGCCGAGTTCAGAGGCATGACTAAAGGGATTTGTGAACTTCTTTGGTTAAGAAAGTTGCTTATTGAACTCGGGTATAAACCTACATCCACAATGAATCTCTTTTGTGACAACAAGGCTGCTATAGCCATTGCACAGAATCCGGTTCAGCATGATCGTACTAAACATGTTGAGGTGGATCGACACTTCATCAAACAGAAGCTTGAGGCTAAAGTGTTTCAGTTTCCTTTTGTGAAATCCGAGGATCAATTGGCGGATATTTTGACAAAGGCGATTTCCAGTAAAGCATTCCACAATTCACTAGATCAGTTGGGCATTGGCGACATCTATGCACCAACGTGAGGGGGAGTGTTGGCGTGACTTGTGGATATTGAGTTACTTTCCTTACACGCCAAGAATTCCTATTATAATTGTAATTGATTTACTTTAATTCCTGATTTCCTACTGTAAATAGATTTAGGAATTTATTATTTACTTGCCCATTCAGGTTTCGTTGTATTATAAATATAACCTCCTGCAAGGAGAAGAATACACAGAAAATTCCTACAAACAAATATTCTCTCATAATTTTCATATTTTAGCAAAATACCCCTGGTACACCCTAATACACTCTATCACACAACACCTTAATGGATCTGAATCATCTGCTTGGATTTTGTCTGCTTGACTTTTAATATAAAGCTGCCACATAAAGTATAATACAATCCAGTGATGAAAACAACTGTCACGCCATATATGGTAGTGAATCAAAAATAAAAATACATTTTTGCCAAACGGACAAAAGCTACGTCGATAGTTATCTTCTTCTTTAGAAATAGATTCAAGGAATGCCAAGTATAACACTCAACGATGCCAATTTTAGCTAGAAAAATTAAAAAAAAAACCCATCTATTTACAATCAAATGATCACCAATCTGACTGGTTCACAATGTAATTAATAATCCATCCCACATATACTTCCATGACGGCAACAAGCTGCGAGTGGGATAGGTGGGAGGAGATGAATGCGTGGGATTGAGGTTGTGGAGCATTTTGTTTAGGGTATAATTCCCTACAATCGGTGTAGGTGTTGGAGGAGGCCTAGTTGTTTTTATTATTCTTATTATTATTTGAAGTGCTGCTCATTGCAAATTATTGCCCTAACAAACATAACCAGAAGGAACTGCAAATATCGTGTATTCTTTTCTCTTCCATATTTTCTTCTTTTCATTTCAAATCCAGCTAACATCTCTATTTTACTCTCTCAATTGAAAATTATAGAAAAAATAATAGGGGTTTTAGCTGACTTGCTTATAAATTATAATAGGATTGAGAATAAAATGATTTCTATAAGTTGAGAGTAAAAAAGAAAGGCAATGGGATAAAATAAATAAAAATGGGGTTTTGAGGGTTTTGTGGACTCTCAAATTTTTGAAGAAGAAGAAAAAAATTAGATATCCTTTTTGGTCATTTTATATTGGGGTAAATGAGTAATTCAATAAATAATTTGGTAGCAGGGTGTACTCAGTTAATTTTAGGGTTCGTTTAGCAGCACTCTTTTTTTCTCTCTCTTCTTTCTCTTCCCCATCACGTTCTGTGCTAACTCTTTCTTTTATCAGACAAAAATAAAATAAAAAAACCTTCTTGTTCTTTCTCTCTTTCTTTCATTCTATTTAACTACAAGAAGAGGTACCTCTCTAGAAATTAAGTTACTCATATCAATGGGTTTCAAATTGTTGTTAATGTTTCTGAATCTTTGGGTTTAGGATTTATGGATTTTAATCTTCGCTTTCAACTTTGAACCAAGCCATTAAAAACCTTAACACATAATATCGCCCTGGTCTTGTAAAAAGAAACTTGTAAATTAAAGTTATGCGAATCAATTTTACCACCAGTTCTCAAGTCTTACAAATAGTAGCAGTAAGGAAGTTTGCGCAAATTCAAAATATTATTTGGGTATCATTCTTCTTCATCATGATATCCAAGCTTGTTGAAAGGTAATCCAACTTGGCATTTTGTATTAAAAAAAAAAAAAAGACGAAGAACAAAGTAAAAATTGGGACTTTTCACCTAATATGTAGGATTTCATTAGAACATCAAGACACAAGGGTTTGAGCAGCTGAAGCAAATGAAAATAGAAGAGATAAACGGAAAGAAAGAAACAGTGAAGAGCAAGATGGTTTTTTTTTTTTGGGTTTGATGAGAGAGAGATAGTAGAGAGCGTGTTGAAAAGAGGAAGAGGAAAGAGAGAAAAAAAAATGATTTATTGAGAGAAATTTATCTTTTCAAGAAAATAGGGAGAAGAGAGAGAAAATTATTTTTATTATTTTATATTTTTTTAATATCAAAAAGCCATATCAAGTATAATCTCATTCATTGAAAGTAGAGTAATCTAATGGCCCAAACATTATGTCAAAATTTGTGTCAAAAATATAGTACCACGGATTCGCCCTATATTGAGTAGGCACTGGATTTAAGTTCAAGCCAGGGATAGCGATGGGTCGGTTGAAACTGGACCACGACTGTGGTTTTGAGCGGTCTATTGGGTATTTCTTGGAGCCCTTGAGTTTGCTTGGCCTCTTTGCCAAGAAACCCATTACCATTACGCTTAAAGGTAGCCACTTTTTTCACTGCTAATTCCGAACCTTGTTGCTTGATTATTGCTATGACTTTGAAAACTGCATATTTGTAACTACTTCTAAACTTGGCACTTGGTAATGACCAAGGTTTAAAATATCGGTGATATCGGAAATATCGATAGTCCAAAAACACGGAAATTTCGATGGAAATATCGGGATATTATCGATATCGATAAAAATTGAATAAAAATCACGGAAATTGTAAGAAAAACTTGGAAATTTTTATTGAAACTTTGGAGGATGCTTATTTAGTCAATTATCTATTAGTTTATCACAAAAAATTGGAAGGAAATGCATTGCATGATGAATTTAACTAATTTAAGTTGATTATATAGCGAGCTGACAAACACTGTGAGTGTAGAAAATATGTAGTAATTAATGAAAGAAGATTAAACACACCACAAATTTTTTGTTGTTGTATAAATTACAATAACATATATATAAGTTTGTAAACTTACCTTAAATATGAAACTCTTTGTGTAAAGGCCAAATAGAATATGCATGGACCAACAAGAAAACAATAATGAAACAAGTGTAACAAAATGTGATGGAAGCATATAAAGTCTTTAATAATGAATTTAGAGACAATAAATACACATGTAAGTGACCAAATAAAGAATAGAAAAATTAAAAACCACATGTCATTGACTAAGTAAGTAATTGACACAATTTAAAATATAATACCACCCTTAAATTTGGAATAGATAATAATAAACATGCAAATTAAATAACAATAATGAATGAGAATAACTTACTATGAACTTGTGGGGAAATTGAGGTTGATAGATGTTGAGAAAAATATGAGCATTATGTTTTGTTTTGGAGAGATGTTGAGAAACAAGGGACGGCATGGGACTATTTGATTTTATTTGTATATATAGAAATAGGATTACCTAACTATATGTATAGAAATATGACTATAACTAATTAGTTAGGTGAGTGGTTGAATGGTGGGGTGAATGAGTAAGTTGAAATGTGGTGAATAGTTGAAAACTTGAAACTTGAAAACCAGCTCGCATGTAGTGTATTATATATATTAGATTACATAGTTTATAATAACAAACTTATGACCAGCGTGGTGGTTAAGAGGCTGCAATTTTCGGAGGGGAGCTGGGTTCGAGCCCCAGCGTGCGCAAGAGAGTGAGTGAGTTAATTGTTTAATTTTTGAAAGTTCATATCGCGATATTATTGCGATATTATCGATAATATCGCGATATATTGACCATTTGAAGTTACCAATTGAACGAAAATATCGTAGCCGAAATATCCTTGAAATTATTGAGGAAATTATCGATATATTGACGATATATAGATGAATTTGTGCGAAAATATCGCTGGACAAAAAAAACGATCGATTTTTAATACTGTGGTAATGACATAGTTTTGGTAATATTAAGAATTCAGTTTGTTTGAACACTTACAATTTTACAATGTAGATGGGATTTTAACAATCGGTTCTAGCCAACTAATTTATTGAACACTTACAATTTTACAAGCCAAACTATCTAGTTCTAGCATAGATGTAATTTTATTTTTATTTTTATTTTTATTTTTATGGTGCGTTTGAGTTCATATTGCTTTCGGTCTAAGTGAAGAACAGGAGTTTGACAATGTCTTCTTGCTTTAAGATCATGGTTCTTTTATATAACCATAACCACTCTTCCAACAGCACAAATTTTCAATTATTTACTTATTTATTTTCTAGTCAACACGGTCAACAGGGGGAAGTCACTTGCATTTTGTTCTTTCAGGAATTACAAATGATTCCAAGGGCCCATCTATTGATACCTTCCGGTCTACTACCTTTCCCATTTTAAAACGCTTTGGAGTTCCCTCAGAAGGATTGGAGCTGGAAATAAGGAGTCATGGATGCGCTCCTAAAGGCGGTGGTGAAGTCGTTGTGGCAATCCCAGTTGTTCAAAGTCTTGAATGTGAGTTTTTGAGACTTATGGGTAGTCTTTTTTTCTTCATTTTTGTTGGGTTTTGTTTTATATGTTTTGCTCTACGAGAGGATTAGAGGTGTTAAATTCTCAACGAGAGTGTCTGTGCAGTTTGAAAATACAATGGTACATGCAGCTCGAGGAGTCTTTCATCCCTTCCTTCCAGATGTTCACATATTTACTGACCATAGAGCTGGCCCACAAGCTGGAGAGTATGTTGTCAATCCAGATATTGTTAATTTCTCTAATGTCAGGATATATTTGATGGAATTGTGAATGTGTTTTTTATTTATTAAGGTTTATGCCATTTAAGTACACTTCCACTCATATAGACAACAATGACTTTATGGCAGGTCACATGGTTATGGAATGTCACTAGTTGCAGAAACAACCTCTGGCTGCTATATCTCTGCTGATACAACTATATTTCTCATGCACGAGGGGAACACATATCTGAAGTTGACTATGAGAAGAAAGAGCTGGTGCCTCCAAAGGATGTTGGTTTGAAAATTGCTTCTGTTCTGCTTGGGGAGATTGGGCAGGGCGGAGTGGTCGATTCAAATCACCAGGTTAGTTATTTTTATGTATTGTGCTCCTTCCCTACCAACTTAATTCTCGTACTTTCTAATTTTTATTGATTTTAGAACTTCACACCATAAGGCAGAAATTAAGGAAGCGTGCACTAAAACAGGAAAATGATTTCTGGAAATGGATGAAATGAAGGGAAAAGTTGTCCTAGATGGAAGATTTGGCAAAATTTTAGTCTGAGGAAGACCCTTGAAATTCCTTTATGATTTTATTAAGGCATTTGCTATATATACTTCTGCTATTTCAGTAATCACTCCCATTTGTCAGATGAAGAGAACAACAATAAGGAGTTATTGATAACCTAAAATCATTTATGATCATTGTTCATGGTCTATGCCTTTCCTCTTGCTATCTATGAAAAAAAGTATTGGATTGAAAATATTAAAATTGACACTTGTTACTCCAGCCAAACGGATGCAACAACAAAACAAGAACCTTGAGAAAGCAATATCCAAATGAAAATGATTTTGAAATCCTAGCCAAAGTCTTCTGAATCTGTCAAATAAGGACATAGAAGAGATGCTGCTGTGAGGATACCAGCCAAATTTTTTCCATAGTGACAATCAAACATACATAACCACTAAAATATGAATTGTCTTTTATTATTTATTCCATGCGGGCGACTTGGCACACCGCACTTTCAATAAGAAATGACTTATGATTGCTATAAAAATGAAATGTTAGAGTAGAAATATATTATTTGAATATGGGTGCCTCTCGCCTCCTCCCTTTTTATGATTTATGTTTGTCTTCTGATAGTGAGTTTGCTGCCATTTGGGTTTGTAGGGTTTGTTTTTTCTTCTTTGTTTCATTATGTCCCCAAGATGCTTCAAAAGTTCGGGTCGGAAAGCTCTCTCCTTATGGGATAGATACACTCAAAAACATCAGTGATTTTCTCGGAGTTAAATTTGTCATTATGCCGTGCGCATCCACAAGTACTGTTCTTCTCAAGTGTGTGGGCTGTGGTATGAGGAAGCTATCTAGAAAGATTTCGTGATAGTCACAATACAAGGTATATGATTTTCTATATATCAAGCAGTATGTTTCATTATGCTAAAGTATTGTCAAAAGCCCTCCCGTGCATCAATCGTAGAAGATTGCAACTTCATATCTTTGTACATCTTTTGCTATGTAGTCCAATCACATAAACTCCAGTTAAGAAGTAGGAGTTTTTGCAATTTTTAACACATTAGTTCAGATTTTTTCGAATATATATAGAAGTTAATGTACACATTAGTAACATATAATCAATGCACGCATGGTTTCTTGGGTGCCTATTTAGAGGTTAATGTTGAGATGTGTATTGATTTTTCATGTTTGGCAAATGTTTGGATTTAGAAGCTTAAAATGGTAGGCGAGGTGTCCATTTAATATCTAATTTTGTTTTCAAAGCTAAATGTGGTTTAATAATATTGACATGTGTACGGCGGTGCTTCAAGTGTTGAAGGAGAAAACATCGACTAGGAAGTCGAAGAGGATAACTATACATAGAGGGGCGCTTTATTCGCACTCCTGTAAACTGTTTAAACATTTCCACTGGAGTGCAAACAGAGCTCCCCTTATCTATGACAATAAGGAGCTATCAACATATTGGTGGAGTAGGAAGCATAAATTAGGCATAAGCACCCGTTGCGAATTTCCTGAAAAAAATGTTTGCTAGTGCTTTGCAAAGCTCCAACACACTTGGGTTGCGAAGACATTGCCCATAAATTCGATATGACCTATACATCCTTCTCCAGATCTGAGTCCTTATTTATAAAATCTTCAAATTCCTAATTTCTCTGTTTACAATGTCTGTTTAGGTTCCTCATCCGTTGACAGTGTCTGTTTTTGCAGTCATAAACCAACGAAAAAAGAAAAATAATCTATGGATCCTGTTTATACTCTGTATTTCTTATATATGTCACCTTTGTAGAACTTTCTTGTCCTGAACACCAAAATCAGTGACACAAGAGCACCAAAGAACGTAGCAGCAGCTAAAATTGTGAAAGACAACCGATAACAATGATTTCCAAGGCATGTCAAGTCCTTCACTTGTGATCTGGTCAAACCTCTCTTTGTTAGCTCTTTCATTGCCTCCTTATCGTAGAGCGCCCCGGTGAGCTTCACATTGAAAAGATAGGACCCTAGTGGACTTGCTATTTGTCCACAATTGAATAATGTAGCAAAGTGCTTAAGACCAAAGAGCTCGGAAATGATTGCAAAAAGTAACGGCAATTGAGCCCCAAAAGAAAACCCTATGATCACCGATGCCACGTAAACTGAACCAGGGACCGGAAATGCAATGAGTAGGAGACCAACACATGATAGAACAAGAGCAAAAGTCATTACTAATGGTCTGGGAATTTTCCACCTGATCAGTAGGCTTTCGGAGATGAACCCAGAAAAGACTCTGCCAAAGTAGTTCCATATGCTAGTCAATGACACAAAAGTTTTTATTGTTTTGGTTGGATACCCCAAAGACTCGCCAATTTGCCCCAAGTTGTCTACTGCTGTCAAGCTTGACCCAAGCCCACATAATGTTGAAATGAACAAAATGAGCATGTCCGTACTTAAGAGTGCTTGTAAAATGGTATAGTCTTCTCCTCTTGTTGGTTTGTTCCATATGTCAGAAAAACAACCTGGCTCTGGTGTCTCCAATTCTTTCTCTTTCGGCTCATTCTTTTTCTCTTCGATCTCTTGTGGTTTCTCAACTTTGACCTCAGTTGGAGGATCAACAGGCTGTTTCTGGAGGTTCCAGAGGACTAGCTCTTCTCTAATGGAAATGCCAAGAGGGAGAAAGAGCAACAAAACAGCCACAGTGGCGCTTCCAGCATAGGCAGCATGGGAGAAATTAATATATTTCTGAAGCAGATTCATCACCATGAGAAATACTGCAAGGATAATTGAGATGTAGAGGAAATGGTAAAAGACTTTGAGCTCATTGGGTTGCCTAATAACTTTCATTGGTCGAATGGTGTATACAAAAACTATTGACACTGCAGCAGGGAGCCAGCCAATAAGAAGAATCAAGGATTTTGAATCATTTCCATACACTGCTAAGTAAATTTGTGTCAGGATAGCTCCACTAAGCCCAGTAAAACCCTTTAACAGACCAAGCATAACACCTCGGCTCTCTGGGAAATTCTTGACACAAGTGACAAGAGCTCCTGTATTTGCAAAGTTTTGAGAGTTGGCTCCAATGCATATATAAACGCACATCTGCCATACTTTAGGCTTGGGAATTCTGCCAGTGACAGCCAGCCAAATCATGAAGTAGCCTACAAAATTCATGACCGCGCCAATTATGAGCACGAACCAAACTGGGGTTACTTCACCAATTAGGCCAGAGAGGACACCAACGTTTGCACCAAAATCTTTGGAGAAGCCTAGCATGTTGATTTCTGTTTGGTCATAGCCAAGAGTGGACTTGATCTCTTTGGAATAGGTACCATAGAGGTAAGTGGCACCAGCTCCAGCCATAATGAGGAAGGAGGCAAACACACTGAACCATCTTCCTGTCAGCATATACCTCGAAAACCTTCCTATTTCACTACATCCCATAGCATTACTACTAGCTTTAGAACTGCTCATTTTTGCCTTGGTCAGGCTAGGACTGTTGCAAGGGAAATTAAGCAATCAAGTGTAATTTTGGGTAGAAATTTAGAACTTTTTCTGTATTGTTTTGTTACAGATGCATTAATATGTAAGAAAAGACAGAGTGAGATGGGTTATGATAGAATTTGGGGTTCATATAGTGGAACAGATTCACAAAGGGATTTTACAATTGGCAGAAATGTAAGAGACTACCGCCAGCCTCCATGAACTGATAGAGAAGTGGAGCCACACATTGGCTACAAGTAAGGCTAGATAGGAGGTGGGTGAGTTTGTGTAAGCCGTTGTTTTTGCTTTTCTTTTAAGGCTATTTTCATCAGATTAATATAGTGAGTTTTTTTGGGAGCTATTTTTACCAGGTTGATTGACATTTGACCAATGTCTAATAAGAGACATTGGTCAAATGTCTCGCACAGCTAGAGACATTGGTCAAATGTCTAATAAGGGGAAATTGACACGTGTCCCTCTCAAAGTTAGAGCGTCCTCTGAAACTTCTGATATGATCTTATGTGTTTGTATTAGTATGATGATTGGAGAAGAAAACTAAACTTATCCTTTAGAACAATTTTGAAAAGGTAATAAATCTTGTTCATACACTACAAAGATATCAAGAAACAAAACAAACACTAGGAACAGATAGTCAGATGTGTGAAACCAACCAACTTGAAAATGAAAATATAGAAGACAAAGAAGGAAAACTGGCATCCTCACAATGTATCTAGTACAAGTATAAGTGGACTAAGCCATTATCAAACACAAGAACCGTATCATCTATATGTTCCCGGATGGAGACTCTTGAGCTGACGTTTAAGAATTAATTGGATAGATGCATAGTAGTAAGTCAGATCCATCGGGCGTGTCAAGCGGTTCAGTTTGATGGAGGTGGGGAGAAGAATGGAATTGATGGAATAGTTGGGATTGAAGGGATTGTTGTCGGGAATGTAGGCAGTATTGGGTTGGCCGGCAATGGAGGTAGTGTCACCTTTGGGGTTGTGGGCAACGTAGGCAATGCTGGTTTTGGCAAAGAAGGGACTTGGGAGCTTGGGAGTGGTTGTAGAGTTGGGTTAGTTGGCAGTGTGGGCAATGTGGCCTTGGGCAGTGTTGGTACTGAGGGCAATGGCGGCAATGTGGCCTTGGGCAGTGTTGGTACTGAGGGCAATGGCGGCAATGCAGCCTTGGGCAGTGTTGGTAATGAGGGCAATGGCGAGAATGTGGGCAATGTGGGCTTGGGCAGAGATGGAATTGTAGGCACAGTCAATGCCGGTGGTGGAGCTGCTGGGGTGTCCAAAAGGTGGCGAGCTGCTAGGCTCACATGGATGTAGCTTGAGAGTGACAACACCATGGCCAAAGACAAAATGAAAAAAAGATTGGGAAAGGCCATGATTGAGTAGACTCAGTGGAGGGCAAATGTCTTTGAAATGTTTTTGGTTATGAAGAGCAAGAGGTCTCCATTGGGTTTTTATAGAGAAAATGTGTGGAAAAACTGCGAGGACTTGGAATTATTGGCATATGAGTTTGATGAGTTGTGGTTGTAGGAAGCATGAAAAAACTGTTGGTTGGTTCACCTCCCACCTTAACTGGTTCCAAATTCAACACCAAGTTTATTTTTATATGCTGGTAGGCTAAGGCTATTGAACTAACCAAAGACCATCAAAGTATGATGATGGGACCCACATCACCTTCTGTTGGATGCATGATTTGAAATGCTGGAAAAGTCTATTAATTCATGCCTTGAGCTAGGCTAAACTTGGAAACAAAATGAAATGACAAGTTAAAAGAAAAAAAATAACCAATGAAAAAGGGAAAATGTATGGTAGATTTTCAGACGGATTGGATTGGAATAAGGGAATTCCAATTCCATTCCAGAATATTTTGGAATTTCAACATCCATTACAATTTGGAAAACTTGGAATTTTCAGAACTAACATATTTCAAATTTTTTTATAGAAATTCTTGAAAAATCATTGAAAATTTTAAACATGTCTTAACCATTTGAAAGGTTAAAATTAGCTTGAAAAATCATACGGAAAAGCTCGAAAAACTATTACTTACTATCACTTATGAAATAGCTCGTCTATGTCTATTTGGTCATTAAGTCATATCAAATTCAACACGAAACTAGTCATTATATGTAGTCTAAGCTTGAACCCTCAATGTATTTTGGAATTTGGAATTTTCGAAATTTTGATATACATTCTTATTCCAATTACAAGTAAATTTTTTTCGCAATTTTCGGATGTCGAAATTAATTTGGAGTCATTTTGGTTCGGAATCGGTCAGAATCGGGATTTCCAATCCAATTTGCACCCTTAGGCAAAACAAATTAAAGAATGTAGTACCTTGGGCTCAAAGGCAGCCCTAATTTGATGATGAAGCCCTCTCTGTCTTTGTGGCTTTGGTATCATTCTTATATTTACCATCCTTAAACTTCTTATACACGTCATTTTGTTAAACTTTGCTGTTCATGGAGCGAAAATAAAGGAAGCCAGACCTCCGAAAAATATGACGACGGCGTCATAATTGAAAAAGAACTTGTGAAACATGTAACTCCCTTGCAAACAAGTTTGCCTAGGTCAGAGGTAATGCTCAATTTCGCTTTCAGTGACTCATGGTTTTGATGTGTATATCTATTGAGTAGCCAGACTCGATCCTTGGATTTCAAAGGAATGTAGAAATTAATCTGAATAGCCATTTGTTATTTAGAACAGTGGTTGCAAGAACAAATCTGGGTTTGTTTTTCTGTCAGCTAAATGTGAACTTTTTTTTAATTTTTTATCAATACTGAATTTCATTTCAAGCCAAACAAGGCACTAAAGATACAGAAAAGAGGAATTAAACAGCCAATTAAGAAAGCCTATCAATTGAATATATACTATCCAGCAAAGACAAACCTCCAACAAAAAAGTAAACAAATAGGAGGGCATGGTAGCCAATCAGACACTAACACCTGAACCTGAGACAGTGGTGGTCGCGAAACCCAGCTTTCCAGCTCCACTGCTCTAACACCAATCAAGGCAGCCTCATGAGCAGCCCTTTTAAGACGCCTGCTAATCCAGTTCCATCCCACCTGCCTAAAAGAGAAGCAAGTTGGAGATTTCTTCGAGTAGGAGAAAAATACAACACACCTTGTTCCTCGCATCTACCCTCACTCCATTTATAAGGAGTCTTGAATCAGTTTCCACAATAACTTCTCTATATACGCAAGGTTAGCAGCAAGCACAAGACCTTGGATGGTCACATTGGCCTCAGCAGCAAGTGCAGAATCGCATATAATAGGACCAGCCAAACCCCCTTCAAAGGCCCCATTAGCATTCCTGATAATTACCCAAAGCCTCCTTTGAAGGAATCACTCACCCACCCTCCATCTATATTAATTTTCACAAAATTTCCATGAGGGGGTATCCAGGAAGCAGGGTCAGCACTTGTGTCAGTTTCGTCATATCATTGACGTCATTCTTCGGCCACACTTCAATAAACTCGCTTTTGGCACATAATTCTTTCTCAAGCACCATAGCTGGCTCAAGTCTGCGCCCTTTAATCACAGCTTTGCATTTGGATTTCCAGATTTCCCACACAAGAAAGCTCTCAAGAGTGAGCATGTTCTTATTTTCCTCTTTTGTGCAGGATCTGATACTAAGCAGCTCACTCAACCAAATATCAATAGTACGAAAGCTTTGGGTACCAATACGGAGACAAAGAGGAGAGCCAAACCACATTGCCCGAGTCCAAGGACATAGAAAAAGAACATGTTCAATGGATTCTTCGAACTGCTCACATAGTACAAAAACAGGGAACTCGCAAATCTTTCTCTTAAATAAATTCAGTCTCGTCAGAACTACATTCGATTGTTAGTGTATAAGCATTGAGCTAATTTAAGCTCAGTGTTAATTTTTTTTTGGACAAAGCTCAGTGTTAATTAGCCTAGTATTTCATTGTGTATTCACTTTGTCTTAGAAAATGACAAGTGTAAGGTTGAGATGCAATATTATGTGTGTGCATCCAGCTAAGGCTAACGGTCATGTACTTCATGCTTTGTGTGTGTGCGTGATGGAATAGAGAAAAACAGAATATACATATCCTTGCTCTCTGACTTAGAGAGTAAGTAGAGCAGTTTTTACAGATTTTCTCTCCTTCTATTCCTCTCACTCCTTTCTCTGATAAATCAGCTAGAATACTAGCAAACACTCTCAAAACTTTAACATGGCCTCAGAGCCAGGTTGGATCGATTAAGATCTGGGCGTAAGAAATTGAGCTCCACTCAAGTTTGGTTGAGCTCAGGCGAAGTTGCAGAACGTTCGAAAAATCGGTTTTCGGCTTGTGATTCATTTCATCTGAGCTAAACGATGGCTGGATCTGGAAGTTCTGAAGTAAGAACTCCGATCTTCTCCGACGAGAATTACGAATTCTGGAGAATCAGAATGACGACGATCTTCAAGTCGCACGGGTTATGGAAACTGGTTGAAAAGGGGATTTCAATCTCAGACTCAACGAAGAAGGTTGAAGGAGGCTCAGAAGAGGAAGTTGATGAGAAAACAGCAGCTGTCTATATGCAAGATGCTAAGGCCCTGGGCATTATTCAGACTGCGGTTTCAGATCAGATTTTCCCACGAATAGCTAATGCTGGAACAGCAAAAATGGCTTGGGATTTGTTGTATGGAGAGTACCATGGTGGTGATCAAGTAAGGTCTGTAAAATTATAAAATCTGAGGCGTGAATTTGAGTATGCTAGGATGAGAGATGATGAAACCTTATCTGGCTATTTGACTAGGCTAAATGACTTGATAAACCAAATGAAAACATTTGGTGAGATTCTGACTAATGAGAGACTTGTTCAGAAAGTGTTGATTAGCCTTAGCAAGCCATATGACCCTATTTGTCTGGTTATTGAAAATACCAAAAGTTTGGAGAATGTGGAATTGCAGGAAGTTGTAGCTATTTTGAAAAGCCAAGAACAAAGGTTTGATCTACATAATGTGGATACCACTGAAAGGGCATTTGCCTCCCTTTCTGTGAATTCAAAAGGACAACAAAGCAAGAATCATTCTAAGTCTCAAAAGAATTGGAATCCTAAGGGAAAACCATGGGAATCGAAAGGAAAGCCTCAGCAGAACAATTATGCACCAAATCACAGTTTTGGTTCACCACAACAGACAACTCAAGATGCTGCTAAACCACAGTGCAAGGTGTGCTCCAAATTTCACTTTGGTGAGTGTAGATATAAGGGGAAGCCTAAATGTTTTAACTGTGATAGGTTTCGACATTTGGCTAGGGAATGCACCATAAGTAAGGGTACTCAAAAGGCCAACTGTGTAAATCAAACTGAGGTGACTGGAAATCTTTTTTATGCAAATAGTGTCATTACTGAAGTGCAAATGCATGGAAATTGGTACATTGATAGTGGTTGCAGCAACCACATGACTGGAAATGCTGAGTTGCTTGTTGATGTAAGGACAAATGTCCATGGAAAGGTGCAAATGCCTACTGGAAATCTGGTAGATGTTGCAGGAATAGGCTCATTGGTGATTGACACAAGTGCAGGCAGAAAATATATCAGAGAAGTCATGTTTCTACCTGGTTTGAAAGAAAATTTGTTGAGTGTTGGACAGATGGATGAACATGGGTATTACCTACTATTTGGTGGAGGCATGTGCTGCATCTTTGATGGCGCCTCACTTGACAAGTTGGTTATCAAGGTCAAGATGAAAAATAATAGGTGTTATCCATTATCTTTAATGCAAAATGATCAGATTGCGTCGAAGGCTAGTGTGACAGAATGTACTTGGATTTGGCACAAGAGGTTAGGTCACCTAAACCTCAGAAGTCTCAAACAATTGAGAGAACAAGATATGGTTCATGGACTTCCATATCTAGAAGAAACTAATGGTGTGTGTGAAGGATGTCAATTGGGAAAACAACATAGAGACTGGTTTCCCAAAGAACATGCTTGGAGAGCACAAAATCCACTTGAACTGATACATACAGATCTGTGTGGTCCTATGCAGACTGAATCCATAGCTGGAAATAGGTACTTTATGCTACTCATTGATGATTGCACAAGGATGGCTAGGGTCTATTTTCTAAGGTATAAATCAAATGCAATAAACTGCTTTAGAAAGTTCAAATCAATGGTGGAATTGCAAAGTGGGCTCAAGGTGAAATGTGTGAGAAGTGATAGAGGAGGTGAATTCACATCCTGTGAATTCAACAAACTATGTGAAGAAGGAGGGATTCAAAGGCAACTAACCACAGCCTACACCCCACAACAAAATGGGGGTAGTAGAAAGGAAAAATAGGACTGTGGTGGAAATGGCCAAGGCAATGCTTCATGAGAAAAATATGCCTTATTTCCTATGGGCAGAAGCTGTACACACAGCTGTTTATCTCTTGAATCGATCACCTACCAAAGCATTGGATAACATAACTCCATTTGAGGCCTATAGTGGCAGAAAACCAGGCATTGGTCATTTAAAAGTGTTTCGATCACTTTGCTTTGTACATGTACCAGCTGAAACAAGACAGAAGCTTGATGCTAAGAGTGTCAAAGGTGTATTTGTTGGGTATGCAATCTGTGAGAAGGGGTACAGAGTATTTGATCCTTTCACTAAGAAGTTGATTTTGTCAAGGGATGTTGTGTTTGATGAAAGTATGGCTTGGAACTGGAAAGCACAGACAGAGATGCCTATTGCAGTGACAAATATTCAAGATCAGTCGAGGATTGTGATTGATCCCAGTCTACATGAAGTGACAGAAGCAGAAGACAGTGATCCTAGTTCTTGCATTTCTTCTCAAAGTGAAGATCAAGAGAGAAATATCCATGGAACTGCTGAGATCACTAGACCCTATGATCATACACCAGTTAAATGGAGGAACATCAGTGATATCCTAGCACAATGCAATCTCTGCATTGTGGAACCAGAGAAGTATGAGGAAGCTGCCCAAGACAAAGCATGGATAAGAGCAATGGTGGATGAACTATCTATGATTGAGAAAAATGGAACTTGGGAACTTGTGAACAGACCAAGTGACAAACAAGTTATTGGAGTGAAATGGGTGTTCAAGACCAAACTGAATCTAGATGGTTCAGTGCAAAAGAACAAGGCACGATTGGTTGCTAAGGGATATGTGCAGAAACCAGGAATTGACTATAATGAGACTTTTGCTCCAATTGCTAGACTGGACACAATCAGGACCTTAATTGCTCTTGCTGCACAAAAGGGCTGGAAGTTACATCAACTAGATGTCAAGTCAGCATTCTTGAATGGAAAGCTGCAAGAAGAAGTGTATGTTGAGCAACCTGAGGGATTTGTGATTCAAGGCAAAGAAGATAGAGTTTATAGACTGCACAAGGCTCTTTATGGGTTAAAACAGGCACCTAGAGCCTGGTATGGAGAAATTGATAGTTACTTTGCTGAGTGTGGGTTTGAGAAAAGCTTGAGTGAAGCCACTCTTTATACCAAGACAAGGGGAGAAAATGATATACTAATCGTATCCATCTATGTGGACGATATAGTGTACACAGGAAGCAATCAAGAAATGTTGAATGAGTTCAAGAAAGACATGAAAGAGAAGTATGAAATGACAGACTTGGGACTTCTCCATCAATTTCTAGGAATGGGGGTGATTCAGACAGATTCAAGCATCTTTATTCACCAAAGGAAGTATGCATCCTCTTTGTTGAATAAATTTGGCTTAACTGACTGTAAGTCTGTGTCTACTCCTCTTGTAGCCACAGAAAAGTTGATCAAGGATGATGGAAGTGGTGCTGCTGATGAAGAGAATTATAGAAAGCTTGTAGGAAGCTTACTGTACCTTACTGCTACAAGACCAGATGTGATGTATGCTGCAAGTTTGCTAGCTAGATATATGCATGGTCCTTCTAATAAGCACTATGGAACAGCTAAGAGAGTGCTAAGGTATGTTAAAGGAACATTAGACTATGGTTTGATGTATGAGAAAGGCAAGAAAGCAGTGCTGATGGGATATTGTGACAGTGATTGGGGAGGCTCAATTGAAGATAGCAAAAGCACATCTGGGTATGCATTCTCATTTGGAAGTGGGGTATTCTCATGGGCTTCTGTTAAACAAAACTGTGTAGCTCTCTCAACTGCTGAAGCAGAATATGTCAGTGCATCAGAGGCTACAACACAAGCAATCTGGCTCAGGTTTGTTTTGGAAGATTTTGGTGAATTACAAGCAGATGCTACTCCTATGAAATGTGATAACACATCTGCAATTTTCATCACTAAAAATCCAGTGTTTCATCAAAGGACAAAACACATTGACAGGCGGTATCATTTCATCAAGGATGCTCTACAACAAGGGGTTATTGATTTGGTTTATTGTCCTACTAAAGATCAAGTGGCAGACATCTTTACCAAGGCTTTATCAAAGGAGAGGTTCAACTATCTTAGAGATAAGCTAGGAGTTTTATCAGCTCAAAGCTTAAAGGGGAGTGTTAGTGTATAAGCATTGAGCTAATTTAAGCTCAGTGTTAATTAGCCTAGTATTTCATTGTGTATTCACTTTGTCTTAGAAAATGACAAGTGTAAGGTTGAGATGCAATATTATGTGTGTGCATCCAGCTAAGGCTAACGGTCATGTACTTCATGCTTTGTGTGTGTGCGTGATGGAATAGAGAAAAACAGAATATACATATCCTTGCTCTCTGACTTAGAGAGTAAGCAGAGCAGTTTTTACAGATTTTCTCTCCTTCTATTCCTCTCACTCCTTTCTCTGATAAATCAGCTAGAATACTAGCAAACACTCTCAAAACTTTAACATCGATACTATACGCCGGAGAAATAGCTAAATGTGAACAAGCTGTCAACTCTTAGAAATAGCATAAAATGTAGGGAGGTTTCTCTTAATTTGTGTTAGTTTGGGTAAGTTACTTGCCATGCCATCATTTTTAGATACAAAACCAACAAGAGTTTCTGAGCAATTGGTTTAAACTATGCGGCATGTTAGGAGATTTTTAGATGCCTTGGTCAGAGCTGAAAACTAAGTAACAAATTAAAACATGCAGATGAATAATTAATCCCTGCAGATAGAAGAGGCTGAAGAGCAGATGGTTCACGCTTCACCTGACATGACATAATTTTCAGTTTCGTTTTCCCCTGCAACAATTACAAAATAGATAAAATGAACTTGATTTCGAAACACTACCAGATTATTTTCGGTGAACAACTATCTATTGCCTTAGGTATCAAAGAGCCTTTATCCAATACCAAACTGACATCCTTCAAAAAGATGTTTTGTTTATCTGTTTATTATGGTTTTATGGTGTTGTCATCTTACTTGGACTCTCTAATTTTTTTTTAAAGGGTTCTTATCACAAAACGTCTATCAGGTTTGCATAACTATTAGTTTGTCATTTTTATTTTTCAACAAGACATGTGGTCCTCCACGTTTTACACATCAATGCGGCCACTGGCGGACTCAGGAATTTTTTAGCAGAGGTGCAATTTTGAAAGGCTAAAAACTCTTTGGGGATTGAACATCTAAGGCTTTTTACCTAGATTGACCTTAGGTCCCTTTATGCATTCATATCATACATGAAAAATTGTTCTATGTAAAAATATTGATTAAGTATGAAAAATGATTTTCGGAATAATCATTTTCTCAAGATAATTTTTGGCGGCTTTTATTCCTTTCACTTCAAATAAGAAAACTTGATTTTATGGAATTTTATTATGAAGTATATATTGACTTAATGAGCCATCATTTTTTGCCTAAATCGTATTTTGCACTAAAATCGATTTTTCATATTTTGATTTGAGGGAAATTTGATTTTCTAATATTTTTATTTGAATCCAAATGGGGGGTACTTCCTTATTTACATTGTTAACTTAAGTAATGGAGTAATATAAAAATAAATAAAAGTAAAAGGACAAAGACATTTACTTAAATGTTGAAGATGGAAATAAGGTAATCTGTACACCACCACCAGTTGAGCAAATGGGCAATTTGAAGCACCTACAATGGTTTTTCTGGCGAAAGGAGGTGCTGCACCTCCTTGCACCTTAATAGGTCCGCCAATAAATGCGGCCATTGCCATCCAATTTCATTAAAAATCTGTCAGTATGCTAACATGACACACATGTGAGGCCCATAAATTCAATGATTAAATCAATATAAAATATTTATAAAAAAAGAAGAAGAAGAAGTAAGATTAAATGCAAGCAAAAAAATCTTTAAAACGAAATGAAAAAGGAAAACATGCAGCCACCAACAACTCATCCTCTCGCCGCATTTTAAAAAAACAAAAAACCAATCCTCCCACTTCATTACACCCCTCACTGGGTCCCTATTGGGTTCTTGACTGTGGGAAGATTTCGGAGGAAAATTGGGGCAGGTACAGGGATTTGCGAATTTTAAAAAAGAAAATGTTAGGCTTATCATATTATATACCACTTCTCTAATAGAGGTAGATCCCATTGTATTAGTGGGCTCCACCTCTATTAGAGAGGTAGTACACAATGTGGTATAAAAATATAGTAAGCCTAACATTACTTTTTTAAAAATCCGCGGTCTAGAACAAGCCACCATGTACTTTTTTCCTTTTTAAAGTTTTTATAGGTTTTAAAACGGGGAACATTTGTAGTGCTTTGTTTATGGTCTTCAGCAAATTTCGAATGCTTTGTTTTTCTTTTTTGCGTTTTTGGTCCTTATTATCAGCTGTCTGTTATAAAACCAAGGAATTTGAGAGAGAATTTAGAAGTAGAGAAAACCCTTGAATTGGTTCCTCACTTAGTATTATCAATAATGTCATCCAAGTAAGGGAGAAGCCTTATTTATAGGCAAAGCTCCTTCTAAAGGAGGTGGGCTCCACATTATATATTTACAACACTCCCCCTTGGAGACCACAAATGATATGGAATATGCCTCGTTAAAAACCTTGCCAGTAAAAACCCAGTGGGACAAAAAAAAAACTGGTCAAAAGGAAAAAGAGTACATAATCATGTGTAACATAAAATTCTATGTATATTGACACGAGTGCGACACTGCCTTGTTAAAACCTTGCCAGAAAAAACCCAATGGGATAAAAACCTGGACGAAGGAAAAAGAGTACAGTGTTTGACGATCTTTATTGATAGCACGCTCCCCCTGATGCTTGGCAAAATATCTTTGAGTCATACTGTTGATCACCTTTCTGAATATCGTAGTTGACACTGCTTCTGTGAGTCAATTTTGAGCGACACTGCCTCGTTAAAACCTTACCAGGAAAAACCCAGTGGGATAAAAACCTGGATGAAGGAAAAAGAGTACAGTGTATAAAGGTCTTTATTAAAACCACGCTCCCCCTGATGAATATCTCCCCCTGAAAACTTCATGACTAGCTTTTTCCAGTAAGCGACCATAGAGATTTCCAGAGTCCGCATATCTAATAACACTTGGGCTATTTGTAAGTTCACTAAAAAAAAAAAAATATGCCCGTATATGGTGTTATGCTGAGATAGCATCAAATATGCCTCACATCATCCCAAAATGATGGTGATGGAGTTGAGCTCTATCTGGAAAATACGATGTACGGTCCAATATACTTCTGGAAAATCCTTAAAGTGTCCAACGGATAATCCTCATAAAAATGCTTCAATACTTTCTTAGTATAAGCAAGAATCTCGTTGGCATAATGCTCGATCGAGACAAATATTTCATGAATTCTGCAGAAGCTTTAATGTGTTGCAATCACATTATAATCAATGTACTCACTGAGGTAATTTATGCATATTAATATTGAGTACAAATTTTGTGCTTCAAGCACATGTCCTTTAGGGACTTGCTTTATGCAATGTCAATCCTCTCAACGGATTTTCTCTAAAAGGGATTAAACTTTATGACACATTATATAGCTTTTACCCAGCTATTTATACATCTTTAGGAAATCGCTTCTGGCGATATGCTCTGTGCATTTAATAACCCTTTAAGATAATATGTTGGTCTCCGTAATTGTGTAATAAGGGGGGCACAATTGAATCTGTAAATATGGAGAAAAAACCCAACATTCCTTGTTTCTGCCAGAAACAGTGTGTCATACAAAGTAGGTATATTCCCTTTTATTCCGAACACCCAAGTATAAATTTCAGTATTAACATCTTTTGGGGTTCGTACTGTGGGTTTGTTCTTTCACGTTCATTCTCATCTATAATGAAATTACCTCATTCCATTTTGGCCAATAATATTGTCGACATTTAATAATTGAACGTGGTTCCAATCAACACAGCCCATTGATGATTTGAGTAGCTACTCCAAAACCAAAAATTGTCATTCATCAATTCATGATCAAAAATTGTCATTCATCAATTCATGATCCCACCATTCTCATTTGCATGCGCATGCATCAATTATAAGCATTTATTTGCCTTTGGGTACCCAAGCCACTTCATGGGGCTTTTATTATGTGAGAATGTGGATTATAACCTCCATTGGAGCGTTATTTAGCAGTAGGGCGTGGATAATCTCCATTTAGGGAGTTGGAACATTTAGAACCCATATATCTGTCATGCTGAAGGCATGTCACAGATTAATACATACATGTCAATTAATTTCTGGGACCTTAACCCATATTATGGGACTTTAACCCATATAATTTGCTACGCATTAGGCGTGCATAATATCAATATTGACATGTCAAAGGATTGTCCTTTCGGGACTTCAATCCACATCATTTGCTACGCAATAGGCGTGCATCATATTGATCACTGCTATACCCATATTCTGTTCTTATGGGACTTTAATCTGTGTAGTGTATTATCAATGTATCCAACTTGCAATCTGTAAAATTTGCATTAATAATTCGTGGATACATACAAGTCATTCTTTTGGAACGGATAAAATATCAAATAAGTATATAAGCATAAAATAACACAAGTATTGCTTACTTCCTTAGGTGGGAGAAACTTTTCTCAAGTATCATTCAAGCTTGTATCGGCCCAGTAAATGTAGCGCTTGATGATCTAGTTATATCCTGCAAGAGCAAAATCACAACTCTTTTCTCTGTTAAAAAAAAAATAATCCTCAGAGAGTTACAAAAAGAGAAAAAATGCAAAAATAATGTGATATTGATTGCAAGAGAAGGTAAGCAATCAAGGAAGGAAGCTGGTGGGAGCAGACAACAAGCTCAGCAATCAAGGAAGGAAGCTGGTGGGAGCAAACAACCAGCTCTCATTTCTCCTAGTCTAGAAGAACTTCCGGAGATTAGAGCATAAGGTCTCCTTCACAGTTCCCTGATGTGGCGGAAACGTGATTAGGGATAGTCTCGCTTCCTGAATGGATGATCAGAGATAGTCTTGCTTCTCGGGCATATTGAGTGCTCACTGATAAGAAAAATAAGTAGATATCGCATCACTAGGTATGGAGAAAACTGGATGTCTTCTGCAAAGAAAATTTCGTTAGTAACACATTTATACACAAATAAGAGGAATGGTAGAACCGGTGAATTTCAAATTAACCATAGGAAAATTGCGAGATTCTCGGGGCACTTTTGAAAAAGTAGCTCCGTGAAATCCGCAAAGCAAGATCGGCTTTTGAGAAAAATAATACTTGAAAACGCCGAAAGTGCCGACAGGCATTATCAGAGGCCACGTGAAGTTTTGGACTCTGGGAAAGAAAAAGAGAATATGGGGATTCGAAAAGATATTGGGATTCTGAAAAAACTGTAGCCATATTTCCTCCTTTAGATATTGCCTTTGCAAAACTTGATTGGAGCAACTGCGTTTCAACTTAACTTCCTTCATTTTCTGAAACTTTAGTTTTCTTAAGGCTTTCTTCGAAACCTTCTTAAAAATGGCTTCCTCTTCTTCCTGCCCAAATTATTTCAATTTAAATGATACTCCCACAACAACCAGTGACGCCCAAGTTTGGCGTCCATCCTTTGTATCCAAAAATCGTCATCTCACAGTTAATGATTCTGTGATGATGAATGATGCTACTGCTGTCATAGTAGCTAGGAATTGCATTACTCCAATGGATGAAATGTTGTTGACAGGGAGATCAGAGGAAGAGGCTATTAATGACTCAATGGCTTTTAGCATTCAGAGTGCTGTTTCTGTTTCTAACATGACTGATCGTTTGCGTGCCAGAGCAAACGAGGTTGAGAGGTTAGCTACTGAAAATTCGTATCTCCAAAGAATGCTTCATGAGTCTCAACAGGAGGTTGAAAAACTTAAAGGAGAGAATAATGCCTTGTTGAAACTGGTGAGTTCATACTCTGTTGATACACTGAGAAGGCTAGACATGCTGCAGGTCTCCAATGAAAGAATTTTGGGAGACCATGAGAGGCTCATGGCTAAGCTTAAGAGGCGTCGTCCTCTTCCTTCAGAGACTTCCAGAACATAATGTATTTTTATAGATTTTACAGGGCCTGCACCTACATTGCAGGAAAAAATCTATCTGTTGTATGTTCCTGTTATAATAATTGCGCACATTCTTAAACTTGCACCTGTGGTTTTTACGTCTTTTCAAAATGACGGTTTGGAACCTTGTGCCTTATAGGTTCAAATAACCACATCGTCTCTCCCAAATTTCATATTTCAACGTATGGAACTTTTGGCCTGTGCTAAACACAAACTCAGAATTTATTTGCCCTTTTCAAATGAACATGAAATATGGATTGAGTAAAAGCCACGCTATTATCTCATATATTTGGGTTCATGAGCTTCCGGCCCAGATATAACAAAATATGTGGGGAGCCTTAATTCATCATTCTCTTATGCCAAAGAAATATGTGGCGTACCACAATTTGCAATAATACCTCAAGGGTTATCCATTTAATTGTTGGAACTTCAGGTTCTCAACACTGTTAGATTTTGAACCTCAAGCCAAAATCACATGTTCTCATGGTATGGACATTTTCACAATTCTCTGTACATATTTCTGGACTTCAAACCCTTACATAATTGTCCATATCTTGAGGAACTTCTGGCATCTCATTTAATTGCTCATCCATGAGTTTAAGGAACTACAGGTTCCCTTTTGTATATAGTGACGGTTTACCCAAAATGGTTAATATTTATGTATACGTCACTATTCATATATCCGGTACTATTCATGTGTACAGTACATTTGCCAGTACAGTTATCATCCATGTGTACGGCATTATGAACCAATACGGTACTGTTACATTATTAAGGAACCCCAGGTCCTTATTTACATGTCAGGGATCAAGGACCCTCAAGTCCAATCACATGTTTACAAATATAGTACCGGAGAGACTGCCAGCTCTATCATCATCAAGGATCTTCAAGTCCTGATGTAATTATGATGAGGATCAAGGAACTTCTGGTCCTGATCTGCATACTGTAAAAAACTCATCATACAGCACATTTAATCCATATAATAAATTGCTGGTAAATAAATTACTGGTATGGACGATAAACCCGCACCATACATTTAAATAAAAGTAAAGGCGTGGACGATAAACCCGCACCACCCTTTTAAATAAATGTAAATGTGCAGTAAATTAATTTCATAAATTAAATTGCTTGCTGTATGGACGTTAATCCCGCACCATACCTTAAATAAAATTAAATGTGCGGTAAATTAAATTCATAAAGTAAACGTGCGTGTATGGGCACTAATTCTGCTCCATACTTTTAAATGAAAGTAAAGGCGTGGACGATAAACCCGCACCACCCTTTAAATAAATGTAACTGTGCGGTAAATTAAATTCATAAATTAAATTGCTTGCTGTATGGACGTTAATCCCGCACCATACTTTAAATAAAATTAAATGTGCGGTAAATTAAATTCATAAAGTAAACGTGCGTGTATGGGCACTAATTCTGCTCCATACTTTTAAATGAAAGTAAAGGCGTGGACGATAAACCCGCACCACCCATTAAATAAATACTGTTGTATGGGTAATAAACCTACACCATACAGTAAATATAATATATTATATTACCATTAATATTAATATTAAATAATATAGGATAATAATAAGGGAGCTTCACTAATATACCCAAAATAGGGGCTGAAATTATAAAAAAAACCCCACATGGATTGCACTTTAGAAACACACCCAAAACTCATTTACTACATAAAAAATTAGTGTTTAAGTTCTTATAAATTACATGACTGCCATTGATCAATTTAAAAAAGAAGACCAACACAAAAAACTTAAATAGCACCCAAAACAAGCCCAACCCAATTTTATAAAAAAACCCAAACAATTCATTACAAACAAAAGGTCTTGAAAACCGTAGTTTCATTAACGTGTCATGTTAATTAATCATTGTAATGTTCTACACCTTTATTGTCATGTTGATTAATTGTTGTAATGTTCCAGTTTAGGGTAATAACACTGCTATGTCATGTTGATTAATGGTTGTAATGTTCCAGTGTAGAGTAATAACACTGCTAATTTCCTATAACATCCTATTTCTAATGCATGTTTACCCCTGTACTGTTCCAGTGTAGGGTAATAACACTGCTAGTTTCCTATGATATCCTATTTCTAATGCATGTCTACCCATGTAATGTTTCAGTCTAAGGTAATAACATTGCTAGTTTATTGTCATGTTGATTAATGGCTGATGTTCCAATCTAGGGTAATAATATTGCTAGTTTATTGTCATGCTGATTAATGGTTGTAATGTTCTAGTTTAGGGTAATAACAATACTAGTTTCATATGACATCCTATCTCTAATGCATGTTTACTCTTGTAATGTTCCAGTCTAGGGTAATAACACTGCTCGTTTCCTATGATATTCTATTTCTAATGCATATATACCCCTATAATGTTCTAGTCTAGGGTAATAGCACTGCTATTTCCTATGACATCCTATTTCTAATGCATGTTTATCCCTGTAATGTTCTAGTCTAGGGTAATAACACTGCTAGTTTACTGTCATGTTGATTAATGTTTATCATGTTGCTATTTCTAATACATGTCCACCAAAGAAAAGATGAAGAAAGAACAAACCAGACCAACTCAAAACAAGCTGAGCCCAGATTGTTAATACTATTATGTCATAGAAGTATATTGTTAATACTCTGTCATAGAAGTACATTGTTAATACCCTATCACAGAAGTACATTGTTAAACAAAAATGAGATTCATAACTGAAATAGTAACAAAAGTTGAATCGATCATCAAAGCTTCAAATACATTTCGAAAATCAACTAAAATCCGAAGAGAAACACATAATTGAAGCAAAAGATCAAAAATCTCAAGTACAAACCAAACGACGACGACGACGGCGACGACGATAACAACGACAATGATGTGGCGAAAGAGGAGTAGAGCTCGAAGATGAGGAGTAGAGCTAAAAGCATCTGATCGAGGTTTTTTCAAGGTCTTGAACAATCCGAAAAAAGAAAAAATTAATAGAAGCACGATTTTAGAACAAGAAATTGAAGGTGAAATATTGAAAATTGTAGATTAAAGATGAATAATATAGTTGGACCTGAGACTGAGCTTCAATGGAAGCTCCTCTTGCTCCAACACCAGAGAAAACACCAGCGAGAAAGGAGAAAATAAATATGATTTGATTTTTTGGCAGATTTGGTTTTTTTGGCAGATTTGGTTTTTTGGCAGACATGGAAATATTTGGTTTTATGGCAGATCTGGGCAGATCTGATTTTCCTCTCTTAAATCCATAGTACAAGGACAATATAGGTATTTAACACACACAAATAAACTAAAAAACAACTATTAAATTAAAAAAAATTGATAGCTGTCAATTTTTGGATTTTTTTTGGGTGTGTTTATAGTTTTTAAACGGTGTAGGGTTTCTTTATAAAACCATGTCTAAGATTGGGTATATAACTAAATTTCTATAATAATAAATGAAAAAAATAGTGGGAAGCTCATCATTTCGGTGGGTGCTGTTCTTTATCATGTTTTTGTTAATTGTAGCTAAAAGATGATGGATATCAAGCTTGCTACTGCCTTTCCACCTGCAAAGCAAGTTAAATAGTATAGGATAATACTAAAATAATTGGAAGATAGGGAAGCAGAGGACCTCTTCTTTTTTTTTTCTTTCTTGTTCTGCTTTCACCCTCAGCAGCCTAACCATACCTTTGTAGAATCCCAACGTAACCATTCTTTCCTTCTCTTCTTCTTTTTCTTCTTCCAATACTATTTCTTCTGTGGCCATGACTACGGGACTAGAGGCCTTCGTGGTGGAAATGGAATTGGGAATTAATAATGGGATTTTAGGAGAAGTAACTTTTACAGCCCCAAGCCAGCCCCTACGGGCTTAGAGAGCTCCAAGCCCACCGACCAACTTCCTGACCTTGACATCTTCTTTAGCCAACGTCCCAATCTCCATAGCCGCCAACTCCCTCTCTTTTGCTGTATTACGGGGACAACCACTCCGCTGTGGTTCAACTGCATCAGAGGGAGGACGTGGAGAAGTTGATTGCAGAGCATAAGGTGGACCACAAGCTGATTGTGCTTGATGTGGGGCTCAGGCACTGTGGGCCCTGTGTGAAGGTGTATCCGACGGTGGTGAAGCTGTCCAGGAAGATGTCAGACACGGTGGTGTTCGCGAGAATGAACGGTGATGAGAATGATAGCTGCCTGTAGTTCCTCAAGGACATGGAGGTGGTGGAGGTGCCTACTTTCTTGTTCATTAGAGATGGTGAGATTTGCGAGAGGTATGTGGGCTCTGGTAAAGGGGAGCTTATTGGTGAGATTCTGAGATACCAAGGAGTCCGTGTGACTTATTAGTTCCCTTCCCTTCTCAACAAATTGGGAGAAACAGAGAAGAAGCAGAGGAGCTGAGGCTAAAGAAAAACAGAGTCTTCGCTTTTGAAATTTCTAGAGAGAGAGAGAGGGAGATAGGGTGTTGGTGTGTTTGGTGTGTTTGCTTTGTTCTAATTGCTATTTGTTTTGTTTCTCAAATTCTCAAATGCCAAATGCAGCAAAAAGTCTTTTGGTATTTGACATTTTGGTACTGTTGAAGACTCAAAAGATAGACAGGGCGAAGACTTGAGGGAAAGCAAACCCACTATGTTAATGATCTTGGTGGGTTGCTTTTGCTTTATTTCTTTTGGATATA
This sequence comes from Prunus persica, assembly GCF_000346465.2. Classification (NCBI taxonomy): domain Eukaryota; kingdom Viridiplantae; phylum Streptophyta; class Magnoliopsida; order Rosales; family Rosaceae; genus Prunus; species Prunus persica. The sequence continues at coordinate 8,014,123 of NC_034014.1, forward strand.
AGAATTCTGCAGGGAAACAATTTGCATAGTTGGATTGGATCCACCATCTGCAAGGCAATCATTTCCTTGAGCTCCTCCACCAAGAAACACAACAAAACAAAAATAAAAGCAATGGATGGAAGGAGAGAGGGATGAGAGATCTGGGTTTCATCATAAAATTCAACTGGTATTGTTTGAGCGAATTCGTGCTGATAACGTGTTATAAAACCAAGGAATTTGAGAGAGAATTTAGAAGTAGAGAAAACCCTTGAATTGGTTCCTCACTTAGTATTATCAATAAGGTCATCCAAGTAAGGGAGAAGCCTTATTTATAGGCAAAGCTCCTTCTAATGGAGGTGGGCTCCACATTATATATTTACAACAATAAATTTTTCTTCATTTTTTTTTTCTTCATTTTCAAAATTGAATTTTAAAAGTATTTTTTTAAACATCTTAAACAATTTTCTTTTGTGTCTGGACCATATTACCACTGCAATAATGATTACAAAAAAATTAATGAATTATAATTTTGGACCCAATTACACTGAATAGTTAAAACTTGACTGAAAATTTTGAAATCATGGTAAAACTGAATGACCAAATTGTCCCCGATCCCAAGACCTGCCCTGGAATAATGGAGGTGGTCTACCATTCCTCTGTATCCACTAGTGACATGTCTCACTGCCGTCACTGATCCGATGGCGAAGCCTTCTCTGTCTCTGTGGCTTTTGCCTGCACTTTAAAGCTCTTATATTTTCAGTCCTTAAACTTCTTATACACGTCACCTTTGTAAAACTTTGCTGTTCGCCTGGCCAAAACATAGGATGCTAGAGCTCCTAAAACCAAGACAGCCGCCACAATCATAAAAGAACCTCTGAAACATGTCGTTCCTTTGCAAACAAGGTTCCCATCCACGACCATGTTCAATCTCTTTGCCTCTAAATGGTACATGGGTTGGGTCAGCTTGTTATCGAGAAGGAACCAGCCAAGCGGGGTTGCGAATTGAGTGCAATTCAGCAATGTGGCGTAGTACTTGAGGCCAAAGATTTCGGAAGTGATTGTGCAGAGCAGCGTCATCTGTGCGCCGTAGGAAAACCCGATGATCACCGTGGCCATGTAGATGCCATTTTCGGATGGAAATGCTATGAGAAGGACTCCGAGGCAGGACAGAGGCAGAGCAAAAACATTCATAAGAGGCCTAGGAGTTCCTTTTTGTTTAAGTAGGAGTTCCGAGACAAACCCTGCATACACCCTCCCAAAATAGTTCCATATGTTTATTAGTAACTTGATGTTTCCCATTGTATTAAATGGAAGGTCGTTTGAAACGGCGATTTCTGACAGGTTGCCGATGGCTGTGGTGCTTGACCCAAATCCAGTTAGTGATATATTATGAATATGAGCAACATGTCGACGCTGAAGATGGCTTGCAAGATGGTGTGGTCCTCTCCTCTTCGTGGTTTGTTCACGATGCTTGAGATTGAGAGACACGACGCACCCTTTGCCAGTCCAAGTTTTTGCATCAAGATATCCTGTTGCGATTGACCTGCATCCGGTAGTACTACTGCTCCCTCTGTAGTAGTACCCGTGTTTATCGCAAAAGGATGGTTATCAGGCTGTTGCTTGAGGCTCAAGATAAACCTCTCTTCTCGGATGGCAATCAAGAGAGGCAGAGCCAACAGAAACAAAATTACAATGCCGCTTCCGACATAGCCTATTCTTGGGAAGGTGAAGAATCTTTCACACAGTGTTACAATCATGAGAAACACTGCAAGAGACAATGACACATAGAATATATGGAAAAAGACTCTGAGCTCATTGGGCTGCCCTTGAAACTCCATTGGCCTGATTGTGAAGGAGAATGCCAATGCTATTGCAGCTGGGAACCACGCAATTAAAAGAAGGATATGCCTTACGGATTGATCTCCATAGAAGACCAATGCAAGCTGTGTGATTATCGTTCCGCTGAGACCAATCAAACCTTTCAACAGACCGATAACAATGCCTCTCTTTTCCGGGAAGTTTTTGACACAAGTGACTAGAGCTGCTGTGTAACAAATACACAAACGCATATCTGCCAAAGCTGAAGCCTAATTGATCTCCTAGTAACTTCATGCAAAAGGTAGTAGCTGCTAAAGTTCATCACTGCCCCAACCATGAGCAAAAACCAAGATGGGGTTACTTCCGCAATTCGGCCTGCAAAAACTCCAAGGTTGGCACCAAGACGTTTATAAGTTTTTAAAACGTCGATTACGCTTTGATCAACTTTAAGAGAAACTTTGAGCTCTCTGGTGTACATGTCAAAACAAATAAGTTGCACCAGTGGTGCCTGCCATGATCCATAAACTAGCAAAAACTGTGAACCATCTGCCTCTGACCACATGTGTGATGAATTTGAATTTTTCATCACCACCTCCACCAAATTGAGACATATCGATCCACCCTTTTTCTTTTTTCCAACTTTCTTGCTAGAGGTAATTGAGAAAAGAGAGAGAGAGAGATGCAAGGGGGAGTAGTTTGATTTGAATATGTATTTATATTGCATGGGGAAAACCAGCAAGAGTTCTAGAACAGTTGGTTAAAAGCATGCTCCAAATTAGGAACTGGTTTTCTGTTTCACACAAGTCAGCAGAAACATTGACTTCGTCTTTTTTAACGTAGTTTTCAAGTATTTGACTTGGTAAGGTACAAGGTTTGTTTATGGATTTTATGAGTTGCTGGATATTGACGTACGGTTGACGTCAATCTTGTGTGCTATCCATAACAAGAAAAACAATCTTAAAAACTAGAGTTCTTCCGATATAGAGCCTTACTACTATATTCTAGTCATTTACCCACCTATTTTTAAATCTTTACTGAAAACTCAAATTTAAAATAGGTTTCATGTGAGATAGATTTGTCCTAGTATTATTAACTAAATTACATTATATGCCACCTACCTTCATATTTTATTTATAATTTATTTTCAAGCATGTCCTTATAACTATCTTAATTATAATTAATACTCCCTATTAATAGCATATCAATCACTCCATTTATTTTGGTTGGCATTCTCTCTACACATCGCAAATCCCTAAAATTTCACACAAACAAAAAATCCCTAAATTACATATCCAATAAATAATGTACCTATAAAAAAATATAAATATGTATATAATATAGGTACTTTATTTACAAATTAAAAAAAAAAGGATCCATTATTTTGTAATTGAAATTTCTGTAAATTTATTTATAAATCAAAAATAGGTACATTAGTTATAAATAATAATAAAATAAGGTTTTTTTTGGCTAGAAAATAGGTATGTTGTGTAATTGAAATTTCTGCACATTTTTCATAAATTAAAAATAGGTACATTCTTTATTTTAAAAAATAGGTATGTTAGTTATAGGTACACAAAGTAGGTATATTTACAAAAGATATGTAAAAAATAGGTATATTATTCATTAAAAAAAAGGGGTGGAAAAAATAGGTACAAATAATAGGTACATTATTTTATTCTAAAACATGATAGGTATATTAAATGTTTCTTCATAAATTCAACAGGCCCTAAACATGACTTTTTTAGATACTGAATATTTTTTTTTTTAAAAGATAAAAAACTTACCTTAAAAATTCCTAAATTTAAGCCAATTTAAAACACCATTTTCCATCTAAAAAAACACTAGTTGAATATTACTGACATTGAATTACAGCAAATATGTTCAAAGTATATTTAGCACAATCAATGGAGAAAACAACAATTGCAATACGTAGGGGTATTTTGGGAATATTAAAATTATAATAAATCAAATCATGAGCTTGATAAGGTAACTCGATGAGGTGGATCCTAGTCATGGGTTTCAACTTATAAAAAATGGGTTAGTAATAGAAACAAAAAGTAATGAATTACAGTTAAGGAAAATTTAATTTGGAGGTAAGTCAAATTTACTATAAAAACTATTATGGGAGGTCAAAGAAAAGCTTCGAAAAACAAGAATATCAACAATGGAGGATGGGAGTGTGATCTAACTTAGGGTTCTTAGCTGCTATAAAGGGAAGTAGAAAGGGCAGAGGCTGAAAGAAATAACTGAAAAGGGTTAAGCTTCTTCGAAATTTCACTAACATTATGCTGAATTTCACCCAAAATTTAGAAGAGTGAGAGAGGGAAATACATGTCTTTTGCGAATTCACACGACATGACACGACCCATTAGCTTAACGAACACCCATTTTTAACTTGACCCATTAAACCCTGACCCAAATACTGAATTTTTTATATAAATTCATGTCTTGTTAACGGTCGTAAACAATGGTGGGATCATGTTACAAGACTTTTTCATGCACAGCCGTGCACACCAGATGCTTGCTAAAATGGCTGAGAAGAGTGAAGGAAGAAGAAACAAAGAGAGAAGTGTTTGTTTGGCTGAGTTTCATCAGAGAATTCAGCTGGTATGTTTGAGCGAAATTCGTGCTGATAACGTGTTATAAATCTAGAAAGAAATTGGAGAGGGAATGAAGAGAATGTTTTGCTCTTCATTCTGATTTCTCATTCTCATTTAGGTGTACCTCAAAGAGAAGGGGAGGGGGTTTATTTATAGGTAAGTAGAGGTGGGCTCCACTACATTATATTTACAACAAAGTATGGTTTTATCTCAAAAATAAACAACTAGTTGGACTTTATTTTTCATTTCTTTAGCAATATTTTGTGGGCCGGGTAGAATGACCCGACCTGCCTAGCCCAAACAGAAAACAGAACACCCAGGCCTTGGGGTGCTATTAGCCGCGCCCTTTTCAAAGCAGAGCCACAAAACATTGGCGCTTTTCATTTTCTGAAATTTGAGAACCAGAAAAGAAGTGACGAGAGAGACTGAGACACAGATGATGGACATGGATAACTTCCTGGACTTTGAGTCAGAAGACCCACTCCTAAATCGTCCTGCTGTTACTAAGAAAAGGTTGGTTTTCTTCTTTTCATTTGGTTTTTTACCTTATTTCTAATCTGGGTATTTAGGGTTTACCTTTGTCTCAGTTTTACTTTAATTGGATACTTTCGTTTTCATGGTTTTCCACTTTATTTTTCTTTTTTCAACATGATTGCTGTTCACATTTATCATAAATTCTAGGATTTAAGTGACAGCAATGAAAACCCAATAATTTATTGAAAATGATGTGTTTGCATTTTATATCGAAGCAGAGCTTACTTAACTTATAGTAAGTGTATGATTATCACCAGTAATTGATGAGAATGGAAGTTTCTTTTTGTGTAATATCTCCCTTTGGTGCTAATTTAGGAAGAAGGCTATTGGGTTGGATGATCTTTTGACTGATTTCTACAAGGAAGAAGACAAGCTTGTTGAAAAGAAATCTAAGCGTGCAAAACCACGAAGGAACAATGATTCAGATGAGGAAGATAATCATAAAGAGGCTGCGCTCTATGACATTGTCGATAAGTGTGAAAACGAGGCATATTAACACATCTATTTCTAGTCTTTTCTGGTGTTATGTGTATACCAAGTTTCTTCCTTTTAAATTGAAAACATAAACTGTTTGATGCAGATGAGAGAAATAAGCGGTAAGGAGGACAGCTTTGTGTGGGGCATATGCGCTTTTGGAGACCAGGTTTTTCTTTTTGGGATAAGAAACAAACTTTCATTTAAGGAAAAAAATAGTGAAAAGAAGAGAGGACATAAGACTTGACTATAGGCCATAGGGCACCTTGTCCTCTATTTGTGATCTTTCTTTTGTTCCAAAGACCGGGTTTTCAATGATTACATAAAACCACTACATTGTCTCAACTGATGCTTGGTTATTGTTATGTAGATTTTAATAGGAGTTGATTTTTAAATATCTACTAGGTTCATAATTTTCGTTTGACTTTGTGATTACAGAAAACCCCACCTCCTCTATCTTTTCCAGAGATTAAAAGTTGCACACTCTTGCAGTCTTTCATTAATGACGAGCTCAACTCTGTGATTGATATCTCTACAGAAAATGGTTAGTTTATAATGCTTGGCTTTCTAGTTATCAGTAGTCATAAATTATTGGCATGCATTTTTTTTTTTGCATCAAGATGAGTTTCCTCTTGTGCATATTATGGCCTGTACAGTAATGTGGCCTTGCAAAGTATATATTTAGTTGTTGATGTTTTGCAGGAGACACCTTCCTTGAAGGATTACTAGTAAATGGCTGGCTTTCAAAATTGGTTTTCGCCAGTCGTCATCTAGAAAAATCAGTGGCCACATGGACCTTTAATTTGAGTGAGTTTATTTGCCACCCCTAGCCTGTCCTTTTAATCCTCATGAAATTTCTTGTGATGTGTTTACCCCTTTGTTTTTCAGTGCTATATTCACCCAAAGAAGATTTGAGGGCATCTGCATGTGACTTCTGGTGTGCTATTCTCTCATTTGAAAATGAGGTGGGTTTGGTCTTTGCTTTTTTGGCTTGGAGACAAGTATGATTGGATAAAATGTTAAGGGAGTAATTCTGGTATTAATTTTTAACCAGGTTGACTTACAGCCTATCAAAATTGATTGGTTTCCTAGCTATTCTGAGTTAAAAATAGCTCTTGAAAGCTATGGTTTTCTATTCAAACTTTCATCTAACACGGATTCTGCTTGTTCCAGTAAGTTTCTTACTTTCATACCAGTTTTCATGCATAATTCAGGGTAGATGTAATTTTTTCATGAACAGGAGAAATATACATCCTTTATTCTGTAGTAAACTATGTGTTGATACTTGATAGTATATCCTTAATCATGTGTAAGTGAAGTAATTTCAAGAGAATTTTATTCTCTGCTTTCATGTTGATGCATTTTGGAAGGATTTTCTGGGTTGCCTTGATCTTGATGCTATTGCCACATTTTACTTGGTATATACCAACACCTGTCCAACCTTGGAATAGAAATGGACCCAATTCATTTGGCCTACCCTACCAGTCAAGAAACAAAGTTTTAGTGTTCAAAGGGTTTTGTTCTTCAAATCTGACAAATGCTTATACTCCAATGATGTTTTAGGATGGTTTTTGTGGGTGTTAATAGATCAGCAGTGGTTTTCAGATTTTCTATTTTCCAATTTCTTTCCTAGTTTTTCTCATGCAATATACCAAATGTCATGTAGAACTTTCACGGTTTTGCATGTTTCAGTTATTAATCTTCTCATAATACTTTTATTTTGCCTTCTAGATTCTGCTTCTCGAGGTCCAGCTCAGAATATTAGAGCTTGGCTTAAACTTGCAACTGCTTCTTGTCAAATGAGGTAAATAACAATTGGAAATATTAGTTTGACGACACATAAGACTGCCATTTACTTTTCTCCTATGGATCCAACAGTTGATTTATAGGTTGGTGTCTGTAATTGTTTCTAGCTTATTGCTTATTGTTACTGTCATTGTCTCATTAGTATGGGCTGCATATTGGGCATATAGCCTATATATAAATCCATGTATTCCTTTCATTTTTATAGCTGATATAAGTTGATAATTAGGCATTCAGATTAATGGCTGATTAGTTGTCAATTTACCTAGTTTGGGGTATAGGTGGTTCAACTCAGTTATGGTATGATTTATCAGCAATTTATGTCTTGAATCCTACATAAATCAGCGTACAGTTTTAATTGGATATGCAATACAGTGATCTTCTTTGTTTCTAAATTTTTCTTTCAACAGGACCATCTTACAGCATGACAGATATATTAATGATGCAAATGGTTATAAATAATTTGGAAATATGTTTGATTTTTATTGATTTCAGTGGGTTGTTGTGGTGCTTTTATTTGCAGAAACAAAAGGGCTATGTACTTGACCTCAGAAGCCGAAGAGTTGATTGAAGTAATTATTTGTCTATTTTCTGACCGCCAACTTCAAGGTCTTCTTGTGCTTTTGCATGAATGCATGCAGTCAGCTATCAGTTACTTCACTAACGAAGAATGGGAATCTAGCTGTGAGAAGATAGCAAAATCTCTTGCTTGCAGGTTATTGACTCTACTTGTTGTTTGGTTTCAATCCACATGTATGCAGTTGGATTGGAGTTTTTGCTAATTGGAATGGGGATCACTCTTCGTCTATGTGGAGCAGAGTTTTTGATCAATTAGTGAATTTGAACTTTTCTGCACCATTTGTCAGGGATCAGTTAATATTTATTGCATCTACCCTCATTATCATATATTGTAAACTTTGCTGATGATATGCCTTTTATTTTCTGTTGTAGTAAGGACAAAATTGATTATGGACATAAGTACTTGGGACTATATTTTCGCTGAAATCACTGTAGTAGGAATTTTCTAGAAATGGAAAGTATCATAACGAAGGGTTTTGTTCAGACAGATAGAGAATATGCATAAGATAAATCATCATGCTCATATTCCATTGGTTGGTTACTGTGGTTATCTGGATTATCATAGGAAGGCAAATTGGAAAAATTGAAAACAAGAAATTTAAATAGGTAGTCAACTGTTATATTAGTACTTTCTGAGATCTTTATGCCATTTAATTCTGCATATCATTCTTGGTGATGGTTAAAAAACAGAAAAGTAAGACGAAAAAAAACTGATTTTATTGCCTAAATATTGTTGTTGTCTTTTTCTGTTTACCTTTACAATTCCTCTCCCTTATTATTGTTGATTTTGTGATATGCAGAGTACCTAAGGACTTGAACTGCCTAAGAATTGTGGAATGCATTTCGGTAGTCAATACTCGCTCTAAGCTGTTTAGAAGTACAGTTGCCCATCAAATCCTTCTTAGTTATTTTGATCATAAGGTACTGAACCTGATTACAAGTTTGTTGAATATAGTACTAATTATGCTTTTATTCTAAGTTTTATCAAACAACTGTCCCCACGAACTAAGTTAAGCTGTTAATGGGAATGAAAGAGGCAGTCTCTATGCAATCCAATAAGACTTGAATTTTAATATCATATGCTGGTAATAAACAGATTTTGTAATCTTTAATTAATCTCTCTTCTTTTTATTGTTTATTCTTTTTAAGCACTTATTTTGTTGATATAATATCGGCCAGATTTGGAAGTGTTATGGTCATGTCCTACCCTTCTATTTTTTAATCTCATACTGATAGTAAGGTTTTTTTTTTCTATATTTGTTTTCTTTTCAAGACATTCATGGTGACATGAACTATACATAATAACTTATGATTATTACTGATTGTTCATTGAGTGAATTTGTGTTGCTTATTCTCTAAATATTTTTCTCTTTAACCACAAAAGACATTGTTGTTAGTTTGAAATGTCTGTCTAGATGATCCTTTGCACAACAAATTGCATAAACTGATTTGACGCTGCTGCTTGACATCACACTTCACCTCAGGCCCCTTCTGAAGAAGGGATCCTAAAACTGCTTATCCCAATCAATGTCAAAGACAAAAGCTGTGATTTTTTCAAGATGTACATACACTTGGTGTTGACAGAGAATTGGCTCTTGTCTAATCAACTTTTAGAAGACAAGCCAGTCTTGAAGGCAATGTGGCGCCTCTACTTAAGAAACTGTTCTTGCATGATAGCCAGCACTGACTTGCGGTGTTTTGCATCTAAGGTGTGGAATCAAACTTAATCATCTCTTCCTTACACCTTGGGGAGTATATTAAAAGTATTTTCCACTTTGCAGGTCCGCAACAAGGCATCATATCTTCTGCAAGGCACTGTCAGCTAATTCAGGTTGCCAAGTTGAAATCATGTATATTATGAAACATGAGTAGGAAAGAATCAGGAAGAAAGTGCCCTGATACATTATGAATTGCTAACAACTTGTGTTGTATTGAGTCAGGATCCTGAAGCAGGACGTTTTGAAGCATATTGGGGGGGCTTGCCTCTAGCGGTTTTTGCAGAGGGAATGTTCGTTTGGTTTTCTTTGCTTCTTTCCTCCCTCACTAAGTTTCTCTGTAATGGATATATTGGTAATGTATTATGTAATTGGAGACAAATGCAGGGCAACAATGGCTTCTTCCCTCCTAGTTTAAAATTGCTTTTGAATTTTCTTTTAAACCCCTAAATTAGAGAGGAAAAATGTCATTCAATTTTAATTGGGTTAGTTTTAAAAGATATGAGACTAAATACAAATGCCTTTCGGCCTTAATCAAGATTTCATTAAGTTTTAGTAGGGATGTCTCTCAAGAGATGTGAAAAATGAGAGTCCAAGTGATAGTATAGCTTTTTTTAATAACCATGTTATGTGCTCATTCGAGCCTTGATTCTCATATCTAAACTTTTGTTTTCGTCGAATGGGGTTAGGGTTTCCATTGGCCTCGACAAATTTGGAGGATTATGTTTCCCTCCAAGTACCGCGGTGACAGGACCCGATCCAAATTCCACTTTGGAATCCGAGCCAGACCCTGTGCGTGTCCGACACCTGGCGAATGTCGGGCACAAATGATCTATTTGCCCTTCTATACAAACATGCTAAAAATAACAAGGTTGACTTCTACCGAAAAATCGGCAGAGTTTCCCTAGTATCTGGCTCAATACCAAAATCTTACACCTGTCAAAACAAGTATATATGTACAACCAACTGCCAGCATACATATATATATTCCAACAGTTCAAATCTCAGTCTAGGGCAAAACATCAGAGCGACTACTAAAAATTTACAAAAGAGTGAATCTTTGTACAAAATACAAATCCTACATCAAAGAAAGGCGCGGAAGATGGGAAGTGGCCCGGTGGTGGATTCCTGTGCACGTCTACTGCCTGGGGGCGCAAAACAACAAGAAGGGTGAGTGGACCCAAAAAAAACAAAGTTTAGAAAATACTAGATGAACATACTAACCCCACTGTAAAAACAGTTATACAAACTAGCTTATTTTTTTTATTTCTGAAATCAATGAATGTATATAACTATACATTTGAAAACAGTTGAAAACTATCACCTAGGTGTACCCCTATTTCCGTCAATTCCTTATATCCGTCAATTCCTTGCATCACCATGGGTGGCGCATACTCGCAGGTCTCAGTGACAAGAGGTCAGTCTGAGCCGCAACTCGCAGGATTCAGGGAACCGTAGTCCGTCTTTATCCGCATTACTCGCTCCACACGAGTTCGAGTACCAAGGAACTCGTGGGGCAACTGTCAAGCATGCTGACTAAACCGAAGGCAACAAATATAATCCGAAGGCAACATGTAATAACTGGGTACAAGGTGGTTTAAGAAAATATAAAGTTTCTGAAGAAAATCTTATGAATAATTAACTTTCTGTAACCTTTAAAATTCTGCTGCCATTTATCTGATAATTAACGAGAATATCTTTTCCTATATTCTTAAAAGGAAACTTCACTCGGCAGCATGTAACATAAAATATTTAACAGCATAAAACAGCTTATAACTGAAATTGAACTGCTTAACTGAAACTGAACTGATTAAATTCATTTATAAAAACAAAGAGTTCACTCACTGATAGTCTGAGCTCGCTGGACCTCTTGAAGGTCCCTCCTGCGGGTCAACTGGTGCCCGGGTGCCTGATTCAATGACCATAATATTCTATTAATACAATATAGTATTAAATAAAAACAAAAACCCTACCCCCGGCTCCTAAAAGTACGTGCGTCAATTTAAAGTGATCCCTATGCCCATAACAGCTCTCCTTCCACGTGGGATAGTTTAGCGATATCTTGGGACTCAAAAAGCGCTAAAGTCCAAAAAGTCAATCCGGAACCCCACGGGTATAATATGATTCGGATGCCGCTAAAAGGTCCAATATATTTAGGACACATGTCCCGAGGGTATTGGTGTCAATCGGACGGTCGGATTAATTACGATCGTGTAATCGCATAATTTCTAAACCCTAGCCCTAGGGTTCGCGATTTCGGAGTATCCGGGACTCCGATTCGCAATCCGTCGAATCCTACACAATCCTGAAATCATGTAGACCGACATATCCAAAATTCAGTGTGATCCACCGATTTGACGACACTGCACCCAAGGATCGCGCGATATGAAAAATCCGTTCGGGGCTCAAACGAACTCCGAATCGAGATCCGCGAAATCCTACGTGCTCGTGACGACACGAGGGTCACAAAACTGTACAACATGACTTCACCACCCTCGCCCATGCGCCCCAGCACGCGCGGGCAGATTCGGGTGTCTTAAGCGATTTCGGGTGGCCGAAAAATCTCGGAACCAGGACTCCAAACTCCTATCCTAGGTAAAACACTCCATTTGGAGTCACTTTTGTTCTTGGACCTACCCCAAAAAGTGACTGGAAGTGGCCGAAAACAGAGGCCGAAAATCGGCTGAAACTTCAATTTATAAACTGGGCAATCTACGGCTAAAATTGATAAAAACCTATCCAACCATCAGTTAGAGCACGAAAAATAGATGAGAATCCATACCTTACTCGAAAGATTTGGTTGAGAATTGAGGGAGAACGAGCGGTTGGAAGTTGTGACAAAACCGACTTGTTTTTGGACGGAATCCGGCGACTACAGCGGCGGCTGGCAGCAGGGAGCGGTCGGGGCTTGAAGACGGAACCGAGCTGGTTCTATTGGCGCCGACGGCAAGGGCATAGGTGGTCGGTGGCGGAAGTTATGGTGCTTGGAAGGTGACGGCTGAGGAAGGCAACGGGAGAGGGAGAGAGAGAGAGAGAGAGAGAGAGAGAAGCTGAGGTTTATATATAAAAAAAATCTGATTTTTCTAATTACCATTTTGCCCCTCGTGATCTTTTAATCGTATTTTCTTCGTTACAACTCCGATTCGAGCTTACTTCGTGTCTATGAACTCGTGTCGTCGTGCTCTACGCAACGGTGTATGTGGAATTGTCAAATTCCTTTTCGGTCAAAAAGTCAACATTGAGTTCATAAGTGAGTCAAATGGCAAAATTGTCTTTCCGCATAATAAATTACTAATTACATGTGAATTTTAGGTTTGGGTCTTTACAACCTACCCCCCTTATACAAATTTCGTCCTCGAAATTTACGCACCTGTCACTCGAAGAGGTGAAGGTACTGCTCCCGCATTTGGTCTTCGGGTTCCCATGTAGCCTCTTCTACAGTATGACTCCTCCATAAGACTTTCACAAGTGGAATCTCTCTCGATCGCAACACTTGCGTCTTCCAATCCAAAATCTGAACTGGTTGCTCCACATAAGTGAAATCAGCCTCCAATTCTACTGGTTGCTCCTCTAACACATGGGAAGGGTCGGAAATATACTTTCGGAGCATGGAGATATGAAAAACATCATGCAATCGAGCTAGATCTGAAGGCAAAGTAAGTCTGTAAGCTACTGGACCCACACGCTCTATAATCTCATAGGGTCCAATATAGCGAGGACTTAGTTTTCCCCGCTTCCCAAATCTTACTACACCTTTCCAAGGTGATAGTTTCAAAAATACCCAGTCTCCAACTTCAAACTGAAGATCTTTTCTTCGATTGTCCGCATAGCTCTTTTGTCGGTCCTGGGCTGTCTTGAGTCGTTCTCTAATGATTTGCACTTGTTTCTTGGTCAATTCAACATCCTCAGATACGACCAATCTGTGTTCACCCACTTCATCCCAATAGAATGGAGTTCTGCACTGTCTCCCATACAAAGCATCAAATGGAGACATTCCGATACTTACTTGATAACTGTTATTATATGCAAACTCCATAAGTGGTAACTTCTCATCCCAATCACCCCGAAACTGAAGTGCACAGGCTCTCAACATATCTTCTAGTGTCTGAATGGTCCTCTCAGACTGACCATCTGTCTGGGGGTGAAATGCAGTACTAAACTGCAATTGGGTTCCAAAAGCTTCATTTAACTTTGTCCAAAATCGGGATGTAAACCGTGGGTCACGATCTGAAACAATGGATACTGGTACTCCATGAAGTCTCACGATCTCATCTATGAAAAGCTTAGCCAGTTTGTTCAAACTATAATTTGCTCTCACCGGCAGAAAATGAGCGGACTTGGTGAGTCGATCCACGATGACCCATACTCCGTCATGCTTACTTTGTGTTCGGGGCAGCTTGAACACAAAATCCATCGTAATCCGCTCCCACTTCCACTCAGGAATTGGAAGTGGTTGCAATAGCCCTGATGGTTTCTGTCGCTCAGCTTTCACTTGCTGACAAATTAAGCATCTTCTGACATACTCTGCTATTTCTTTCTTCATAAAAGGCCACCAGTAGTGCTCTCGCAGAGTATGGTACATTTTTGTGCTTCCAGGGTGCATTGCAAACGCTGATTCATGGGCCTCCTCAAGAATCTCCCTTTTTAAAGCTTCATCATTAGGGACATATAACCTGTTACCTACCATTAACGCTCCATCATTTCTTACAGAACAATCAGTTCTGTCGCCATTTGCAACCTCTACTCGCAGTGTGCAAATCAAAGGATCCTGAGATTGAGCTGCGAGTATTCGTTCTACTAGCACTGGTCTCACATGGAGAGTAGCTAACAGTGCTCCCTGATTATCCACATCTAGCCCAACTCTGAGCTTCCTCATTTCCACCATCAATGGTAAATATTTTCCTCGAAGATAAGCTATAGATCCTGAAGATTTTCTACTGAGTGCATCAGCAACAACATTAGCTCTTCCTGGGTGATGCTCGATGGTACAGTCATAATCTTTTATCAACTCCAACCATCTTCTTTGCCTCAAATTTAATTCCTTCTAGGTGAATAAATACGTCAAACTCTTGTGATCTGTAAAGATCTGGCATGTTTCCCCATAAAGATAATGCCGCCAAATCTTTAAGGCAAACACTACTGCAGCAAGTTCCAAATCATGAACAGGATAATTCAGCTCATGCTTCTTCAGTTGTCTAGAAGCATAGGCGATCACCCTACCATGCTGCATCAGCACACACCCAAGTCCTTGTTGAGACGCATCACTGTAGATCACGAAGTTCCCACTATCATCCGGAAGTGCTAAAACCGGAGCAGTGGTCAGCCTGGTCTTGAGTTCAATGAAACTTTCTTCACACTTATCTGACCACACAAACTTAACTCCTTTCCGTGTCAAATAGGTGAGAGGTGCCGCTATGGTGGAGAACCCTTCCACGAAGCGACGGTAATACCCGGCTAACCCCAGAAAACTTCGTATCTCGGTAACACTGGTTGGTCGTAGCCAATTGACTACTGCTTCAATCTTTTGAGGATCAACATAAATGCCCTCTGCAGAGATCACGTGTCCCAAGAAGCTCACTCTGTCTAACCAACATTGACACTTGCTGAATTTGGCATACAGTTGTCTTCTTCTCAGAGTCCTCAACACAAGGTTTAAATGCTTCATATGTGCCTTCTGACTCTTTGAATACACCAGAATGTCATCTATGAACACAATCACAAAGCGATCCAAGTAACGTCGAAACACTCTGTTCATGAGGTCCATAAATGCAGCTGGCGCATTTGTTAATCCAAATGGCATCACCAGGAACTCATAGTGCCCGTACCTCGTTCGAAACGCAGTTTTAGGCACATCCTCTTCTCTAACCCGTAACTGATGATATCCAGACCTCAGGTCAATCTTAGAAAAGACCTTGGCACCCTTCAGCTGATCAAACAAGTCATCAATGCGAGGCAATGGATATCTATTCCGCACTGTGATCTTGTTCAGCTGTCTGTAATCAACGCATAACCTCATGGTGCCATCCTTTTTCTTAACAAATAAAACTGGAGCACCCCATGGAGAAAAACTGGGGCGGATAAAACCCTTATCTACCAGCTCCTGTAACTGCGTCTTTAACTCCCTCAACTCTGCTGGTGCCATTCTGTATGGTGCTTGCGAAATAGGATTTGTTCCTGGAGCGAGTTCAATAACAAACTCAATCTCCCGATGAGGAGGTAATCCAGGAAGATCCTCAGGAAATACATCTGGAAAGTCCTGTATGACTGGAATATCCTCCAATCGCAGCCCATTATCTCTGGTATCAATGACATGTGCTATGTATCCTGAGCACCCTTTTCGCAGCAACCGTTTTGCCGTCATAGCTGAAATGAGGCAAGATGGAAGCACTCGGCGTTCGCCATAAAAAGTTACTTCAGGTTGTCCGGGACTATGGAATACAACTTCTTTCCGGAAGCAATCTACAGAGGCACGATGTCTGGCTAACCAATCCATCCCTAAGATGACATCCAAGTCAACCATGCCCAAGGGAATTAAATCTGCTTCTAAAAACACATTTCCCACCATCACTGTACTATCGCGATACACGATACCTACCCTAAAAATCTCTCATGTAGGTACTGAGATCGCCAGTTCAGTCTGCAGAGCCGAAAGTCGAACGTTGGCATTATGGGTAAAACTAGGTGTGACAAACGAGTGTGTAGCCCCAGGGTCAATTAAAACTCTAGCAGGAATGCCAAAGACCGGTAAAATACCTGTAATTACGTCAGGCGATGCATGTGCTTCCTGCTGGGACATGCTATATACTCTGCCTGTGGCTCTGGAACGTCCACCACGTCCCCTCTGCTGACTACTGCCACGACTGGCAACACTGGTCTGGGCACCACCACTGGACGAAGCCTCCACATACGGTGGTATCTCCTGTGATCGACCCTGCATAACTGTCCCTGGAATTGGCGCATCACTGGTCTCTCTAGTCTGCAGGAACGGGCAATCCTTCCGAAAATGTCCAGGTTGTCCACAGTAATAGCATCCAGTAGTACCCTGCTGGCAAGGCCCAGAATGGTACCTGCCACATCTAGCGCATTGGGGGCGACTCCTCCTACCAGATCCTGATAGTAACTGTCTTCCAGCACCTCTTGCACTACCCCCAGAGCGGTTTCCAGAACTGCTACTTTGGTTAGAACCTCCGCTGGAGCTAAATCCAGGTCGGTAACCTCCATAGCTGCGACCACTGGATGATCCCGAGCTGTAACTGCCCCTCTTAGATGATCCTTGGCTAGGACCACCTATTTCAAACTGCTGCCTACGGAGTTCACCCCGTGGTCTGGCCATCATCTGGCTGCTTTCAATCAGCGAGGCAGACATCACCACATCACCAAAATTGGTCAATCGCTGACTGATCACAATATCTCTGATAGAGGCCTTTAATCCCATAGTGAACAGCTGACACTTCTTACTTTCATCCTCCACCAGTGGAAGACAATACTTAGACAGGTCATGAAACCTCTTCTCATACTCTAATACAGTCATCATCCCCTGTTCTAGCTGCAAAAACTCTTGCATCTTCAAATTCTGGTACGCTTGTGGGTAATACTGACTGTCAAACGCAGCTCTGAAGACTTGCCATGTAATAGCTAAAGGATCCCTGTATCGCCTCTTGACTGAATCCCACCAATGTCTGGCATTTTTGATCAAGAAGAAGGTGGCCAAAGGAACCCTACTGTGCTGTGGAACAGCCATGACTTCCATGATCCACTCCATCTTTTCAATCCACTCCTCAGCTACTGCTGGGGTACCATCACCATCAAAGTCAGTGGCCCCTATCCTCTTCGCTTGATCAGCATATCCCAGGGAGGGATCTCTGGGCTGCCCAGTCCTGGCTAAAGCCTGCATCAGCAACTCCAAGGTCTGCTGAAAGTGGGGATCTCCCTGCATAGGAGGCATAGCAGGTACGGCTCCTGACGAACCTCCAACAACAGATTGCTCTACCGGTTCAGGTACCGGTGCAGGAACAGGAACTTCCTCCTGCCCGAGCTGGGGATCTTGTCCCCTCTGTCGGGACGACTGTCTAGTCCCTCTACGGACACCACCACGTTTAGGGCCCATCTTTACTGTCACAAAAACAGATGTTCAGGAAAACAAGGATGCACATAGTGCGAAGTCTACAGGAAATTAAACCTAATGCTCTGATACCAAGTTGACAGGACCCGATCCAAATTCCACTTTGGAATCCGAGCCAGACCCTGTGCGTGTCCGACACCTGGCGAATGTCGGGCACAAATGATCTATTTGCCCTTCTATACAAACATGCTAAAAATAACAAGGTTGACTTCTACCGAAAAACCGGCAGAGTTTCCCTAGTATCTGGCTCAATACCAAAATCTTACACCTGTCAAACAAGTATATATGTACAACCAACTGCCAGCATACATATATATATTCCAACAGTTCAAATCTCAGTCTAGGGCAAAACATCAGAGCGACTACTAAAAATTTACAAAAGAGTGAATCTTTGTACAAAATACAAATCCTACATCAAAGAAAGGCGCGGAAGATGGGAAGTGGCCCGGTGGTGGATTCCTGTGCACGTCTACTGCCTGGGGGCGCAAAACAACAAGAAGGGTGAGTGGACCCAAAAAAAACAAAGTTTAGAAAATACTAGATGAACATACTAACCCCACTGTAAAAACAGTTATACAAACTAGCTTATTTTTTTTATTTCTGAAATCAATGAATGTATATAACTATACATTTGAAAACAGTTGAAAACTATCACCTAGGTGTACCCCTATTTCCGTCAATTCCTTATATCCGTCAATTCCTTGCATCACCATGGGTGGCGCATACTCGCAGGTCTCAGTGACAAGAGGTCAGTCTGAGCCGCAACTCGCAGGATTCAGGGAACCGTAGTCCGTCTTTATCCGCATTACTCGCTCCACACGAGTTCGAGTACCAAGGAACTCGTGGGGCAACTGTCAAGCATGCTGACTAAACCGAAGGCAACAAATATAATCCGAAGGCAACATGTAATAACTGGGTACAAGGTGGTTTAAGAAAATATAAAGTTTCTGAAGAAAATCTTATGAATAATTAACTTTCTGTAACCTTTAAAATTTTGCTGCCATTTATCTGATAATTAACGAGAATATCTTTTCCTATATTCTTAAAAGGAAACTTCACTCGGCAGCATGTAACATAAAATATTTAACAGCATAAAACAGCTTATAACTGAAATTGAACTGCTTAACTGAAACTGAACTGATTAAATTCATTTATAAAAACAAAGAGTCCACTCACTGATAGTCTGAGCTCGCTGGACCTCTTGAAGGTCCCTCCTGCGGGTCAACTGGTGCCCGGGTGCCTGATTCAATGACCATAATATTCTATTAATACAATATAGTATTAAATAAAAACAAAAACCCTACCCCCGGCTCCTAAAAGTACGTGCGTCAATTTAAAGTGATCCCTATGCCCATAACAGCTCTCCTTCCACGTGGGATAGTTTAGCGATATCTTGGGACTCAAAAAGCGCTAAAGTCCAAAAAGTCAATCCGGAACCCCACGGGTATAATATGATTCGGATGCCGCTAAAAGGTCCAATATATTTAGGACACATGTCCCGAGGGTATTGGTGTCAATCGGACGGTCGGATTAATTACGATCGTGTAATCGCATAATTTCTAAACCCTAGCCCTAGGGTTCGCGATTTCGGAGTATCCGGGACTCCGATTCGCAATCCGTCGAATCCTACACAATCCTGAAATCATGTAGACCGACATATCCAAAATTCAGTGTGATCCACCGATTTGACGACACTGCACCCAAGGATCGCGCGATATGAAAAATCCGTTCGGGGCTCAAACGAACTCCGAATCGAGATCCGCAAAATCCTACGTGCTCGTGACGACACGAGGGTCACAAAACTGTACAACATGACTTCACCACCCTCGCCCATGCGCCCCAGCACGCGCGGGCAGATTCGGGTGTCTTAAGCGATTTCGGGTGGCCGAAAAATCTCGGAACCAGGACTCCAAACTCCTATCCTAGGTAAAACACTCCATTTGGAGTCACTTTTGTTCTTGGACCTACCCCAAAAAGTGACTGGAAGTGGCCGAAAACAGAGGCCGAAAATCGGCTGAAACTTCAATTTATAAACTGGGCAATCTACGGCTAAAATTGATAAAAACCTATCCAACCATCAGCTAGAGCACGAAAAATAGATGAGAATCCATACCTTACTCGAAAGATTTGGTTGAGAATTGAGGGAGAACGAGCGGTTGGAAGTTGTGACAAAACCGACTCGTTTTTGGACGGAATCCGGCGACTACAGCGGCGGCTGGCAGCAGGGAGCGGTCGGGGCTTGAAGAGGGAACCGAGCTGGTTCTATTGTCGCCGACGGCAAGGGCATAGGTGGTCGGTGGCGGAAGTTATGGTGCTTGGAAGGTGACGGCTGAGGAAGGCAACGGGAGAGGGAGAGAGAGAGAGAGAGAGAGAGAGAGAGAGAGAAGCTGAGGTTTATATAAAAAAAAAATCTGATTTTTCTAATTACCATTTTGCCCCTCGTGATCTTTTAATCGTATTTTCTTCGTTACAACTCCGATTCGAGCTTACTTCGTGTCTATGAACTCGTGTCGTCGTGCTCTACGCAACGGTGTATGTGGAATTGTCAAATTCCTTTTCGGTCAAAAAGTCAACATTGAGTTCATAATTGAGTCAAAGGGCAAAATTGTCTTTCCGCATAATAAATTACTAATTACATGTGAATTTTAGGTTTGGGTCTTTACACGCGGTGTCCACCCTGCGATCCATGTGCTTCGGGGTTAACCTCTTGCACTTGGAGAAGAAATATAAGTTTTCATCAACAAGTTACTTGGGTTGCAAGCTTCCTTTACTTGGGTTTTACCAATGTCGAAGGTAGTCAGATCAACAACATCATAAAAGACCACATAATCCCCAAAGTTACTTATGCTGCTAGCTTCCTCTACTAAGATTTCACCAAGTAGTTGTTCAAGATCGAAGATGGTATTCTCCTCAAAGAAAGTCGAATTAATCAGATCAACATCATAAGAGCACACAAGATAACCCTCAGTTAGACTAGAATAGCAGTCTTGTTGTACATGTGATGATGATTATGTATATCCCTCATTTGATGATGTTTTTTTTTCATCTTTTTGTTTGTGATCCTGTTCTTTTGTTCTTGATCTTGTGATGAACGCTTTAAATTTGTTGCCTTAACCTCGGCCCTATCGTTTTTCCTCATCCGACAAATCACGAAATCGAAATGGTAACTATGATTAGTGTAGGCATTCTTAGGACCAACAAAAAGGATATATTCATCTAATAACCATGTTGTGTGATCCTCCGAGCCTTGATTCTCATATCGAAACTTTTGTTTTCGTCGAATGGGGTAAGGGTTTCCATTGGCCTCAATCAGTTTGGAGGATTATGTTTCCCTCCAAGTATCGTGGTGGCCAACCCTCCGATCCATGCACTTCGAGGTTAACCTCTTGCATTCAGAGAAGAAATACAATTCTTCATCAACAAGTTGAGCCTCTTCATACTCTTTCTAAATCTTCGACGGCTCCGACTTGTTGCCGAAGAGATTGCACTCATGGATGACGTTGTGGAATGGCGGCGTTTACAACTATCTCTCTAGCAACAACTTGTGGAGAAAGAAACCCACAAGCTCTTGATTAGTGGGGTGAAAATGGAAACCCATAAGAGAATGTGCCATTGCTTGATGTTGTTGCTAATTAACTAACACAAGAGAAGAGAAGTGTAGGGGCTTTTTTCTTCCGGTAGCTACAAATGGATTGGGCTGCCGTAAAAAGCAAAATGGCTTAAATTTCCCCCTTGTGTCTGAGTTCAAAGATCAGACCCCAAAATATTTCGAAAGGATAGTAAAGCCTTAGGAAACACCTTGGTTACCTTCACCAACGAAAATAATGGCTGCTTACAGATAAATTATTAGTGCTTACAGGTAGAATCTTAACTTGGCATGAGAGGCTTGTGGCATGGGAGCAAATTTGTCATGAGTTTAGCCTTAAAGGGAAAGAGCTGTGAGCTTCCATGAAAAACAAGGGTTCTAAGGAAGAGGAGGAAAGGATTATCAGAGGTTTTGGCAGAGAGGAGGAAAAAGAGAGAAAATGGTGGCTTGAGTGTTTTTCCGGCAGCTTGACAGAGACTCTGTCAAGTATTAGAACAGCTTGCCAATAGGGAAAACTAAGGGAAAATGATGGGCTGAGCACGAAATTGCTGGGTTTTGGGAGTAAGAGAGAAAGCTTGCTCTCTGGATGTGGTTAATGCTTGTTGGGTAGAAGAGGCCTCTTTTATAGCCGCTGGAAGCTGACATTTTCCAAGAAACCCTAATGGTTTTATCAAATTTGGCCAAATCTCTCCCCTTCCTTTCTCCCCTCATCCCTTCAATCATCCTATTTTGGTGAAATCTACTTTGCTCCTTTGCACAAAATCAGGGATTTTTGGAGCTCAAGGTCCCTTTCCTGCAGCTGCCCTAGTGGAGAATTCCTATTTTCAGATATCCCCTTTCTTCTCTTTCCTTTCCTCCTTCATGGTCAAATCTGATGAAGGAAAGAAATTTGTACACATGCTGGTTCGAAGGGTGGCTCTCTGTGCGCCAATATATTTTGGTCCCTCGGATGTTTTGCTTGAAAACTTGCTCCTTCCCCCTTAGCAGCCTTGTGCATGTGGTCTTCCAAGCTCCTTTCGTGGCTTTATCTCTCAACCAAATGCTGGAGCCTTTGCTGCTTCTTACTTCTAATTGTATGGGCCTTCTAGGATAGCAAGTCAACCTACCAAACAAATGGGCTAATCTCATCAAGTTTTGGGGCTATATTGGTTAATTTAATGGACCACTTTGGGCTGAGGTAATGGGCTATTTTTCTCCTTCGTGCTTACCTACATATTTGGGCCTAAGAAATTGGCTTGGGTTCAGAGGCTCCCAAGCAACCCGGGACCTCCATTTCTTGGCCCATCAATGGGCCTCATGACAACTTATTACCATCCATACCACAACTCACTCAAGCAAGCACCAGGCATTTGAGTGGCTTGGGCCCACTTAGGCTTGTAGCGTGGTTGGGCGTGAAACAATAATTTCCTGCTTGGCGTGGCATGTTGCTTGGCATGCTCTAATTTTATTGTCCTTAGAGAGGGACACGGTGCTTATTTTAGCATGAGCTTGTATTTTATAACCTTACCCCAGTTCCTGGCATGACAAATTATTTATTTAGCATGGCACGTGGGCTGTGACTTGTATATGATTGGCCTTCATGTACTCTGATATGTGACTTTTCTTAATAAGTTATCGTATTTGGGCCGAAAATTTATTTGGTCCCAACCATGGACTTCTTGGGCCTCAACAAGAAGAAAGGAGAAGAGAAGAGAATTCTAGTGAAATTGTTTTAGTGTTTAGGGTTTCTAAGTGTCTCTATATGTTGTTGCTTAAGTTTTGGTGCAGACAAAGAGCAAGAGATCTCGCTGGTATTTATAAGGGTTTCTAAGTTTCCTTGGCGAGCATGGAATAGAAATTCATATGATATAAGGAAACTTATTTTTTGTGTTTTTTGGCTTTTTAAAATTTGTAAGAAATTTGGAAAGACTGTTCTGTTGTAAGAAATTTGGAAACTCAAAAATCAGTTTTGGTGAGGTGAACTTTTAACTTTAAGAGCAATGCCCAGATAATGTGGGGGTTGAGATCCAACGGCCTCACCTATGCTGCGAGTCTGAATAGTTAGTAGTACTGTATTGCTTCCATTTTTATTTTATATGTTCTTTTTTACATCACTTGTAGAATTAATGTCTTATTTACTAGCCAAGAGTTCATCCATTAATGATTGGGACCAGTTACAGTTGTTGTTGGCTAATGATTGGTTGCCCACATCCTCAATGTTACTTGGTGTAACACCCCGACCCCGAATTTGACCCTTATTTAATTATTTAATTATTTAAGGGTATTTTAGTCATATTTTTAACCGGAGAGAGTTTGGGGCAGTGATTAGTATTTTTGGATAGGTCGTACTGAGACGAGTTCATAGACACGTAGTGGGCTCGAATCAGAGTTGTAACGAGAGAGATATGGTCAAAAGAAACCCAATGGCACAATCGTAAATATTTCGAAATGGGATTTTTATAAAAATCTGGTTCTCTCTCTCTCTCTCTCTCTCTCCCCCGCGACTTCTCTCTCTCTCCCGTCGGCTCTCTCTCTTTCTCTCCTCGTATCTCCGGCCACCGACCACGGCTGTGGGCGGGGCCGGTACCAAAACGACCGGGACGACGTCCCCTTCCTTCCCCGACCGTTCCCCGCCGGCGACGCGGCCTGTGCTGGCCGAAAAATGCAGAAAACCGACGGGAATCCACCGAAACTTCAACGCCGTCGATCTCCCTCCTCCGGCCACTATTTCCGTCGACCCAGGTATGGATCTTGAACCTCTCGAGCTGTTCTAGCTGCCTGTTGGTTGGGTTTTGATCGATTCGATCTCTAGATCACTCGATTTTCGAATTGAAAATCGGTCGAAACTTCGGCCGCCGTGATCGGCCATTTCCGGCCACTTTTTGGGGTAGGTCCAAGAACAAAAGTGGCTCCAAATAGGGTGTTATACCTAGGGTAGGAGTTTGGAGCCGTGGTTTTGAGATTTTCCGACGAAGCTTTATCGCTTTGGGCACCCACGCGGCAGCGGAGCGTGGGCACTGTAGAAAAAGTAGCAATGTGTTCCGATGAGATCCTTAGGTTGTCACGAGTGCGTAGGATTTCGCGGATCTCAATTCGGACATCGTTTGACTATCGAACGGATATTCGCATATTGCGCGTTATCCGGGTTCGATAGGTTGGGACCGTTGGATGGACCCAAATTTAATATATGTTAATCTAGGTAATTCTAGGATCGTGTAGAAATTCACGGATCGTGAATCGGAGCCCAGGATGCTCCGAATAATAATTTTAAAGTTTATATTTTATATTAATTGTCAGATCGTGCGATCGTGAACAATCCGACTGTCCGATCTGAACCAAACTCGCAGGACAAGTGTCCTATACCTGGTAGAACCCATAGGGACTTCCGGATCGGAAATTGGAGGTCGTGGGTTCCGCAGGTCCGGTTGACCAGGGTTAGAGTAGTTTGACCCTTGGTTGACCGTGAGTCTCCCGGAGTAATCTCACCTTTCTAGGGGGGATTATCGGGTGCTAGATGATTGTGGAGGGTTACACAATATTAGAATTAATTTATATAACTATAATTATATATGGTTGTACAAGGGTACAACAGAGTCTAGAGGGTCAGTTTGGAGTGTTATACGCACTACTTTAGGTACCTCCTCGGATGTTGGATTCACTACAAGTACCACCAAGTGAAAGTTAGGTCCCGCGTGGCGTAGGTTATCCGGTGTTGGGACAGGCCCCATACATGGCGTTGGTTGTACCGGCGTATGGGGAGCTATGTAATATGATGTTCAGGTCTCACGTGGCGTAAGTTATCCGGCGTTGAGACAGGCCCCATACGTGGCGTTGGTTGTACCGGCTTATGGGGAGATTATGTGATATTGTGTTGAGGTCGCACGTGGCGTAGATAATCCGGCGTGGCGACAGACCCCATACGTGGCTTTGGTTGTACCGGCGTATGGGGAGATTTGTGATATGATATTGAGGTTCCACGTGGCGTAGGTTATCCGGCGTTGGGACAGGCCCCATACGTGGCGTTGGTTGTACCGGCGTATGGGGAGATATTATGACAGTATGGCATGGTCGCACGTGGCGTAGGTTATCCGGCGTGTTGACAGGCCTCATACGTGGCGTTGGTTATACCAGCGTATGGGGAGAATATGTGAAATACAGAGAAATGAAATAAGGCGTCGCCCAAGTATGGAATTGGGTTTTTAGGGAAGAACTACGTGTGGCTTGATCCCTCAAGGAGGGTACGTAGGCAGCCTAAGGTTGTTAGGTGCAGCCGCAGACTAAATATTAGTCATAATTTGTATTTGAATTGTTTGGTAGTTGTTTGAGAATTATTGGAAGGCCGAAGGCCATTTATGAGAATTTGCATGAAATTATGTTGTACATGCTGCCAGTTGTGGATATTAAATGCGTTTTTATGCAGGTTGAAATTTTGGAAAATGTCCAATTTATAGGGGAGATTTTGCCGAAATTTCGGCAGGAAGTCTCGGTCTTTAGTGATTGGGTCTGACATCGGAGTGATGTCAGGAATTCCAAAGAGTTCGTCTCGGGTTTTGAGAAAATTCGGAGCGGGTCCTTAAACTTGGGGTACAAGCTTCCATTACTTGGATTTCACGAATGTCGAATGCAGTCGGATCAACATCCTCAGAGAGCACAACAAGATCAGCACTAGTTAGACAATCGGCAAATGATTGGTTGCCCACATTCTCAAAGTTACTTGGGTTGCAAGCTTCCACTACTTGGGTTTCACCAATGTCGAATGCAGTTGGATCAACATCCTCAAATAGCACAACAAGATCAGCACTAGGTAGACTGTCAGTTAATGATTGGTTGCCCACATTCTCCAAGTTAATTGGGTTGCAAGCTACCTCTACTTGGGTTTCACCAATGTTGAAGGTAGTCGGATCAACAACATCATAAGATACCATATAATCCTCGAAGTTAATTTTGCTGCTAGCTTTCTCTACTTGGATTTCGCCAAGTAGTTGTTCAATGTCGAAGATAGTATTCTCCTCAAAGAAAGTCGAATCAATCAGATCAACATCATGAGAGCACATAAGATCACCTCAGTTAGACTAAAATAGTAGTCTTGTTGTACATGTGATGATGATTATGTTGATCCCCCATTTGATGATTTTTTTTCTTCATCTTTTTGTTTATGCTCCTCTTCTTTTGTTCTTGATCTTGTGATGGACGCTTTAACTTTGTTTCTTTAACCTCAGCCCTATCGTTCTTCCTCATCTAACAAATCACGAAATCGAAACAGTAATTACGATTAGTGTAGGCAGCTACCACTACAAAAACCTTACTGTGAATTTTTGCAATGTGGCAAGCTAGACCTATCTTCGAAAAGAATTTCTTTGTTCCAACAAAGTATAAGGGGCCGTGATTGCTAAAGAGGCCTGGAAAATCAAAGTTCCCATAACTATAGGTGCCACAACACTAAATGTCAATTGAACAGGGGAGAAGAACAAAGTCCAAAGGGAAAATTAAATTTTCTTTACCCGGAATAAGCAGACAGACAAATGAGCTAGGCAACGTGTGCTCTCCATTCCTGAAGTATATAACATGACATACAAGCAATAGGAATATACAAGAATAGACTAAATAGATATGATAACAAAATTGAACACAGTTCCTTAACAGGTCCAACCATCTAGTGCAGTGGAGCTATTATACTATTACTAGCTTGGTACCTTATTCCTGCTAGGCGGGTGCCCCTTTTTTAAATAAAACGTATAATAATTGTTTTTCCTCAATTTTTGTTTTTCAACAAGAGTAGTTTAGAGCATTATCCATTACTATTAGGTCATTAACCTAGTATCTATTGTCCCATTTATAGTTTTTATTTTTTTAAAGTTATTACCGTGACCATGTATTCCGGGTATCTCTTATTATGTATTTGACAAAACTCTAATATATGGATATCTCTTCGGATGGTACACTAAAGCTTATATATTCCGATTGAACATGGTGAGAACTGGAATCTTACCTACAAATAAGGCCTTTGCATCCTTTTGTTGATCCTTCTTTAGTTGCCTCAACTGTTCCACGGTTGGATTTTCTGGATTATTGAAGCCACTATCAACTGTGTCCCATAAATCTTGAGACATAAAATAGGTCTTTATTTTAATACTCTAGAAGTCATAGTTTTCTCTAGTGAAAATAGGAAGAGGGACAGAGTTCTGGCTAGTGATTTCAAAATATGGTTTCAACTATTTAAAAATGATCGAAAATTATTTTAGTATTCTAAACCCTAAATTCAAGTCTCGAACCAATAACCCTAGCTTCCGAGAGTTATTTCATTTATGGTTTGTACTAAGGTGGATGCAAATAATAAGTTCAAGAGTTAAAACAAATCCGTCCCCAAAAAAATGATAAAATAATAAAATAATAATAATTCAATAGAGAAATATCATACTTGAAACAAATTTATTTTCATAATCTCAATCAGTTCCAGTCCTACACTCCTTTTAATTTCAACTCACCTATGAAGCTGATACGGATACGGCAATACAATACAAAAAGTAATACGAAAAATATCTAAAAACTAGAATATGATACGGTAATTAAAAATATATATTAATAATTTAATATTTAGTTATCAAAATATTTATAACATAAAAATAAGATAAAGATACTGTATAAGAAGAATAAGTGTTGGAGTATGATCGTGCAAAGTAGACCTACGGCTGGCAAACTCTTCGAATTTTTCAACCAGCAACAATTAAAGCTCATCTCCTCTTCATTTTCCCTCTTAAAACCTCTAAAACGAGTTGTCCGTGCATCAAAGACTGTATCCGTTGACTCCGATACGTATCCGACGCGTATAGTAGCATATCCGATACGGGATTCGGACCTAAATCGGAGTATCCGTGATGAAACAAACCAAAAGAAATATATAGTAACCATCAATGATCACTGCAATTAGAAGAAAAGGACCCCCACAAATGACATAATGCAGGACATGAGAGTTGCAGAAGAGATGGCGGCCATTGCAACTGCAGCATCATTCTTCTGCTCGTTCTGGTCAGCAGATTGAGGTGGGCTTGCTGGTTCCAAGACCTTGATGATCTTCTGGCCTCTCTCGCAGTGCCCGGAAACCCCACTAATGAAATAGAACAAACCAGGCCGCCGGTCCAATGTGAACACCGTCACACCATTGTTGGAGAAGAAGATGGGATGAGCAGAATGGCATTTTTCGTACCCGTCCTTGGTCACCACCATCACCGAGTCTTTGGTAGTTGAAATCCAAGTCCTTGAAAAACAATATCTATAAAAATAAAAGTCCCGCCTAGGCTGCCGCCTAGCGCCTAGGCGCCCGCCTAGCTCCTGGGCGCCCACCGCCTAGGCCGATTTTCCGAAAATGACTATCTAGTAGCTCAGGGCAAGGCATCGAAGAGTTGAAGAATGAGTCCATGAAAAACAATATCTATGAAAGAAAAAAAAAAATGACCCGCCTAGGCTGCCTCCTAGGCGCCTAGCTCCTAGTTGCCCGCCTAGCTCCTGGGCGCCCACCGCCTAGGCCGATTTTTCGAAAATGACTATCTAGTAGTAGCTCAGGGCAAGGCATCGAAGAGTTGAAGAATGAGATTCTGTTGATCTCCGAACTCCAACACAAGAATCTTGTAAAGCTCAACATATGATATTATTGGGTTAGTTTCACTGGCCCTTTATGTTTGGCTGCAATTTCTCATTGTCACCTAATCTTTCTTCAGTATCATTGATAATGTCTGAGTTCTTCCTATCCTAGTGTGCCGAACTCAGGGAGACTATTGATTTCATTTCTAATGGCAATGGGTGTATTGATTAGATCCAATGAGAAGAACAGTGTTTGATTGGGCTAAACGCTTCAATATTATTTAAGGTATTGCTAGAGGACTTGTTTATCTCCACCATGATTCCTGTTTTAAGGCAAGTAGTATTCTGTTGGATGAGAAGATGAGCCCAAAAATTTCAGATCTTGTATATTTACACACCAAGCAAAATTTAGCTTCTTTTTTATTTTCCTTGGTGTCTATATATATATACAAGAGTTCGTCTTCTTATAATTTTCATTAACAGGAACCTTCTCTCCTTCCCTTCCCAGTATATATAGGCCGCCACTCGATCCTAGTGTAGAAGATCGGCTCCGCCACTGCTTGCTTTCTCTTTAATTAAGGTTTCAAGCTTTGTTCCTTGTTTATTTTTCTCAGTGTTATCTGTTTTCTTTTTCTTTTGGGTAAAGTTTAGTTTGCTTTTTCAAACTGCATGCTAAGCCACTTTGTTGTAGTGATAGGCAGGCGGATCTCATGGTTTCTTTCTAGTCTGCTATGTGGGGAAGTTGATCCGAAATACTTTGTTAAAATCTGGTATTCTTAGAGTTTTTTGTTTTTTGTTTTTGTTTTCTGGTCAGATGTCTGAGATCACTCTAGATCTTCCATAACTACTTGGGCTTTGTTTGTGCCTCCTTGTTCCTTCTTTTTTGGGCGATAAACCCCTTCCCCGTTTCCAATATCATCACTTCACTTGCGTCATATCTTAAAACTTGCAAACTGATGCTAAACTTAGTATTAATTTAATATTGTGCATGATTTGACTGCTGTTATTGTTAAGTACTCTCCCAAAACTAAATTGTGTGGTGCTAAATTGTTTTGCTACTTCTTTTTCCATTTTGTTTGCCACTGCCTTGCATAACCAACCAATTGTGCTATGTTTTGAACAGGTTGGTAGACTGCGGCGCAAATGAACGGGCAAAACTCAACTCATTAGTAGTACTCTCCTACCCAAAGAACGAAACATGGCAAGGCTGGTGAGGAGAGATACCAGGCCCATGCGATACTTTGTAAACTGCCTGGTTGGTTGTGATGAACATAGCCACGCAGGAACTGGCAATTGTAAGCTGCATAGACAAAAAAAGGCTGCTGCACGTCACCATTTCTTCATCTTCTTTTTTAAGTGTTTTACAAAAACACAAAAGAGAGGAAAGAATTTCACTCAAATGAATGGTCAAGAATCAGGAAGAAAGTGCCCTGAATTGCTAACAACTGGAGTTGTATTGAGTCAGGATCCTGAAGCAGGACATTTTGAAGCATATTGGGGGGGCTTGGCTCTTGTGGTTTTTGCAGAGGGAATGTTCCTTTGGTTTTCTTTGCTTCTTTCCTCCCTCACTAAGTTTCTCTGTAATGGATATATTGGTAATGTGTTATGTAATTGGAGGCAAATGCAGAGCAACAATGGCTTCTTCCCTACCTAGTTTTAAATTGCTTTCGAATTTTCTTTCAAACCCCTAAATTAGAGAGGAAAAATGTCATTCAATTTTAATTGGGTTAGTTTTAAAAGATATGAGACTAAATACAAATGCCTTTCATCCTTAATCAAGATTTCATTACGGCTAGTTTGGTATTACTGTGCTGCGAGAATAAACTGTTGGCGTGACTTGTGGATATTGACTTACTTTCCTTACACACCAAGAATTCCTATTATAATTTATTATTTACTTGCCCATTCAGGTTTCGTTGTATTATAAATATGACCTCCTACAAGGAGAAGAATACACAGAAAATTCCCACAAACAAATATTATCTCATAATTTTCATATTTTAGCATGGTATCAGAGCGGCGATCTTGGAATTGCTGACTCTAGTTTCAAAACCCCGCCGCCGCTATGAGGGTTGATGATTTTTTCAACCCTCATGGAGTTAGCACCACCGACTCCTTCTCTCATTCTCAACCAACCATCGTTGAGTTGAGTGCCCAGATGGCTCCGCCCCTACAGATGCAGACTTTGACCCCGAACCCGATCCAGAATCAGGATCCTCTTTTGACGACCCCGACCCCGACCCCGACTATGACGACGACGACCCCGACCCCGACCCGCACTCCGATGATGACCCCAACCCCGAATTTGTCTATGATTCAGACCCCGATCCAGAATCAGGATCCTCTTTTGACGACCCCGACCCCGACCCCGACTATGACGACGACAACCCCGACCCCGACTCCGAAGACGACCTCGACCCCTACTCCGATGATGACCCCAACCTCGAATTTATCTATGATTCAGACCCCGATCCCGATTTCGACTCCGGCTCCGGCCCCGACTCAGGCTCAGATTCCGATCCAAATTCCTACTCAACCTGTATCCTGTGCTTCTTCGGCTGCACAGATTATGACTTCTAGACTAACGACCCCGACACATGGACCAAATTGCGCATATTGTGGTGATCCAAGACACACTTGTGAGACTTGTTTTAAATCGTATGACTACCCCGATTGGTGGGCTACTCTTACAGATCGAGGACACTGCAATATGACCAGTAATGGTACTGGTTATGGATTCCATACTTCCGATAAGATTGATTCCAAGAGCTGGATAATTGATTCTGGTACAACTGATCATATGACGTTTGATCCTGATGATTTTCTGAATACTACACAACCTCGACGAACTTGTATTGCAAGTGCCAATGGTGTTACTTATCCTATGACAGGGGCTGGCACTGTTGCACTCTCATCCTCTCTCACACTGTCTAATACTTTACTTGTTCCATCTTTATCCACTAAATTGTTGTCAGTTAGTCAGCTTACTGAGCAATTGAATTGTTGTGTACTCATTTACCCTAGTTTTTGTTTGCTTCAGGATATTCACACTAAGGAGATTCTTGGTCGTGGTACTAAGAGAGGGGGGCTATATTATGTCGATGACTTCAGTCCCGGCGTGGCTAACAGTGTGACACATCCCTTTGATAGCAAACAAAAGCAAATCTGGTTGTAGCATCGTCGATTGGGACATCCGTCTTTTAGTTATATGAAGCATCTTATACCAGATTTATTCTCCGGTTTCAAAGACTCCGACTTCACATATGATACTTGTATTTTGGCCAAGAGTCACCGTGTGCCCTACCCGTTGAGTACGAACAAGTGTACTACTCCATTTACATTAATTCACTCTGATGTCTGGGGACCTTCGCCTATCACTGCTCCTTCTGGTGTTCGATGGTTTGTCACATTCATCGATGATTGTACACGGATGACATGGCTTTATTTGCTGAAGAATAAAAACGAAGTGTTTTCCCGTTTTCAGTCCTTCCACAAACAGATGAAAACTCAGTTTAATGCTCAAATCCAGATTCTTCGCTCAGACAATGGTGGAGAATTTGTCAATCATGACTTTCAGACTTACTTCCAACAACATGGAATTATCCATGAGACGACTTGTCCTCAAACACCGCAACAAAATGGTATTGCTGAACGAAAGAATCGACATCTTCTTGAAACTGCCCGAGCACTTCTGATTGGCGCTCATGTTCCTCGCCATCACTAGGATGATGCTATTGTCACTGCAGTTCACCTGATCAACCGCATGCCTTCTGGTGTATTGACCTTTAAAACTCCTTTACAGGTGCTTGCGCAACACAGACCTCTGCCCTCTGTTTTGGTACTCACACCCCGAATCTTTGGATGTGTGGCTTTCGTTCATCTCCACAAAAATCAAAGTAGCAAACTTGATTCCTGTGCGCTTCGTTGTGTTTTTGTGGGTTATACCACTCATTAGAAAGGTTACCGTTGTTATCACCCTCCTACCTAACGAACCTATGTCACTTTGGATGTGACCTTTCTGGAATTTGAGCTGTTCTTCCATGACCCATCATCCAATTCTGCGCTTCAGGGGGAGATCCGAAGTGAAGAACAGAATTGGAGCAACTTGGAAAACAAAGAAATTCTCCTATGTACAGAAATGATTGATCATTCCGAGTCTGGAGCACGAGATTACTTTCTGTTGAAAAGTGACCAATCGCCCATTCATAGCGATCAATTGTCTGACCCACCTGATCCATACGGAGATATTTCTGATCCGAGTCCCACACCTATAGACAATACAGAACAACAAGATGAAGACCCCCCTTCTAACTCAACAGTACCAACAGACCAATCTCCTAAGAATATCCTTGAGGTAACTACTCCTACTAGACTTGTGCATTTAGATGATAAAACTATTGGATATCAATTACCTTTCAGGCAAAATCGTGGGAAGCCACCAAACCGTTATTCACCGGATATTGGCAAGACATCCAAGTATCCAATTGCAAATCATGTATCCACTGAGAAGCTGTCTGAACCACTCAAGGCTTTTGTGCATCAGTTGTCTGCTA
Source organism: Prunus persica (assembly GCF_000346465.2). Classification (NCBI taxonomy): domain Eukaryota; kingdom Viridiplantae; phylum Streptophyta; class Magnoliopsida; order Rosales; family Rosaceae; genus Prunus; species Prunus persica. Next base: position 8,047,443 of record NC_034014.1, read on the forward strand.
TCCATATTCCAACCAAGGTCTCTGAAGCATTGAAAGATCCTAAGTGGGTCCAAGCTATAAAAGAGGAGATGAAAGCTCTTGAGAAAAATCAGACTTGGACATTGGAGACTATACCACGAGGAAAAAAGACTATCGGATGTAGATGGGTGTTTACTATAAAACACAATGCAGATGGATCTATCGAGCAATACAAGGCAAGACTTGTGGCAAAAGGGTACACACAGACTTATGGCATAGACTATGAAGAAACTTTTGCACCAGTTGCAAAGTTAAACACCGTCAAAGTCTTATTGTCCCTTGCAGCTAATTTGGATTGGCCACTACACCAGTTTGAGTAAAGAATGCTTTTCTACATGGCGAACTCATGGAGGAGGTGTACATGGACATTCCTCCTGGATATAATACTACTCAGACTGGAACTGTTTGCAGGTTACGAAAAGCATTGTATGGATTGAAACAGTCACCACGTGCATGGTTTGGACGGTTCACCATGGCAATGAAGAACAATGGTTTCAAACAGTGCAACTCAGATCATACTCTGTTCTTGAAACATCAAAAAGGGAAGGTAACAGCATTAATAATCTATGTTGATGATATGATTATTACTGGGAATGATAAACAGGAAATATCACAGCTACAAGACTATCTGGCTACGGAGTTTGAGATGAAGGATCTAGGTGGACTCAAGTATTTCTTGGGAATTGAGGTGGCTCGATCGCAGCAAGGCATATTTCTCTCTCAAAGGAAATATGTCTTAGACTTGTTGACAGACACAGGAATGCTAGATTGTAAACCTGCAGACACTCCTATTATTCAGAATCATCATCTTGGAGAATATCCGGATCAAGTTCCAACTAACAAAGAAAGATACCAAAGGTTAGTGGGAAGATTGATCTATTTGTCACATACTCGACCAGACATTGCTTATGCGGTGAGCGTTGTCAGTCAATTTATGCACTCTCCAAGTGAAGACCACATGAATGCAGTTCTTCGGATACTTAGATATTTGAAGTCTGCACCTGGAAAGGGACTTATGTTCTCAAAGCATGGTCATCTAAATGTTGATGGTTATTCAGATGCAGATTGGGCAGGTAATGTAACAGATAGAAAATCCACATCGGGTTACTTCACATTCGTGGGAGGTAATTTGGTGACATGGAGGAGCAAGAAACAGAATGTAGTAGCTTTATCCAGTGCAGAAGCCGAGTTCAGAGGCATGACTAAAGGGATTTGTTAACTTCTTTGGTTAAGAAAGTTGCTTATTAAACTCGGGTATAAACCTCCATCCACAATGAATCTCTTTTGTGACAACAAGGCTGCTATAGCCATTACACAGAATCCGGTTCAGCATGATCGTACTAAACATGTTGAGGTGGATCGACACTTCATCAAACAGAAGCTTGAGGCTAAAGTGTTTCAGTTTCCTTTTGTGAAATCCGAGGATCAATTGGCGGATATTTTGACAAAGACGATTTCCAGTAAAGCATTCCACAATTCACTGGATCAGTTGGGCATTGACGACATCTATGCACAAACGTGAGGGGGAGTGTTGGCGTGACTTGTGGATATTGACTTACTTTCCTTACACACCAAGAATTCTTATTATAATTGTAATTGATTTACTTTAATTCCTGATTTCCTACTGTAAATAGATTTAGGAATTTATTATTTACTTGCCCATTCAGGTTTCGTTGTATTATAAATATGACCTCCTACAAGGAGAAGAATACACAGAAAATTCCCACAAACAAATATTATCTCATAATTTTCATATTTTAGCATAAACAACTGTAAATAAAAGCAATTAGCAACCAAGTTAGTCTCTCTAAAAATAGTATGAAGAATTTATCAGAAAATAAATTATTACTCTTTTCTTTTCCTTTTTTTTTTTTTTTTTGGTCAAACTGAAGTTATTACTTTAGCTTAAAACTTGTCTTATAGTCACCATTGTGATTCTGCTACAATGATCAAACGGTGTACAATTTTTTCATCATAATTTCACATTTATGTGTAAATTTTTCAGTTTTGATGAAATTAGGTTAAAATTTTACATTTCCTTCAAGTTAATTGCTCGAAATTTAAATTTAAATCACACTTATTTGTTTATTTTTATTTTTAACTACAACTATAGGGATTAGCTTTCAACCTAAAATAAAGTATTGATGTAGCTAAAAATTGGTAGTTGATTCCGAAAACAAGTCTAGGCTCGTTGTAATATTCAAAATCAGGTTCGGATAGCTTTCTCACCTTGGCTTCGGAAAGCCGTTGGTAACCGAACCTCACTCCGAACATACATACTTTGCCACTTTGCTTTGCTTTCCTCTTTGTTTTCCCTTCCTTTCTTCTCTCTCTCTGTTTGCTCAGAAGAACCCAACTTTTTGCTTCACAGCGACAAAAGAAATAAATAAAATTAGGGTTTTATTCGATCTTTACTCTTCAGCCATTTGATTAGTTTCCCTCCCAGATTTCAAAAAGTATAGCCATTTGTGCTTTTTTAAAAACTCTACTTTGCGGTCTTTTAATCCTCTGCAATTCACTTGCTTGTTTGTTTAATTTCCCAATTCCCATCTGGGTTCTTTTCAATTGAAGTGCTTTGTCTCTTAAAAATCTCTGTTTTTCATGTTTGGACCACATTTCTTGAAAACCCAATTGTGATTGTTGAAGTTAAACTAGGGTTTCAAACGTAAGAAGTGAGAGAATGGCCAAGAGATCTTCTTTGGGTAGCATGATGCGGAAGAAGCTAACCGACATCACTAATTTGCAGACTGCGAAAGCTATTAGCAAAGATGAAAAGCCCCCAGAAGATTGTCCTACTGATAAGGACTACATTGACCAGCTCATGAGGGTAAAATCTCACTTGGGTCCTCTTCGATTTTTATTCTTTTCGTATTTTTTGTTAGATTTTCTTAGTGGGTTTTGTGTTGTGAACTTCTGAAACAGGAAAGAATGACTTTGATGAGACTTGTCTCGGAAAGGAAGTATCCTTCTATTGTTCTTCAATTTTTATTTTCTGTTTGGTTACTGAGATTGTGCCCCGAGAAACTGAAATACAAGAGTAGGTTGAAATAGAAACGATGACACTCAAAGTTGTTCCCTTTTCTTTGGTATGTCTTGGTTTTGGCATGTTGCTCAATTTTTCTGAGATGGAGAAGGGTTTTCCTTTAATTATATTTGAACAGTAAAATCGTTGAATTAAGTGGAGCTGAGTTGCAGAAACTGCGGATTAGTCTTCAGAAATTGCAGCAACAAAATTTGAATCTTGCTCAATCAAACAGCCGGATGTTAGCGGTGTGTTTTTCACATTAATCTTAGTGCCTAAACTCTTTTCTACATTAATCTTAGTGCCTAAGTGTCTCTGGTAAATTACTCTCTGTTAATGATTCTACAGGAGCTTAATTTAGGAAGAGAAAAGGTACGCTTGTCAATAACCGAATGTAGGTACTATGTTTGTGAAGTCCTCACTTCTCATAATATCTTAGACTTCTTTCTTTGTCAATACCAGGTAAAAACACTACAGCATGAACTTCTTTGCAAGGATGCCTTACTTAAAGCAAAGAATCTAGAAATAGAGGTTAGCCCTGATCTAGCATTGTATATAATTAGGAATGCAATCGAAATCTTGACTTTTAAGTTCAGTGGAACTAAAACCAATACCAATTTTTTACATTGTGTACACTATATATCTGCTGGAACTGTTACTGCAAGTTTTCCTGCTGTTTACTTATATATTCTCGAGTTTTTATGGATAACTAATGGCAATGTACTTATATAATTTAGCTTTACTTTTATAACTCCTTCTCACTCCTTTTCTTCTCCGGCTTGTTTGTTGGCACTCAAAAATAGCTGCGACTATTACTGATCAGAAATTCTCCCACTTCTGATTCTGAAATATTTATCAAATGCTTGATTTGGTATAATTCATCATGATGGATAGAGTTGATCTCTGTTTCCTGCTTTTTCAATAAGCATTCCCCAAAAGCAGGCTTGGAAACTGTCCCGTGCCTATTTTGGTGTTTCTGAATCTGTTCTATGGATAACTTTATACTGTTGTTTTTTTCTTAAGTAATTGTTTGCTTACTTAATAGAAGCGTTAGTTAAGCCTTGTTGTTCCACTTCTAGCACAAGGCCTTGTCTTCTAGTAATTTCCTGTGCATACAGTTCCTATAAAAATAAAAAATAAGAAAAGTAAACTGAAAATAACCAACAACAATGTTATAGTATATGCTATACAATGATGAAGTTGAGAAGAGTAAATGCCAGTATTTAGAAGCTACTACACTAACTTCTTCAGCTGCTCTGCGTGTATTCTTGTCATTCCATGTACACTCCTGAAATCTCCCTTTTTTCTCATAAATGTTAAGCAGCATGGATGAGCAGCAATCAGTGACCTGTTCTGCTTTAGTAAATCTGATTCTGTTGTCATTCTATATGAAGTCATGCCTTGAGTCAGAGGTTTCAATTCAATGATATTTTGTTTGATTCTTTTATAATATAACCCTCATATTACAGGTAAAAGCAGAGAAATGTCAAAATACTGAGTCTCAGGTATCAAAGGTAACCATTCAGTTATGAATTTGTATGTAGTTAAAGCCCTTACATTCTATCACGTAACCTCATTTATTTTTCCAGCTCAAGGAAGTAGATGAGGCAGCTTTGCATAAAGCTGATAATGATGGTGAACCATGTAATGACAACAAAAGACGTGTCACAAGAAGTCGATGTAAACTTTGATGATCTAATTTTCTCATTGGAATATTTCTTTCTCTTCCCCTTTCTGTTGCACCGAACATGTTAACATTTGCACTTGCAAATTCTTGCAGCAATGGGGCCGTCTACTGCATGCCCAAAGGTTGAGAATAAAGAGAAGGTTGAAAATAAAAGGTTAGTTCCCGAGTGGTGTTATGTTGATTTTACAACCGTCTAGATAGTCCTGCATCATGTATTTCTGAATATGGACTCAGATATGGACACTTCAAATGCCATTAGCCTATCTGTACTACAGTCTACATCCCTCTAGATAGTCCCGCCTCATGTATTTCAGGATGCACTTTTGCTAGGAATTTTAACCACCCCTATGACTTTTCTTCAAGCTGCTCCACCTATTGGATCAAGAGTTCCACTAAGTCTCCTCTCTCGCCATGTTTCTTTTCCACCTTAAAAGATGATCACATTATGTGTGTCTTAACCGAACTGTCGGCTCTGGTACTACTTATAGAGCAACAAAACAACATGGGTTTTTATCTAATCTCAATCCAGCACTGGTATGGTCCCCAACTTAGCCACTGTAGGGTTTTTATCACAAAAGAATGTCGTGTTATTAGTAGTGGACCACCCAACTTATATACGTGGTAGATTTATCACCTTTCTTATGTAGGATTATCTCCATATCCATGGGGTCTATCGAGCCACATAACTCCAACACTTTGAGTATTAATTATTGTGTCAGTCATTTAATAAGTAATAGCATGATGTTTGTCATATGTAATATGTGCCAAGTTATTACATACGCTTCCCATTAATGCATGTTTTTCTTTGTTCAGGCGATGTTTGAGGAGGCAATCTGCTAGGTTTAGGTCCCAGACAGAGAACTTATTTGAGATAGAGGATGTCAAATTTCCAGTCAGTCGCACACCAGACAAAATGCATAATAGTGGTCCCACTCCATTGATTTCATGTGCCAGTAAAGAAGAGAAAGAAAACTGTGCCCCAAGGAGATCTTCAGTTGGAAGACGACCACGCAAAGCAGCTGAGAAGGTTCATTCCTACAAAGAAGTTCCTCTCAATGTAAAATTGCGTAGAGCAGAGTGAGCAGAAGAGCAGCATCTGAATTTTGAGAATACCAGTGAGTTGAAAAGAGCTTGTATAATTCAAAAAAATAACAAATATAAAAGAGCTTGTACAACTAGACCAATATATCCACATCTTTATGTATCTTTTAACTTGTGGTGTTGCCAATGGAAGGGCCTTAACTTGCATATTAATGGTTTCAAGTTCGAACCCACATGGCATCATGATAGTGTGTGTGTGTGTGTGTGTGAAACCCTCCTCCCTCATGTAGTTTAGACTATCACTTGTATTCCAAAAAAATAAACTTGTGGTATTGTTCATTGTGATGTCGTTATTTTATTCCAGTGTGGTGATTAATATGTAAGCAACATTCAGTTTTTCTAATGGGAAAAAAAGATTTTATTATCATTTATTGGTTTCTGTATAAAAGAAGTGACATCTACTATTACTATGAAAATTTTATAATTAATATAGATAAAAAATGCACCCAAAATTCTACACCTTTCTTTCATAAAGTAATTGAGCACCCAAAATTCTATTGTATTAAAGTATCGTACAACTTTATTTATACCAGCACACAAAATTTTTGAAAAAATATTTTACCACACATACATTGCAGGCCAGTTATCAAAACTCGTATTTGGGACCTTCTCACTTGGACTTGGTTGCTTGACTTTTGAGTTTAGATGCGGATTCGATCTAAGCCTCGGACTTCCGTATCAACCAACGTTAAAATAAATTTTTATTTAAAAAAAAAACAAAGTAATTAAATAAAATAAAAAAAGGGCAACTCTACGCAATGAGCATGCGAAAACGCCAAAAATTAAAATTAAGGTATCATAACCAAAATTCAATTCAATTAGGAAAACTCTCTCTCTCTCTCCAACGGCTTTCTTTGTTTCCAAGTAACTCTCAGCTTATAAATATACACTCTTGCGCACTTCACTTGAACAAGAACACAGTCTTCCTCCTTTGGGCAAAAGTTAAATCAAGATTGTGTGGTTCTTTGCACTGATCAGCAGTGCATATGAACACGTCCAGCGAAGGGAAATCCGATTCTTTGATAACCCTTTTCAGGTTTTCGGGGAATTCGTTACGGTAAATCGGTGTTATTCGAGAAGATTGTGTGGTGAAGGTCTTTTCCCTAACTCTCTCTTTCTCATGGCTAATTCCGGCGTGACACAGCTGCTCGGCTTCCGGTTCCGCCCCACGGACGGAGAAATCATCGGCTCCTTTCTCTACAAGATGGTGGTGGAGAAAAGGCCTCTGACCTCGATGCCGCAATACAACAAGGTTATCCACAAGTGCAACCTCTTCGGCAACAAATGTGAACCCTCAGAAATTTGGAGAGATTACGGAGGAGATCAACTTAAGGATCAAGACTTGTACTTCGTTTCGGAGCTCCAGAGAAACGGTTTGCGCATCCAACGCAAGACTGGCCGCGGTACTTGGAGCGAAACCGAAACCTACCAAAATGTTAAGGATGAGGTGGATGAGATTAATGGAAAATCTAATCTTGATGTTATAGGGAGAAAACGGAAATTCCGGTACGAGAACGGGAATACTTCGGAGGACCACGCCGTGTGGCTTTTGGATGAATATAGCCTTTTCAAAAATGCTTCCAAGAACGGCACAAGTAGTAATTGCTATGATTTTGACGTTGTGATTTGTCGGCTGAGAAGGAAGGGCAATATGGACAAGTCTGGGAAAAAGAGGAAGTGCTTGTCTCAAGATCAATCAAACAAGAAGACGAAAAGAGATCAATCTACAAAGGAGATGAAAACTGAAAATTCAGTGGGGCCGCAGATTATGAATGCTGTGAGGAATCAGTTGATGATCAACGAGAGTACCACTTATGATCAAGAATATTTGATCGACACCAATTATAAAAGCTTCGACATTGATGAACTCTTTGCAGAACTAGACTGCGAACCGCCATTGTTACATTCGCAGCAACTGCCTGAGATTGCTGAAAGCCAAGAAGAGCCTTGTGTTAATCAATTTGACGAACCAGTGGAAGCAGCCACCAGCAATCTGAGTAATTTTGAGTATAATAGCGATGAACTAGCAGGATTAATAGGGCAATATAATATGAATGCCGATGATCATGAGGATCCAAATTTATTTTTCGACGTCGATGAACTATTGGCAGAAGATGCAAAGCCCTTGTCAACCTTTGCAGAGCTCGATGATGTTTATAATGTGGTCAGCCAACCATTAGACCAAAACAGCTACTGGTCCAATTCCTTTATGGATCAGACTTACAATTCCTTTATGGAGGAAATCATGGCTGATTAATTAGATATATTGTACAAGTGTAACGGGCTGTAAGTTTAGATGTAATTTTTTCATGAACAGGCGAAATATACATCCTTTATTCTGTAGTCAACTATGAGACAGAGATTAGACTGCCATTTACTTTTCTCCTATGTTCGTTTGGTTTTCTTTGCTTCTTTCCTCCCTCACTAAGTTTCTCTGCAATGGATATATTGGTAATGTATAATGTAATTGGAGACAAATGCAGAGCAGCAATGGCTTCTTCCCTACCTAGTTTTAAATTGCTTTTGAATTAGAGAGGAAAAATGTCATTCAGTTTTAATTGGGTTAGTTTTAAAAGATATGAGACTAAATACAAATGCCTTTCGGCCTTAATCAAGACCAGACAAATAAGACTCCACAGAACCAGCTTGATTGCTTAGCTTATTATTCATACAACTTCGAAGATTTTCAGATGATGCTTCAATCTTGAAAGAGCTGGTCACTGCAACTTCCATTTTTAAGTAGTCAGCCTTTTCCTCTCAAAGCATATGGAGGCAAAATGTGCAAACTCTTCCCTGCACCAACAGTGAAAGAATGAACTCTTGAGAACTCCTAAAAGCTTGACATAGTTATATCACTTATCATAGCAGAGAATGCCGTAATGAATATTGCTATTTGAACCACAATATGAATCTAATTAGTAGATGTCGTGCAAATAGTTTTACTCATACCTTAATAGCGGACTGAGCCAACCCCCGTCTCTTTGTTCTAGTACTTGGGGCAGGTCATTGTGGTGAAGTGTCACAAATGGCTCTATTCCTCCGTGGTAGCAGACTTAGATGACTAAACGTTGTTTAATTTGGCTACTAACTTACTACTTTCTTAGTAAATCGAGTGCTCATGTATGCACAGCTACCTTTGCTTAGAAGATGGTCTATAAATTTATTATAAAAGATGATCCCTCTTGGATTGACTGAGCCGAGCATCCCATCTGTGAATGGCTCAAGAAGATCATTTCCAATTTAAACTAAGTTGTAAAAAGCCCAGATTAACAACAGAACAAATCAAACAAAATCCAACATTAAGTCATAAACCAAATTAAGATAACACAAAGCAGGCACCGTACCAGGTAGAATTCTAGCCCAGGAAATGGAGAACCAGTATGCATTGGTTCCTAAGGAATGCATACCGGAACTAAAGATTGCCATCATGCATTGCTGCTGCTACTTTGGAACTCTTTGATTCAATTCCACAGGCATCACAGTCATCTAAACCAACCTCAAGAACAGCTTCGCCAAATACCTTGCAGGAAGCGTTGTTTGCAAGCAAGGTTCCATTCAAATGAGATCCGGGATTAATATCCTGCTACTCTCGTATGACACCAATATCTCAACTTATCACTCTTCAAATTATTCTGCTCTACTCAAGTATCTTGCTGGCAATAGCTTTTGTCATCTTCAGTCTGTAACTGAGGGACACCAGAGCAACTGTCAACAGGTGAGTTGCAATCTTTGGTTCCGAAATCTTTGGGCTCAATTATGTCTTTTATCGCAGAGCCACCCTCAACTTGCACTTTCACGTTTAGCTTGGACTTGAAATCTCCCACCCTATCCAATTTCAAAGAACAGCCTTGACAATGAAGCTGAAAGTAATTTATTGACTGTGAGTCCAGGTTGTAACTCTAAACCAGTTTTCAGATACTGATGCAGTATTATCCACATTCTGGGACTCCACTATTTCTGCGACATTAGAACTGAAATCTAGCATACCATGTGGTATTAGGGAAAGGGTTCTGGAAATTTCTGATTCACTTCTGCAGGCACCAGTTCCTTCTGTTTCTTTTGAATCAACAAATTGAAGAACATTTTTCTGCTGGGATTCTTCAGGGAAAATACTGAAACACAATCATTTAAGTGTAATTTATTTTCCTGGAAAACCTGTCCTCCAACATAGCAGGAATTGGAAGGTCTAGCTGTTCAGGTTTTTCGTTTCCACAATCAGTTATCACCAGTTGACAATTTTCTGAAGCTGAACTGCTCGGGTCAACATCATTCGTTTCATTTATTATCCTTCCACCTAAAGCCAGCATTTGTGCATCTTCCACATGTGGGTTCCTACACTTTGTGTTAAATCTACTGCCATCATCTTTTGCTTAAATCTAGAGTCAGACAAAGCATCAGACCTTTTCAAATCAGATGCACTAGAACTTTGGACCTTTGGACTGACATCTGCAACCTTCACAGAACTGTAGTTCTGGATCTCTTCAGAAACTTGACATTCCTTGGTGAAACTACCCGTGTTTTTCCATATCATTTGATCCCCATCAGAAATTTGGTTGCCTTCACAGGTCATAGGTTTAAACAGATCAGCTCGTGCCCCATGCAGTTCATTGACATTATGATCGCTGCTTGACTGATCATCCTATGATATTAAGACACTACCAGAAGAACTTGCCTCTTCTTTGACTACTTCAACAGTTTCAGGTGAAGCAGTCTCACTTTCTTTCCATGTCAGGTGTTGTTGTGTCATATGCAAGAAAAAAGCGTAGTAAGAACGCTACTAAAACCAGTATTTGAATCCCACCCAGCTGGTAATGATGAGTTTTTCTAATTACCTAAAGTTCACTGTCATTGGGCTTTGGAATTTGAAGCTGAGCAGATATGTTCTGTAGCACAAGTAGAAGAATATGAAGAAGGCCAGATTCATTGCCTAACTCAACTCTAGCTATAGTTATCACAAGAAATGGAAAATGAATGTATTACCCAAAGAACTATGCACCATTAAATTTTCTAATGCCAACAAGTTCAGTCATCAAAGTTGAAGTGCATGTTCTCTATAAATTTGACTGTTTATGAATTTCTACTCCTGCTCAAGATAGGATAACAGAAACGATAAATAAACGCTGCACTAACCTGATTTGCTGTTAGCAGCACTCTCCTACTAGAATTTGATCCCCGGGCACCAACTACACATGTTCAAGCATGGCTGCAGGGTTCTCCAACACACTTTACATACATAAATACATTTACAATTGCAAACATGCTTCCAGGCTCCAATTGCATTTGCAACAATGGTTAAACATCTTTCTCAAAAGCATGATTCCCTTTTTCTTTGGATACCCTTTTCCACGATTAAACAACTATAGCTTTGATAAGTGACTGATAGGAATGCTCCCAACAATTTTTATTAAGCACAACGCAGCACACGCACAAACGTAATCCAATAACACAATCTTGACAGCTAAACTATATGAGCTGCAACTGCTTGTTAGGTACAACTATTGACGTATTCATCCATGGATTGTCGATCCCCATTCAATTAAATTAGGTGGGCGCTTAAATATGATATTCTATCATGGGTCAAATATACATATACATATGCCAAAAGTTTATCTAAATCAGTAAGATAGCTTCCAATTGTCAACATTCTGTCAGGTGTGCAAAACTTCTCCAACTAATCTTTAATTATTTCAGAATTAAAATTGGATAAGAAAGAGGAAATGCCAATTGGACTTCCTAGTGTAGTTCCTTCCAGATTCTTCTACAGTTATCCTATTTCTAGTCTCGTACTACAAGAACAACACTCTTCTTGTGCATCATGGATAGACAGAGAGCAACAGAGGCCCAATCCACACCACTTTTCCAAAACCAAGAAACAATTGGAGAAAAAGCCTAATTGGTGACCCACAGCCACCAAATCATATCTAATCAGACGTATTTCCTAAAATTCAAGCTTAATTAAAAATATACAAATTTTAAAATTTTATAAATAAAAAAAAAAAATTTAAAACAGATGATTTGATAAACCTTTTTTGAGCCAATTTCGGCAGGTTAGGAACTTCCTCCACCAATCAAGCTTTGGTCCGTCGAATCTCCACATTCGTTGCAACCGCCACAACCCGATCACTCACCCATCTCGGCTTTCTGCACATTTCAGCACACAATCAAACACCAGGCACTCAAATATTTCCGTTTCCCCTGTCTCTCCGTTGCTACATTTTCTCGGCAACCAAACCGAAACAATGGAATGAAGAACAGACGAGATTCAAACAAACCTGAAGAGCAGCTTAGATTTTGTCATTGACGCCAGCGTAGAGACGAGCGAAGACATCGTCGCCGTAAGGGTTGAGGTCGCGCTGCTTCTCCAAGTCGTACTTGTCGTATTTCTCGTTTCCTCGCAGAATTAGAAGAAATATCCCGGCTTTAGAGAGAGAGAGTCTCTCTCGTCTCGTTCAGGCATTGCGTCTCTCTCGCTCTCTCCCCTCTGTGCCCTGTGAATTTTCCATGCTTTTTCATTTTTGGAGGAAGGACACGAAAGGGCGACGTCTTTCAGTCTTTTTGGCGGGTACACATCCAAACTTTTTTTACGTTTTTCTGCGGTTTTGCCCCTAAATTATTTGCATATTGTGAATTTAACTACTTAACAATTTTTTGGGTAAATTATAAGATTTCAATTATTTAAAAATCGTCCATTAAGGGCCCACCTCCAATTTTTTTGAATTCTATTCAAATTTCCATCCAAAATAACGGTAAACTTGTAGTTTAAAAAAATATAAAATAAAAACTGCCTAAAATTAAACATTTAGCTTTTTATTTTATTTTAAATTGATTAAAATATTTAAAAATCAACTAAAAAATAAGAAAAAATAAAGTAACAATAAAACCTATCATCTCTCTCACTCAAATTTAGGAGCTCCTAGAGGTCCCTATTTTAAGAGGTGGATACGGAGTATGATTAGAGTTGCATTTTTTCAATTCCTCTCTAAAATTTGTCTAAGAAGATGATTTAGGGAGCTTATTACGGATGCTCCTCAATCAAACAATTGAGTTTTGTGTTTGCTACCCACCCATTTCAGTTGGGGGTTCCTGCTAACTCAATGTTGAGGGGCCGGGGGAGCATTCACACCTCACTTGACTAGACTTAGCTCAAAAAGTCAATTACTTTAATGATCTGCTTAGTTACAAGTCCACTTTACTAGCCTGTGCGATCTAATTAGAATATAGAACTTTTAAACTCAATTCCCTTACAAAAGTAACTATATAAATTCGGCTTTATAAATTTTAGGAGATTCTCCAATTAAGTATTTTATGTTAAGGATTGGTTACATACTTATAATCTTAGTCGTTGCATTGCATTCATTAAATATGTTGGTAATTACTTAATTCAATCCAACGGTCAAAATTAGAAGTATGTAAACTATCCTTGAACAAAGTTTTGTAGGTATGTTGAGTGAATTTGTGGGTACAAATATACATCTCAAACGAAAACTGCGGATCAAAATATACCAGAGCCCCAATTGCTCTGCTTCTAATTTTGTTTCTAGACAACAGCACAAAAGAGGAGTACAGAGAGCAGTGAGCAGAGAAGGAGCAAAATAGAGAAAACCAGGTACAAGAAGCTATTTGGAAGCCAAAACCTAAGACAACAGCTTGTGTTGTCTACACTCACCTTCACGCCCATTCAAATTCACGACATACGGAACAACGAGACATGGCCCGGTCTCCGCAAGTACGAGGTCTCCCTCCTCAAGTTGCTCGCTTTGGTCTGCCATGGTTGTTCTTTCGAAATCAACGACACTGGTACCCAGTAGCCCTCCCCAGACACTAATTTTTTTTCATACCTTATATTATATAGATATATATATGTATGTATACTCTGAGTGCTGTTTTTGTTCTGTGTGTTTGGGTAGGCAATGGATTTAAGTTCAAGCCAGGGATAGTGATGGGTGGGTCGAAACTGGAACACGACTGTGGTGTTGAGCGGTCTATTGGGTATTTCTTGGAGCCCTTAATTTTTGCTTGGCCTCTTTGCCAGGAAACCCATTACTATTACGCTTAAAGGTAGCCACTTTTTTCACTGCCAATTCTGAACCTTGTTGCTTCATCATTGCTATGACTTTGAAAACTGCATATTTGTAACTAGTTCTAAACTTTGGCACTTGGTAATGACAGAGTTTTAGTAATATTAAGAATTCAGTTTGTTTGTTTTTTTAGCAGTCAGTTTGTTTGAACACTTACAATTTTCCAATGTAGATGGGATTTCAACAATCGGTTCAGGGTTTAGGTACATGCCGCTCGCGGAGTCTTTCAACCCTTCCTTCCAGATGTTCGTATATTTACTGACCATAGAGTTGGCCCACAAGCTGGAGTGTATGTTTTCCATCCAGATATTGTTATATTTCTCTAATGTCAGGATGTATTTGATGGAATTTTGAATGTGTTTTTTTGAGGTTTATGCCATTTAAGTACGCTTCCACTCATATAGACAACAATGACTTTATGGCAGGTCACATGGTTATGGAATGTCACTAGTTGCAGAAACAACCTCTGGCTGCTATATCTCTGCTGATACAACTATTTCTCATGCACGAGGGGAACAAATATCTGAAGTTGACTCTGAGAAGAAAGAGCTGGTGCCTCCAAAGGATGTTGGTTTGAAAATTGCTTCTGTTCTGCTTGGGGAGATTGGGCAGGGCGGAGTGGTAGATTTAAATCTCCAGGTTAGTTATTTTATGTATTGTGCTCCTTCCCTACCGACTTAATTCTCGTACCTTCTCATTTTTATTGATTTTAGAACCTTCACACCATAGGACAGTAATTAGGGAAGTGTACACTAAAACAGGAAAATGATTTCTAGAAATGGATGAAATGAAGGGAAAAGTTGTCCTAGATGGAAGATTTGGCAAAATTTTAGTCTGAGGAAGACCCTTGAAATTCCTTTATGATTTTATTAAGGCATGTGCTAGATATACTTTTTCTATTTCAGTAATCACTCCCATTTGTCAAATGAAGATAACAACAATAAGGAGTTATTGTTAACCTAAAATGATTAATGATCATTGTTCATGGTCTATGTCTTTCCTCTTGCTATCTATGAAAAAAAGTATTGGATTGAAAATATTAAAATTGACACTTGTTACTCCAGCCAAACGGATGCAACAACATCTTAAACAACAAACAAGAACCTTAGAAAGCAACATCCAAACGAAAAAGATTTTGAAATCCTAGCCAAAGTCTTCTGAATCTGTCAAATGAGCACATAGAAGAGATGCTGCTGTGAGGATACCAGCCAAATTTTTTCCATAGTAACAATCAAACATAACCACTAAAATATGAATTGTCTTTTATTGTTTATTCCACGCAGGGTGATTTGGCACCAATGGCGGAGCTAGGATTTCACATTAGAGGGGGCCTTTCACAAAAAATTTAAAAATAATTCGAATAGGAGTCCTCAAGCGCTAAACGGGTTAATAAGTTAATAATATTACTTCATACTGATTAATAATTTATCCATTTATTACAATCATAATTGTCCTGAATTTCATATTTTAACATGGTTGAATATTAATCTCATCATCTACACTATTAAAGACTCAAAACTGAATAATTTATACTTCAACAGAGAGAAGAAATCAAAAATTGAAAATCCCAATATTAAGATACCCTACTTAGACATGTAAAATGGGGGAAAGGGGAATTCACAAAGCTTAAATTAATCAAAAGAGGAAGAGAAGAGGAAAAAAAAAAGAGTTTTTACTCCAAGAAGCAAACATATAAGTAAAAATATGAGAAAATAAAAAAAATGAGAGAGGGCCTGGGCCCACCCTGGTCCTTAGGTGGCTCCGCCACACCACACTTTCTATAAGAAATGAATTATGATTGCTATAAAAATGAAATATTAGAGTAGAATATATTATTTAAATATGGGTGCCTCTCACCTCCTCCCTTTTTATGATTTATGTTTATGTTCTGATAGTGAGTTTGCTGCCATCTGGGTTTGTAGGGTTTGTTGTTTCTTCTTTGTGCATTATGTCCCCAAGATGTTTCAAAAGTTCGGGTCGGAAAGCTCTCTCCTTATGGGATAGATACACTGAAAAACATTAATGATTTTCTCGGAGTTAAATTTGTCATTACGCCATGCGCATCCACAAGTACTGTTTTTCTCAAGTGTGTGGGCTGTGGTTTGAGGAAGCTATCTAGAAAGATTTCGTGATAGTCACAATACAAGGTATATGATTTTCTATATATCAAGCAGTATGTTTCATTATGCTAAAGTATTGTCAAAAGGCCTCCCATGCATCAATCGTGGAAGATTGCAACTTCATGTCTGTGTACATCTTTTGCTATGTAACCCTGAAGCAATCACATAAACTCCATTTAAGAAGTAGGAGTTGTTGCAATTTTTAACACAGTAGTTCAGATTTTGTCGAATATATATAGAGGTTAATGTACACATTAGTAACACATAATCAACGTACACATGCTTTCTTGGGTGCCTCTTTGTTTGGAAAGGAAGAATTCAATTTCAAGCCTCTCATGGAATCTTCGATGATAACGGTTTAGACTCGAGGACGAGTCTTTTCCAACCAGGGGAGTTTGATGCAAGAGCATCTACGAAGCTCTCTAAGATTAGTTAAGCCCGTTAGTCAATTGGGCTAGGGTTCTAGTTCCTTTAAATTAATAGTTACTTCTTTTGTTTTCCTTTTCTTACTAGGTTTTGTTTTAATTTCCTGTTTAGATTTTTAGACAGTCCTGCATCATGTATTTCAGGATGCGGTTTTGCTGGATTTAATGTTTGATATACTTTTATGTTTAGCAACATACCAACTTGAGACCACTAAATCTCGATCCGTCACTGATAATTCCTCAACTTAGCTGCCTAGGTCTAACAGTGTTTGTTCAAGCCTTGGCGGATGTATCGAGCCACATAACCCCAACAATCTCCACACATGCTGCTCACCCTCCATGGCATTCATGGACCAATCAGCCAATGATGTGCATTGATCCTTGCAACTCTACCTCCTAACCATAATTTTTTCATGAGCTGGCACCACGTAGCTAGGCATTCTAAACACCCCTAGGACTTATTCAAGCTGCTGCACCTATTGGATCAAGAGATCCACTAAGTCTCCTCTTTCACCATGTGTCTTTTCAACCTTAAAAGATTATCACATTATGTGTGTCTTAGTCGAACTGTCGGCTCTGGTACCACTTACAAAGCAATGAAACAATATGGGATTGGTACTAATCTCGATCCAGCACTGGTATGGTCCCCAACTTAGCCACCTCGGGCCAACTTAGGCGTAGGGTTTTATCACAAAAGAATGTCGTTTTAGTAGTAGTGGATCACCCAACTTTATATATATACATATATATATATATATATATATATGTGTGTGTTGTAGATTGTGTTATCACCCTCTTTTTCTTTTTCTTTTTTTGGTACGAATTTTCACCTTGCTTTTGTAGGATTATCTCCATATCCATGGCTTCTATCGAGCCACATAACTCCAAGACTTTGAGTGTTAATTATTATGTCAGTCATCTAATAAGTAATAGCATGATGTTTCGCCATATCTGATAACTGTAATTTATGTGCCAAGTTATTGCATACGCTTCCCATTAATGCATGTTTTTCTTTGCTCAGGCGGTGTTTGAGGAGGCAATCTGCTAGGTTTAGGTCGCAGACAGAGAACTTATGTGAGATAGAGGATGTCAAATTCCAGTCAGTCGCACACCAGACAATCCAATGCATAATAGTGGTCCCACTCCATTGATTTCATCTACTAGTAAAGAAGAGAGAGAAGATTAATGTGCCCCAAGGCGATCTTCATTCGGAAGACCACCACGCAGAGCAGCTGAGAAGGTTCAGTCCTACAAAGAAGTTCCTCCCAATGCAAAATTGCGTAGAGTGAGCATAAGGGAAGCACCTGAATTTTGAGAATACCAGTGAGTTTGAAAAGAGCTTGTATAATTCAATAAAATAAAATAAAAAGGAACAAACATAAAAGAGCTTGGACACCTAGAACAGTTATATCCACATATGTTTCTTTTAACTTGAGATGTCGTCATTTTATGCCGATGGTGATTTATCGGATATGTTGGTGTAAGTAGAGTCCAATTTTCCTGTTACCAAATCCCCCGTGTCTAGGTGCTCCCATGTTTCCTTCCTCGTTTTGTGACATGTGGTAAACAACTTAACACTAATTTAACTTTGTTAACTCTCTTTAGCCCTTTTTTTCAATCAAATATGTTAAAATTCAATAAAAACACGTTTGCACGCCCTTGATCTTCAGCCCCTACATCTTCTCCGCCCGATGCTTCTCCATTGTGCAAAACTCTTTTGTCGTGCTCACAATGGAATTCTTAGCATGTTGATGAATATGATTGAATCCTATTGATGCTAAAATTTTGTGAACAGTGGAGAAAATTATTTTTTGAAGTGGGCTCTGCTTTAAATTGAATTTTCTGGTGGTTTCTAGAAATGTATATATATATCTTTCATCTCTTACTTATTTTTTAAAGATATTAGCGTGGAGATGCAGAGGATGTCTTCCCTTTGTAATTGAAGTTATGTCATCGAGTATTGAAATTCAACAAAAAGATCCTCACTTTAGGTACCTTTTAGATGATCGAACTAGATGCAGGGGCGGAGAAGATGTAGGGGTTGAAGATGAAGATGCGTGCAAACTGTTTTATGCTGTCTATATAGTAAAAGGTGAGAATGGTGAAACATTTAAAATACCAGAAAATGCCATTGATTAATGCAAACATTAAGAATTCAAATTATTAACTAAAAGAAGAAAATATGGTAACTTCACACTTTTTCATATTTTAAGAAAATTTATTAAAAGAAAAAGCAGATAATGGATCCTTTTTTTTATGGAACACAACTACCCATTATCTTTTTTAATTCTAAAATAAATTTAATTTTTTTTAAAAAAAAACCTCTTGCAGGTGCGAAAGTACGTGCAAAGAGGCTAATTTTAATATATATTTTTAAACAAAATTTAAAGTTGAAGTGAGTTAAAGTAGTGTTAAGTTGTTTGTCACATGTCACAAAACTAAGAAGGAAATAGGGGGCATAGGAGATTTGGTAACAGGAAAATTGGACTCTTATAAGCAAAACTAGCATATTATCATAATCGATTGGTTTCTTTGATCCATATTTTTTATCAAATTTGCTCACCAAATGATATGCTAATGCACATTTTTAGGATTTTTCTTACTAGAAATGAATGAAGTTTAGAGCGACAAAAATAACTGAGCATGTAAATTTTTGATTTCTCATATTTTTATATGAAAATCTTATAATTATAATTATAACGCGTTAACGACTGCTCGTAACACAGCTCATTTTTCGAATTGACCCTTGCGTAACCAATATATGTGATGGACAAGTGTATCTTGGATCAGATTTCACCTGCAATATAAAAAGAGATCAAATTTTAAAAGGCCTCGTGAGCAATTGAGGCTATGGAGTATCTTATGTATGTATGGACATGCATGGGCTCCACAAATCCCAATGCACAAACAAACATCTTTTCTCCCTGAGAATTTAGAAACCATATTGGGCCACGTGGCGCAATCCAACTAAACTCTAACTGCGAATCGGAGCGGGCTCTCTTTCACATGCAAGCAAAAGAGCAATAGAAGAGGACAAACGGGCCGTCATATTATCAGATTTCGAGACCTCAAAAACGCGTTTAGATCACGGACTGTTTAGATATTTGCAAATTTTTAATTTAATTTTAAAAAAAAATTGCACCCAAAATTCTACACCTTTCTTTCATAAAGTAATTGAGCACTCAAAATTCTTATTGTATTAAAAGTATTTCCAAGTCGTACAACTTTATGTATACCTGCACACAATACTTTTGAAAAATATTTGACTATATTGAGCATTTCTTTTTCATTTTCTTATGACATAGTCTCATACACTATCATATCATAGTGTTTTGATTTGTTATGCAACATGCAATTTGGTGACTTTCAAATGATGAATAATTATTAACTGAGAGTTTAACAACATGACATGTCAGATGGTTCAACTTATTACGAAACGTTCGTTGCATGTGTAATAAATACAGACTAAGACGTGATTAGAGTGTGTGCTCCAACGCACATCAAATTAGAAAAAAAATTCCAAAGAACCAATCTTAGCCCTAACCCATTCCCATCACAACACATTCATTCCTAATGTTAGTGGTTGAGTTCGTCATCATATAGAGTAGCTTTTGATTGATCGATAGGGTAGCGCAATAAAAACATTAGTTGGATTGATTGGTAGGAGGTTTTCTATGAATTACCCTATTTCTAACTAGATAAGCCAAATGAAAAGAAGGAATATAGTCACTTAACCCTAAATTTGGACCTGTAAATAAATCCCCAGAATTATGGTAACAAGCTTTAACCTGGGACTAAATTTACTTAATTAAATTAATGTCACACACATAATAATAATAATAATAATAATAATAATAATATGAACTTAGTTGAAGCCTTTAACTTTTTGTATAACGACCGCTTGGGATTCCCAAGATCTGCAGAAAAAAAAAAAACATGATATGATTTGAGATGGAATTGACGACCCACCTAAAGACTAAAAGAAGGATACCTATGACCCATTTTTTAATCTTTAAATTTTATTTGTGTTGATGGGACCCACACGCTTAAACAAAGTTGGCATCCATAATTTTCTAGGGTTTCATACCGACAGGTATTAGCCGTTAGGACCCCACAACTTGTGACTTAAGGCCCCAATGACTTTGTGTTACTTAGTGATGTATCCAATTGATTCAAACTAAATCAAGGCAATTCGAGCTTAATTTTACTTGATGTAACCCCCTAATTATATATGAAAATCCTGTGCTTACGTTTAGTGCATCAAATTGATTTGATTTGAACTCTGTTTCGTATAAGTTTTTCTGTTTTTTCGCTAAATTAAATCTCGTTGGTAAATTCGAATCATTTCAAGTTAGCAAACTTAACAAGAAAACTAAACCATTAATTAATTAAGATTGTGTACTAGAGGCTTCCTAAGCAGTCAATTTCTTGTGACATAAGGATGAATGTAGAAAATTCTTTTTGGGTACGAATGACTGTTTTTAGTTAAACAAGGTATATGTTTGTAGTATCCTTATTTTGCCTTTTACCAAACACAAAATTCCCCCAACTGCCTTCAAAAGAAATTCGTTAGTTCTTTATGAAGCTTTAGAATCACTTTGATGCAATTTGCCTGCAATATATCCAAACACAACTTTTAAAAGAGACAACCTTAAATTACCCTCTTTATATAAACCTAGTTAATGTATATAAATTTATCTTCTTATCCATTGTAAAATTATTATTAACCTTTCCATAATGAACTCAATTTTGGTCCAAATGGAAGCTTAAATTTGTAACCTGAATGGATGGGAAGCTCCACTACATGCCTTTTTGGTTTGGAAATTGCAAGCATATTGCTCACCTTTGTAGGCTTATGAGGGGTTCAAACTCATTAGCAGAGCCACTACAAAATTTACACTAGAATTGTGCTCTCCATGTTGCCAACCAGATCATACCCTTTGGATCAAGCCATTTGCTTGTTTGCTTGTTTGATTTACAAGGCATTGCAAGTAAGATAATGTGGGGCCCAAGTGTAAAATCTGGAAGATGGGTCCTACCAAATATTTGGTGTTGGAGCTGGTGCTCATGCTCATGCTCTGGTACAGTATATAAAAATATAAAAAAATAATATGTATTTATATATTGGTGGATTTATCTTAGTATATATAATGCATGTTTATGTTGGTAAAAGTAATATTGTAATGATATTTCCTGTCTGCTCTTTTTGTCTGTGAGGAAGACTTTCCTTAAAGATTTCTGCATTCTGCTGCAGAGAGAGGAACTACATTGGGAGTCTCAATTCGCAAGCTACTATCTATGGGTATGGGAATATATATTTGGTCCTGATACTATATTCCTTAATTGGCATAATTAATTTAATTATTGGTATTATGACATCTTTATCATTGTTATTATTATTTCATAACATGCCTGCGTGAGAGACAGAGAAAAACAACACTCAAGTTTGTGGCTTTGACACCCTTTCTTTACTTATCTTTTATGTGTTTTTTAAGATGCTAATTAAGCTGCATGCTCATAGCCATATGGTTTAGGGGGGAAAAGAACATTATGCTTTGGCTCCTCAACATAACACATTAATTGTAATGTACATATAGAGACATATGATTAGTTGCCAAAGCATGAAGCCCCCCACCCATTCTTGTTCGTTATCCGTTATCCGTTTAGATTTGTGTTTAAGATTATATGTATTATTGTGCTTTATATGTACGAAACTACAAATATCAATCATTTTATTAAAGAGAAAATTTAAACAAAATATTTATTGGGGCCGTTGATCTAATAAGGTTCCTGTAATCCACGAGAACGAGAATGACAATGACAAATTCAGCAGCAACCCTGTCCTCTTGCCATCTATTCATGTCACACACATGTAACAAGTCCATCAAAATCTTGGGGAGCAATAGTATCATAATTTTGTGTGTACCCTACTACCCTCACCTCACCTTTCTTCAAGTTGTGAAAGAGTGGAAAAGTTGGAAGGTGTCCATGGTCTTTTAGTTGGTCTGTCTGATGCTTAAGTTTGCAGCTTCCTAGGGCATCGTACAATAGATATGCAGCCAAAGATAATCCCACCACAGATGGGACATAAAGGTTCGGCGCCCCATCTTAGATATTCTTTTTTGAAAATTTGGGTTATTATCATGGAATTTTCCATCTCCCCTTTATCGATATTTAAAAACTAATATTTTCTTGAACTTCTTGTATATAAAATTAATCAAATCAATACTCTAATATCCCACAAAACATAATCAACATATCATAATTTATGATGATGACTTCTGTGCTCCAGACCGTACACGTGTATGCATATATATAGACTTGTGTATTGAAAAAATATTTTCAGGCAAGAGAGAGTCTTGAATTAGTCAAATGGAAGCCTCCCTCCTTTCTTCCAAGGAGGACTTTAAATTATAATCGTGCAGCAGGGTTTCTTTCTTTCTTCACCTTTCTTCGGGCAAATGCCAAATATTGGTGGGAAAGTTTGGTTACCAGCTCCTTTTTCTGACCAATGAGACTGTATGAAAGCAGCTCACTTGACTATATTTCTATACACCCACATAGGAGACAGTGAGATATACGTTAGGAAAATGTATGACAAAAAATATAAGAGTTCTTCGATCTAAGTTTAAAATTCTTAATCGTCATTAGATTTAGTCCACATTTTTTTTGCTGTAGTTTTGGGTTTATTGATTTTTATTAATTTTTTCATGTGTACCTAACACAAAAGTAGTATACTCTACTATTATACCTGATAAACATGTAGATTTTAGATAAAATGTGTGGATTTGAGTGATACAAATAGTAAAATGCCACAACAAAAACATGGGAAAAATAGGAAAACTAGAAGATAATTAACTATCAAGAAACAAAGGAATCGAAAATGATGTGGGGGGGAAAACGCAAAACCCACTTTTGTTAATGGTTAATTGCATCGTAAGTAAAGATATTAGGTGGGAATGAACTTTACAGCAACAAAAACGTGAAAAAAAAAGTGAGCTAAACAAAATCATAAGTAAAACAATGAGGAATTGTATTATCAAAGAAGAAAACAAACAAACAAATAAAATCAGTGAATAACAAAAGCTGTGGCAAAGAGTAAAAGAATATTTATGTACCTTGTGTACAGGTTGCCATAGTGCAAGAATACAAAGCCACAACAGGCCAACGTTCATATAGGAGCATGACTAAAATATAATAGCCTATTTCAAATTTTATAAGAGACGTGATTTGTGGCAGTATTTTATGTTTATCTCATTTTGAAAATATCATAATTATTATGACAAAAATTAATTTCTTACCTTATCTAATTTTTAGGGTCATGATGGGAATAACAAAGTAATTTAAAAATGAAAAAAATAATATGTAAATATCAAAAAATAAAAAAATAAAAAAAAGGAATGTAATCATGCGCGACACAAAAGTCAAAGGACTTATATCAACAACAACAAATACAAGAATTGCATCCAACTTTTGTTTTCGATTTTGGATTTATACTGAATTTTGTATAAAAGGTATGTATGCCTGTTTTAGGCCTTTAGGGTTTCACTATGGTTGTCAAGAAATGCACATGCTTTGATTGCTTAGCCCTTCAAGTCAAAGATGTTCATCAAACCATGATTCCTAGTTATCACATAATTGGGTTTTGTCAAACAAGACATGCTATTTCTCCTTCTTAATTCCTTTTTCTTTTTTGGACATTGGACGTATATGCTCTTTTCTACCTAGCTAGCTAGCTAGAAAGACTAACAAAACCTTCTTATAATATTCGTAACGAAATTCTTTTCCTTGTCCAAGAGTTTTCAGAACTGAGAATGAATATAGTAAGCAAACGAGTCGATTTTAGACACAATTAAACACAGTTATATTGATATGAATTGACTAAGTACAATCTCATAACAGGTTACACGATCTTAAAAATAAGCATTTTATCATACTATAATTGACAAAGAATTCACCTATTAAGTTGGAGAGCAAGAATATTATTGTTTCGAAGGACAGAAAAAGAATTCCAAGTAGTATTCCATGGACAAAAGAAGCAGATGAGGCATGAGACGACCGCAAGGATATGAGTAGAATTTTGAAACAAATTGTTTAACCCACGAAAACAAAAATTCTCCCTAATTTCCAAGTAAAAGTTAAAGAATCTTACCTAATATCAGCTTTTAAATTACTTCAATATGACTTCATGTTAAAATATTAATAAAACCAAATTTTAATCAGAGGACTAGTCAGTTTCTAGATTCTTTATGCTCTTACTATTCAGACAAAACCTCTCCTCTGCTTTGCGGAATAATAATCATATAAAAGCTAGACTTTGTGGTCTCAGGTCAAATAAAATGCTTCCACGTGGCAAGCATTTTTCAGTAAACAATTTAGAGCGTGGCAATTAAGACCGTAATTTTGTTTGTGCTTGTACCGTGGTTATACCTCTGATTTCTCAAATATTCATAGGAAAAGGAAAATTTAAGGTAAGCAATTCAAATACAATCAATTCAAGAGTGAACTTAAGAAGAAAATATTGAGTGCAGGTAAGGCAGCCCACGTGCAAATATATATATATATATATATATGAAAGTTTTAATGAACTTAAATTCGTCGCTTATTTAGGTATTGAGTTTGAGACTTCTAAATATATTATGTACCGAGGCTATGAACGAAAATTGTACAAATAAATATAAATTGACTTAATTAATTATCATAGCTGATATCATAACATGTAATTTGACTTAATTAACTAATACCATAACGTGTCAAACAATATAGAATGTGGTTTAGTTCTAAGTTTTAACTCAGGTTATATTTCATAAATTAAAGCCCAAGTTCTTTATTCGTAAAGCACTCAATATTTGTTGATGGACGCACGTAGGGAGTTTTTTTTCTTTCTTCCTAATCTTAAAATAAAATGAAATAAAATAAAAACTCACAAGAAAAGAAGTTGATATATTATCATGGTAAACGTATGTGTTACATTGTAATGTTTAATAATCATGCTGTTGACTTTAAAGGTAATTGGTTCGATAGTTAGTCAACTCTTTATTCGAACCAGTAAGGTCCAATAGGTGTTATGGTTAATTTTCTCTTAATTAAAAATGTAAAAAGTTACAAAAACTAGGGGTGCAGAATAATTTACAAAAAAAAAAAAAAAAAACCCTAAATTCATTTGGGTGTTTTCAGGTACACCACATGGATGGTGTAGTATTTAATAGACGTATGACATGTGGAATATTTACAATACAACTAGTCACATGTCATAAAAAGCAATGTAATAAGGTGGAGAGTGATTCTACATGTCATGTGTCTATTGGATGATACACTAGGGGTAAAGAATAATTTACAAAAAACAAATGTAACCCTAAATTCATTTGGGTGTTTTCGAGTACACCACATGGATAATGTACTATCTAATAGACGTATGACATGTGGAATATTTACAATACAACAAGTCACATGTCATAAAAAGCAATGTAATAAGGTGGAGAGTGATTCTACATGTCATGTGTCTATTGGATGATACACTAGGGGGAAAGAATAATTTACAAAAAACAAATGTAACCCTAAATTCATTTGGGTGTTTTCGAGTACACCACATGGATAATGTACTATCTAATAGACGTATGACATGTGGAATATTTACAATACAACTAGTCACATGTCATAAAAAGCAATGTAATAAGGTGGAGAGTGATTCTACATGTCTTGCGTCTATTGGATGATACACTAGTCACTTGGTATATTAGGAACATATAAAAAATTCTTCTTTTATAGGGGACGCTAGCCATTGTTAGGTTTTGGCTAAAACATTAATGGGCCTTCTTTCTCTCAAGTTTGCACATGTATGGTAAGGGATGATTCAACTTTGGTTTAGTTTGGTTTAAATTTCAAGCACACACGATTTGTATTGGTTTGGTTCATTGAACTAAACTAGTTTTTATTTGATTTTAGTTCAATTCAGAATTACATATTTTTACTATAGAAATCAAACCGCTCGAAATGATTTCGTTTGGCCGAGTGTAATGTTATCTTCAGCCATTCATACACTTTTCACTTGTCACATAACCCTTCAGAATACTCATAAGCCATTTACCCAAAAATGAGAAAAAAAAAAAAGAAAAGAAAAAGAAAAGCAAAACTGATAAACTAGTGTGTCTTATCAAGTCTTTTTTTTTCCTTTTAAAATTATAATTACCTTTAAGATATAGGGGTTAAAGGCTGTTCAGAAATTTTGATGTCAAATTTCTTTCCCATATTTGTGCAAGTGGCTAGAGAAAAGTAAAACATAGCGAGACTGGTTTTTTTTTTTTGTTACTCCCGCTTTTTTCGCTGATTTACGATTCCCCGCGCTTGTTTGTGCGACAGAGAGTCTAGAGAGAGTCATAGCCATTAGGCATTAGGCTTGGCTTGGCTTGGTACCAAAAGAAAAGACTGACTGATGAGAGAGAGAGAGAGAGAGAGAGAGAGAGGAATTGGCCTTTTGTGCTTTTGTCCAACCCCCTCAGTGAGAAAAAAAGCAACAAAGAACAGAAGAAAACAGTGACGTGAGGTACTTGTTATAAGAGCTAGAAGAACCACTCAAAAACCCCACATCTCTCTCTCTTTCCCTTTCTCACCTCTTTTTCTTCTTCCTCTCTCTCGCTCTCTCAATTCACTTTTGGTTCTCTTCTTCACACCAGAGTAGCAGCAACAACAGCATGGACAACCAGCGCAGCGGCCCTCTTCTTAGCAGCTGGCAATACTACTGCCAAGGAAAGGTAAAACAAACAAGCAATTTTCTTAATTTTGTCAGCTTCAGAGGGTTTTTGTAAATTGTAACTACTTGTTTACTTTTGTCCTTCAAATTGCACAATGGGGTTTCTCTTCTCTTCAATTTGAGACCTAACTTTCAATTTTATGGTTTAGTTGGGATTTTATTTGCAAATTGAGGGGTAAAAAGTTACATGGTATTTGTGTATTGACTCTGTTTGGATCACACAGAGCATGGAAGAGTTGAGGCATACCCTTTTGTACACAACTGTGGAGCTGGAACAAACAAGGGTTGCAGTACAGGAGGAGCTAAGAAAGAGAGATGATCAATTGTCTCATCTCAAAGATCTGCTTAACAAAGCTATCAGAGAAAGAGATGAAGCACAAGACAAATGCCAAAGACTTCTCCTTGAGAAGCTCCTTCTCCAGCAGCAGCAGCAGCAGCAACAACTCCAACTCCAACTCCAACAACAGCAGCAGCAGCAAACAGCTCCTCTGTCTGGAATTTCAAGCATTGAAGATGAACCCAGAAGGGGAATTGACTCCAACAATGGCTTTTCTTCCTCAGATTGTGAAGAAAGCATTGTCTCCTCTCCAGTTCTTGACCCAATTCAACCAACCCAGTTGCCAGCAGGACCATCTGTGCCACACCAAACAGTGGAGCTAGTGCCTGAGAAGCCATTGCCTGAAAAAGGCAAGCTTTTGCAGGCAGTCATGAAAGCTGGTCCACTGCTTTCAACCCTTCTCCTGGCTGGACCACTGCCTCAATGGAGACACCCACCACCACCACTTGAGTCCTTTGAAATTCCCCCTGTGACCATTCCTTCACCACAACCTCCATTGCCCACACAGATCATCCACCAAGACTCCTCCTTGATTAACATTAATGGCTGCAACACCAACTGTGGCATAGTCAACAGGAAAAGAGCCCCCTGTGACGGCTCTGACTCTCCTTCAGAGACCAAGTTCCAAAGGGTTGCTCTTCACTGACTACTGCAGCAGCTTTTTTACAGTTTGATATTTATATAATTATAATTGAATACAACTAAAAGGTTAGTGAGGATGAGAAAAAAACCATGAATTTCAAGTGGGTATGTGACTGATCTAGCATTTGTACAGAGGATTGTTCTAGAGAA
The DNA here is from genome assembly GCF_000346465.2 of Prunus persica. NCBI lineage: Eukaryota > Viridiplantae > Streptophyta > Magnoliopsida > Rosales > Rosaceae > Prunus > Prunus persica. The sequence continues at coordinate 8,075,773 of NC_034014.1, forward strand.
AAGAGGCAGCTATTTTCCAGATTAACTCAGGGAGAAACCAGTAAAAGAGTAAGAGAGCTTTGTTTTGTGGGGATTTTAATTTGTCTCTTTTCTTTTTGGGCCTTTCACATTTTAGTTTTGCTCCATGAATGTGAAATCGGACCTGATTTTTCCAAATTTGTTGTGGGATGTAAAATGTAACTTTGATACTAGTTCAGTATGTTCATTCTGTTTGTTTGTGTGTGTGTGTGTGTGTTGTGTGAGGTTGAGGAGAGAGAAGCACAGAGAGAGAGAGAGAGAGAGATCACATCAAAACATTAAGATTATAGGTGTGGAGTTGTTGAGGTTAGAAGATGGGTATGGCCAACAACCAGAAAGGTTAAGAGCCTTGCTTGTCGGGTTGAGTGGAACCCAAAAATCAGAATCAGGATCTGCTACTGGTGTGATGTATGATTATAAATCTATAAATATTTTGAGGGAAGCATGATTGTTTTCAAGTCCAATCCCCCCCATGTTTCTCAACATCAATTTTTCCCTCCCCCTTACTTTAATTCTTAATTCTAATTAACTAAACCCCTCTTCTTTTCTAATCTGCCCCCACTTACTTGTTTATGCCTTTATCTCTCAAAAGTGGAGCAAATTATTGCAGGCTATCCAACTTGCCAATAGCATTTCATTACTGCAAAACATACTCAGTTGACTTTGGAGTTACTAAATTCATTGGCAATGAGCAATGAGGGTAAAAAAAAAACCCATTTTACTGTTCCAATCCAAGTGAAAATTCAGAACCAACACCAAGGTTGAAGTAAATAAAAAGGTAAAAAGAAAAAGAAAAACCCAAGTGCAATCTTCCTTCAGTTATGCCATCATCAGATATCATTAGGTGAATTTAGTCATTTTGGTACATAGAAGTCGTTGAGCAATTTTGGTTCTATGCAGCTCATACAGTTCCAGTCCTTGTTTCTTTTAGGTCCACAAGTGACAAGACACACTATAATAGATTTTCACCAAGAAAAAAACAGGTTAACCAGAAAACTGTACAAGCACATGCAGACATGTGCAAGGTTAAAAACCTTCCAAAGTTCTATTCTACAATAGCCCGGCCCATTCATGGAAATAAGAGTCATTCTAATTTTCGGTAAAATATGGCTCTTTTAAAAAATGATTATATATTTTGCCAACAAGATCTAGTCTAGTGAGAAATGGCATTGACATGCAGATTAGTAGTCTTAAGTTCGAATTCCTATGGCACCAGGGTAGTATGTGTGTATGTGTTAATCTCTCTCTCTCTCTCTCTCTCTCTCTATACTTTAGACTATCACTTGTACTAAAAAAAATTAATTATATTTCAATTAGTTTAGTTTAAGTGCTTATAGATTATAGTTTTATTTAAATGATGAGTTCTTTATTTTTGGCCTGTGAGCTATGAGTTCAAATATACAATTTGTACCAACATAGAATATCGGATCAAACTCTTAACATATTGTAGTTGTGGTTTACAACTAGAACAAGAAAATTCCTTATAAGCCATAATGATTGTTATTTTATGGTCCATCTTTCGAGTCATCAATGATGTGACCTATATTTGATAATGAAAGAGTTCTTTCAAGTGCAATTGATAGCAATAGGTTGCCCCTCAAAAATTTTGATAACAACACTGGTGTTATGTCTCATATAGTAATTCCAACTAACAAAAAGTTGGCAAGGTTGGCAAGTGTTCCAGCATCGTGAAGGTTTTTAAGTGGTAGCTAGAATAGCAAGCGTTGTAACAGCATTTATCCATGTGTCTGAACATTCGAATGCACGTCTTAATAAGTCTCGCAAACATATCTTGACAACTGGCCAAAGACTTAAACAATGTCGAAAGCAAAGCTCTATCCTTGTAAGGGCTCGTTTGGTGCATAGTATTGGATTAGACGGAATAACTCCTTATATTTAAGGCATTTTAAAGAAGAAATGAAATTTTTTTGACCAATTTGAAGGTAGAAGATGGATTACTCTTGGGAAAAAAAACTTGTCACAGCTAATCCCTACAAAATGATAGGATAACAAACACCAGCTTATAACTTGTACCTTCTAATCCCCAAAACGGAAAGAGGAATGCTAGCAACCTTCTTTCCTCCTTCAACATATCTCAGATTTAGTGGATAATATAATCCAATCCATTCCTAAGCACCAAACGAACCCCAAAAGTAATTGAGCATAGACAAGGAAATTGAAACTTTCATCAGGAATAAGTGTAGGACTGGTGGATAACCCACGTGAGGTTTGCGGAGGCAAATATGAAACCCAGAACTAGTTAGAATATTTAGGCCAAAAAATCCAAACCCAACAGCGGTGGCTACTTGATTTATTACTTGTTCAAGACGGCAGAAGCTTAAGGAATGGAAAGATTCAATGGTTCGATTGTGACCCACTTGACCAACAGCTCTTCGTTCAAAGGATTAAGACAAGACCTCCTCCCATCCTTTCAAAACTGGAAACGTCTTGTCTCTTCGTAATTATTAGAAATAGACTTCCACACCATTTTCTATACATTATACCTATGTGGTAGGGGTTGAAGGTTGAAGGTTGAGGGTTGATGCAGCCATGCAAGTAACACGGAGGAATTGTATTATTAGGCGCAAGAGCATGAAAAAGATGTAACGTGTAAATAAGACAACTGTATTTATGCAAAAATATGAAATGCAGACAAAATGTTTACTGTCAATATGTTAAAGAGTAGAAAGGATGACTCCGTAAGTTAATGTCAATATGTGTAGCTACTAGCTGTGGTGAAAATTCTCTCATCTTGTTGTTATCAACAGAATCACTGGCATTCAATTGAGACATGTCACAAATTATAAAAAACAAGATTAGTGTGTAGCTTAAAACATATAATATTCCTAAGTTGTGCTCATTAGAATTGCTAAGCCCATGACCCTTGGTTCAAGTGGTCAAGGGTACAGGATGAAACATTACCACTGATAATCTCAATGTTTGACTCCTCGGCATAGCTTCGGCCCTCTGGCACTATATTATTGGCGAACACGCTGACGGATGGCAACTGGGCCCTCATGCACTGGTTAAACCCTAATAGGCTTAAACTTATAAACATCACATTCAGATTACTCACATGGGCTGTACCAACAAGACTGCTGGTCTTTGCACATCAGACATCTCCAGAAATGAGAGAAATATAGCATAACTTTGCTCCTTAATCATCTTCGTTGTCATCTTGATTGTTCGAACGAGTGTTAGCTTGAGCAGAATACATCTCAGCAACCTGAAGTTTCAAAGAAGTGTAAGAGAATGCATATTCATATGTATAATATTGAATCAAAATGATTACATAACCAGAGTTATCTTCACCTGCGCAGATGATGAGGCTTGCTCTGGAGGTTTATCTTCCCGAACACGAACAAGACGTGGAAATCGAAGAGAAATACCCTAATTACATGTATACATGGAATTAGAGGAAGAAAACACATCATCTAATTTGCATTCCACAAAGTGATAGCAAATAGAATTATACAATGATAAGTACAATAAAATAAAATCCAGTGAACCTTATTAGGATCCACTATGCCAACTGCGGCGCGATGAACAGGGCTAATAGTCAAGTCCGCAGCTTTCACTTCCCAAACCTGGGAGAAATTACACCACAGGCAATATGAGAAGATGCTGTATCTTACAAGTCTACCCCTTTAAAACAAAAGTTTAGATAAACCCACGTAATTTTCCACAATTGCATTTTTTGACAACCAACAAACAGAAAACTAGAAGTAATAAATTTCATTAGCCTTCTAACTTCCTAATCCAGAAACTTCCCATCAATAGAGATTGAAGGGGAAAAAGAACTTAACCTGACAGAGCTGCATAAGACCTATCAAAATTACGGTGCAACAAATTTAATTATATTTTAAAAATAAAAGTAAACTTTCCCTAGGTAACACCAAATGCTCAGGGATTGAGTTCTGGCAAAACAGTTGCTAATTTGCTCAGTATATCACAGCATATTCTACCTGAATTATTAAGAAGAAAAGGGGGAGAAATGTCCACATGCATCTGTGAAGGTGAACAATATATTCTAATACAGCAAGAAAACACCACAAAATTTAATCTCGCATCTTTTTGGATCTTTAAAAAAAAATGACAATCACGGTAAATCGAACAAATTGGTTCACATTTCACCTTTTTAACATTTTTGTCCAAGATGAAGAATTCACTATTTTCCGAATGAAGATATGTCAATGTGCAAAGATACAAATAATGTTTATGACAACTGAGCCAACTTATTTTTCATTCATGCAAGATTTTAAGTTCTCAACTGTCGCATATAAAAAGTTTACTTTTACAAGCATGCCCCAGAAATGCTCTGAACTTTACAATGCTTAAAATTGCTGCTCCTCACACCATCTCTCCTGCTTATGCTGTTGCTCCTTTCCACAAATTTGTATTTTACCACTTTGATAGCCTCTTTAAATTGCTTGCCCAAATAAGTTTAAAATTATAGTGGACCTATCTCAACCCTTGGAAAAACTGTTAAAAAACTAATATCCATTAGGCAAATAATTTGAGAATAGCATCATTCCTGAAGTGAATTTTGATAAACGTTTACTTGTATTGAAGCAATATCCTATTAGGTCTATTATTTTCCCAACAGGTTCTACCTAGACAGCTTAAGAATCCAAACTACTTGGAGGAATCAACTAAACAATCCAGGAAGTGCTTACCTGAAAAATAATGTAAACTTCTTTGGGATTAGTTACATTTTAAAGGGGATTTTTTTTCTTTGTAAGCAATCAAGGGTCAAAAAACTTATAATCTCAATGTGGAAAAAAGAACTGGGTAACAAAAACTAAGCATAGAGGTAGTTCTATTAAAAAAAAAAAAGTTTATGCACAGCAAACACAAAAGGCGATGGTTATTACCTCAGAGGCATCAAACCATACATCAGGATTCATCGTCTCTGCATAACGATAGTATGACTGCAATTGACAAGAACGTAAAAATTAGCAAGAGAATCCACAGAACCAAATACATAAACAGTCTTTTGTGGCAAAATCTAAGTGGAAGAAAAAAAATACCTTAGGTTTGGGTATCACTTTAGTACGGAGACTGGCAGAACGTTCTTCAAGCATTGCTTCAGAGAATCCAGTGCCTGTAATGCATCAAGATATTAGGCAGACTGATCAGTAATAGGTAAAGGGACTTGGAAATCATAGTAAAGGCTGCCAACACATGCATAAACAAATTGCACTTACCTATTTTACAAATGCTTTGAAACTCTTCATTGTTGCTATCATAACAAGCAAGGAGGAAAGCACCATAGACACCTAAGGAAGACCAGATCATTATTATCACCTCCCCCTTGTCTTTCAATTTAAAATAAGATGGTGACAGTTTGAGGAAGAAGATAGCTGGGCCAATAAGATGAGGAGAAAAATGATAGATGCAAATGACCGGAAAACTTTTAAGGGCTTCCTTATTTCTTGGAAGAGAAAGCGGGGAGTTTTTTTAAATTAAATTCCACAGAAACAAACATTTGACCGGACAGTGCCTATTCATTCAACTGAAAATGATGTTTCATTACAGTTACCTGTACGTTTCCCCCGGCCATGGAAAGCAGCAATAGGTACCAAGTCTAGTGAGTCCCCAATACTGTATGTCACAGCAAGCCAATAAACAGAAATGAACAAAGCTTTATGAGGATTACTAAAATGGAAAACACTTGACATATCACTTACCTCTCCATATAATCTTTCTTCAATTTCAGCCAGTTAAGTGACCGCTTTGAAGGCTCGTAAGTAGCATCTTTGTTCAATGTTTTGATAATTAAACCCTCAGAACTGCATGCCAGGATGAAGGAATAACATAAAAAGTAATGGTTTAATGAGGATAAACTTTTACAAATAAAAAATTAACTGGAAAGTATGTGACAGGCCAAAGTGCAAATGAACTAAAAACAAATAAATGCTACTCAACAAAACTGATTTTAGCAAGCTAAAGGGATCTCTTCAAGAGTATATTACTATTATTATTTGCCACATTCATGAAATGTATTTGTGCAAAATTTGTGACCCTGCTGTAATACAAATGTATCATGAACACGTTTAGGAAATTTGAACTACTCCATCAGAAGGATCATATCCACTTGTCTCTTGAAAAATCAAAAGCACGAAGTGTATACCTTGAATCAACTGCAGCATCAAGAAACTTTTGTATTTCTTCAATATCATTTGATGTTATTGCTGTGGCAAACTGAAAAAATCCAGCTTCTTCCACAAAAGAGTCATAAAGACTCTGCACAAGACACACAACCACATGTAAGAATATATTAGTACTTTCTCGTGAAATAACAGAACAAGAATGAACAATGGTCGAAATCCAGAAATTTATTTGTATCAATGATACCTGCAACAGTAATAATGGTAGCACCTAAATTGAAAAGTTCAGTCAACAGGGCACCCTTCACATAATATCACTAAGATCAATATGAGTTAAGGATACTATCCAGCATAGATAGACACCCTTTTTCCGTCTTTTCTTGCAGTTTGTTGTTCACTTTCATTAAAGTTTAATTTTTCCTATAAAAAATAATACTTTTAACGCATCATCCTTTAAGACTAATAAAATACTAGAAAAAAGGAATACAAGTAACAGTACAGCTGGCTCTTTAAACTTTTTGCACTCCCCATTCTAGACACATGAAACTAATACATAGAATTGAAGTACTAGAAGTAAAGATCCAATAGCTCAACTCGTGAATAATACTACTGCCATTACTTTGCTACATGCACAAAAAACTTCTAAAATAAAACCTTTCCCTAGTATTTGGCAAGCAATAATTAACTTCTAGAATAATCCTTGTCAGCAGTATTTATTCCTAAAGGAAATTAGGGATGCCATTGCATGCCACACTACTCGCATTGGTTAGATACCAATCCAAACATTTCCCTGCTGCAAAAATTCAGGGAACCTATCAACATTTTGCCATCCACTGTGGACATAAAGTAATTTCAAACTTAAGTGTGAATGGGCATGACGAAAATAGACAAACCAATTACCTCCATACATCCTGACAATTCAAGAAAAGGAAAAAAAGAGAGTATAATTTCGACATCAGTTTTCACTCCACCTACAGTAAATAATCAGAAAGACATGTTGCTCCAACTTGGCAATATAAATCATGAATTTCTAGAGAAGCACAATTACTCCTATCCAGAAGAAAAATAGCAGTAAATTCTAAAATCTAATTGAGAAGAAAGGAAAAGAGTGTACCTCTCTACGAACTTTCAGTTGTTCCTGAATTAGTGGTTGTCCATTAAGATACAACATGTCAAAAGCAAATATGCAGACATCGACCTTAATATCACTCATGGCCACATTTTTACGAGCTCTAGTGCTGAGTACCTGCCATGATAGTTTCTCATAAAGAAATTTTCTATCTTAACTCAACATCATCAGTAGTAAATACTATACCTGGTGTTTAAAAAAAATATATATATATATATACAAATAAAATAAAATATATAAAAAAGTACTCACACAAGAAGAATATACTCACACACATAATCACATATGCATACTATTCAAAGAAGTGGGGAGGGCAAGAGTCAAACTTTTGGTAGGTATGAGGGTAACTGCTCTTCCAAAATTTTATGATCTATATTATTATATTAGAAATGCAATAATATAAATCATACAAATGTTTGAGATCTTTGTGAGACAATTACAATTCTGGAGTGGAATGTGAAAATAATTTACCTGGAAAGGAAGAATTTTCTGTTTTACACGGTCATAAGCAACCAATTCACAATCCAAAACAAATGACGTTACAGATGACTTCTTTAACCTGAAAGCTGACAGAAAGCATTAGCAACTGAAAAGTAAGCACAGTTGGTCTTTTGGATAACATGAAGCTGCAACCGTAGAGCTCTTTCATTATAAAAACTTTTCACAAGTTAACTAGTCAGATACAGATTGGAAAATTTCAAACCACAGATCGCCAGGCATTCATTTTATTACACTAACAGATGCCTTGACACCCATTTAGCAAGTCTTATTTTTCAGAAATATAAAATATTTAATTTTATTCAGTGCATTATGTATTATATGACATTAGTTACATTGATAGTGGCATAGTAATAGAACATAGATCCCAAAAGCAGTTTGAAAATTTAATCAGTAACCAACCAACTCTTTTACACATCACTTTTTGTTGGCACACCAAGAATTGCACAACTGATGGAATTACATGAAGATGTCAAAATATGGAACTTTTATTCTAGAGCACCACACTCCCTCAGATATTCTCACACCTAAATTCAATATGAAGTACCATATACAACCAAAGATAGAAGCCTACCTCGACACTGCAACAACAACATCAGGGAACTTTCCAGTGTTTCGTTCAGCATTTCGACTGTATATCTCAACAGAACCATCATCCATGTAATGTATCTGTAAGGGATGAGCATGTTACAGCACATAATATATCACAGGCGGAACAAAATTACATGTGGGATTTCAACTAGATGGTATAACCTGGGCACGTTCTCCATCATACTTGTATTCACAGGTGTATTCTGTATCCTGAAACTTCTGTACAATCTCAGATACACCTTTAGTTGGCTTTGCTAGCATAGGTCCCACTGGGACACCCAAAGTAAAGCTACATGTCTTCGGAAGATTCCACACACCACCACTTAAAAGGGCAGGGATGATTTTATCGTAATCAGGAAGTAGAGAGTACACTTGCTTAACAATCTTTGCAGCCTGATCAATCAAAATTGTAAAGAACTTATGACGAGAAAAACAAGAAACCACCAACACAAATTCAGCTCAGCTTGTATATATTCTCACAAATATCAAGAATAATGGTATAATAGCCAAAGGTCTTTGACACAAAAGATTCTGAACTCATAGTTCACTGCTAATTCAGTTTTAGGTAAAAAAATTCAGTATCCAGAAAATCTGATGGCAGGAAGATTCAGTATAAGTTATAACTCTATCATTTGACCCGACGAACCTAAACAGACCTCTTCTATAGGACTCTGAATATGAGAAGGTGGTGTAGAATGTTTTTCAGCATGCACTGCAGCTTGTCCCAATGCAGCTAAGAGAGTCTGCTCTGCCAACCCAATTCGCAACTTTGTCTACAAGAGAAAACCACTTAAACCTTACAATAGGCTAAAAGGAGTTAACAACTGAAATCTAGTATGTGATCAAACTGCAACCTGAAGTAAACGGATCAGATATTGAGGTTCACAATCAGTGGCAGCAACAAGAAGTGCCTTGATATGGTTCTTTTTCTTCTCCTGACTATCCTTCCCAGATTCCTATTAAATTTCAAAAGCACGGGGCAAGTTAATTACAAAATCAGTATCATAGAGTATAAAAAATTTAATCCCTCCACAAACTCTTCATATTTCCTGCCCCACCAGTAAATTTAGTGTAAAATGATCTAAGAGAAAACAATTCACCAGCTAATTACATTACATAGAGTACTTTACACTACAAAAGAAAAAAGAAACTCTCATTCATAAACTACATGACGAAAAATATGTTAATGCATGTACCAAAAAACCCCCCTTTTAGGTTCCATAAGGCATAATTTGAAATAAAAATAAAACCAAAAATACAGGCCTTCTAGAAAGAAAAAACTGCTTCCAAAGCAAAAGTAGTTTGACAAGGAAAGAAACAGACAAGCATGGGCGCCGAGGCCTTGGAGGCAATTAATAAGCTATACTTATGAAGGACTTTGATCACCATGACATTTGACACTCCCACATTGTTTTGCAATTGGGATAACTTCCCAACACAATGCATATATAAAACGTAGATATAAAGTCCAAAGTATCATTGCATGGAGTGGTAAAAGGTTAGAGTACTAGACCCAAAAACGAAAAAAATCAATTGAGGAAACAAAATTGTACTTACCAAGTCCAGTTTCCTGTAAGACAAAAAAAAGCATCCAAATCAATGTATCAATTTATTAAAATTAAGGATTTTAAGTGTGGAAATATGAAGATCACCTTAGCAAGTTGACGAAATGTACTGAAAACCTTGGTGACAGTTAACGAATCAGGCTTGCGCATCATAGATTGAGATGAACGGCTTGCTTTTGCAACAAGACCCAAATCTCCCAATTCCTATCAATGTGAACCCCAATTATCATTAGAGGAAAGAAAAAGGAAATGCAGTCATAAACAAAAAGTTAAACACTGTTGAATAACAAATCCTACATAAATCAGACAAGTTCCAGGAAGATTTGAAAGAAGAATGCATGTGATGGGACATCAACTCAAATATAGCCCTTGAACCATCATAGAACAAAGGACATACACATCCTCAAAAAATTTCAATGCAACCTCACTCGATAAAGAATGAAATAAATCAACAAATTCGAGCAGAGCTTTATTAACTTTCTTGTTGTTTCATCCTCCTACATTATATGATGGACTAGATTGTGCATAAACAACAACCGCATTAATGATTGATCACACAAAACTCGATACATACTCAATAAAAAACGCACAAAACCCACATGGAAATTACCTTGTATTGTTTCTTAACATGTGCTTCAGTCCTCCCACAAGCCTCTGCAAGCGCCTTGATAATCGAAGCATCCCCAATTCCAAGCTCCAATCCCTCATGCGCCGGCGCAATCCGATTTGCTGCCAGATAAACCACGGGCACCAAATCCTCAGGCGTGGTGTGCATTACAGTCCTCAACAGGTTACACACTATATCCGTGATCACAATCCGACCCGTCTCGTTAGCAATCAAATCAAAAGCCAAACAAACAAACGCAAACGGAACCCTCTCGCCCTCGCCCCAATTCGCCATCAATTTCGGGTCAAAGTCACCGGCTTTCTTCTTCAACAGAGCGATTCGGCTCTTCAATTCCGCCATCCGCTCCTGAGCACCTGCCGCCGCGCACACTTTTTTCGCGAGGGGAACCACCTGGCCGCCATTACTAGAACTTTCTAGAGCTTCTTTGACTTCCTTGGATTCTGGGGCTTGGGTTGGACTGCCATTTTCGGGTTTCAATAGCAATTGGGGGTTTTCAATAGGGTTAGGTTCTAGGGTTTTTCGCTTCTTGGAGGGTGAAGCTTGGGGCTTTTTCTTGGCGGCGGCGGCGCGAGCGCCGGACATGAGAGCGTCGAAGGCGGAGGGGCGAGAGGACATGGCGCGAAGATTAGGGTTTTTCGGGGAGAGGGAAATGAGGGTGAGAGAGAGAGAAGAGGGTTTGGAGCGGAAGAGAGAAATGGAGGTGCTGAGATGGTGGACAGAGTGTGGGCGTAGGCAATAGCATGAACACAGTGATCGGGAGAGCATCAAATGGAGAAGAATTGGGGGAAAATAGTGGGTTTTCTGGACAAAGGTCTGAGAGAGTGAGACTGAATATAGAAATGGCGGGAAGGATTAAGGTGCTTGCTTAACTATCAAGATTCAAGAACAAGATTTTCTTTTTCTTTTTTCTTTTAAATAATTATTTTGTCTAAGCATAAGAACAAGATGTTTTGTTTACAGCTGCTTTTTATTGGGTTAATCTACAAAGCTTGTTACACAAGATGCTTTAAGTTTAACTTATAAAAAAAAAAAGTTTTATTTGTTATAAAGTAAGGAGTGAAGTCCACATGAATAAAGTACGGGAGTATTAGTCAGAAGATGAAATTATGATATTGGGATGAATGATGATGTTGGGAGAAAATGTTGAAGATGCATCCACGGGAGGCCATTCTAATTGCTTATAAATAGGCTTCTTCTTAAGTTGTAAAATACACAACCAATTAGAAGAGAAGAGAGTCAGAGTCAGAGAAGAAAAGAGAGAGTGAGTTCTATCTTAGAAGAAATTTTGTCGGTGTAAACACCACAAAGAGCAAATATAATTCCACTCCCAATATACTCATAATATTTAGTGGTACTTCTCATATTCTCTGATTATTCTAGTTCTATAACATTATTCAATTTTTTATATATATTTATTATAGGCCATATGGGTTTCTAAGCAGTCTTCTAGTCTACAACCATCTACGAGGGCACTATTGAAACAATTGATATTTGAATGAGTTTTCTTCAAACATTGTCTGGGAACTCAAAGTATGACAATGGATCTATGTGGCACTTGGTTACAGTGACGGACTTATTAAGGCGCGATGAGGTGTAGTTGCATCTTCTTTTGTCGGAAAAACTATTATAGGTGCTGCATATTGCACATTTGCTCAACCGAAGAGGTGTACTCTAGGTGTTTGACTATATATAAATCCTAACTAACATTACACCTTCGTTAAAAAATTCCTAATTCCGCCAGTGCTTGGTTATAAAATTTTGCCTCACCAAAAGCTTGTGACTTTGAAGGAGGCAAATAATTTAAGTAACTACTTTTTTAATATTTACCTTTTTAAAAATAATTTACATTGAATTTTAAACACCAAAATAAAATGTCTCACATGTTTTTAGCGAGGCATTTTTTGTTGTTGTCGTGTTCAAGGTAATTTATGTCTTACCGGGTTGTAACATGGTCTATTAAGGCTTGTAAATGCATTTATCCACATGTGAGGTTATTTTCGCCTTAGTTTGAAATTCTAATATCATCCATTAGAGCTGCAAACTGACATGCGGCACGATATATTAGTGTTTTGAAACAGACGAAATATAAGAGCATAATTGTATTTACTCTTAGAGCACCTCCACACCCCAAAAGGCAAGAGTAAGACAAAGACAAGACAAGGTTTGTCATTATTTACGTGAATAGTGGCAGCATTGCTTTTTTTGTTTTCACCCAAAGGGTAAGGGCAATTACTATTCACTTTAATTTATTTTCTATTTTTTATACTTAAACTATTAATTTTGGTGTGGGAAGTAAAGAATATGATTAGGTATTTATTTATAAAAAAAATTGAAATATTTGGTATTTTTTTAGTTTTTTTCTATCTTTTTTTTCGTTGTTGAGGTCATCAATGACCTCAGCAAACTCAGGCAAGATTTGCCTTTGGGCCTACTCAAGCTTGTGGAGCCCACCAGCTGCCCAGTCTTGCTCTTGCGCGTTGGAGCCAATTGTTGGGCCTAGGCCCCCTCATGCCCGGGCAAAAGAGGTGCGCTGAAAATGCCCTTATGATACTACACGTGATAGTATTGTTTTCTCTCTTTTATGAGACTTTTTATTGATGCTTTTATCACTCTTCTCTGAATATGATCTTTAAGGCATTCTCGAGTGCCTGTTTATAAGCAAAAATATGATGGCATATCCGTGAAAATCACAATAATAAGAAGGAAAGTTGAATTCTATCTGATTTTCAGGTCAAAAGTTACATGCAATTTGCAAAGTTATTGCACACACCACCCCCTCTCATGCCATAGCTTCACTTTGCATCAAGTGATTCCATTTGTTTCTCATCGTGGAGCATCCACATTTATATTACAACAATTAGTTTATTTTTCTTGTGGTCTAGTAAGTGTGAAAATGAGGGCCAATTTGTTGCTAATTTGATACTCTGCATATCCTTTTTATTCTTTTCATGCATTGCCGCATGCATTGACTATGTGGTTAGGTGGAATTGTAAGCACTAATACTTTAGATGATGTCTCATTTTCTTGCCATAGAGGTGACAAAGAGTACAATCTCAACCTCACCTGCTCGTTTTAAAATACTGGTTGCTGTGTTCTCAGGTTAGTGGCTTAATGCAGCAAATTTCATTCATGTTGGCTTCTGATTTGGGGCTCGACCAACCTGCAAATTTGAATATCATTCAATGATAAACTCATAGAAAAATGGATGAACATTCAACACGCAAAGAAAAAGGTCATGCGTCCTGCATCAAGTATTATTTCATTAAAATGATGTTGAAATTTTTAGAGCATATTTGAAACTGTTTTTTAAATGAGTTTTTCACACATAAAACACTTATGATTTTGTTTGACAAAAAAGTCAAAGTTTTTTTTCTAGGTCATAAAAACGTTTTCTAATACTTCTCCAAGACGCACTTCCAAGTACTTTTTTTAATAAGCAATTTGATTTTTTTAAAAAATTTCGACGTGCTTCTAATAAAAGCGCATCTAGAAAACATACTTATAAACAGTAAATTTAAGTTTTAGCGCATCTAGAAAAAGCACTTATGAACAAAATTATTTCATACATAAAGCAGTTCAGTTCCTGACCATCGCTTCCAATAGGTAGGTACCGAAGTTTTTCATTTTTATGAAATTTCTTTTCACTTTCCTCCTCCTATTCTCTCCTATCCCTTTCCTTCATCCCCATTTTTCTGTTCCCTCAAAACCATGGCATTATCAATGCCAATAAAATAAAATCCTCAAAATAAATAACAAAAATATCATCATTTTAATTCTTAAAATTGCTGAAGATAATAAAAATAAAAAAGTAGATGAGTGGGGGAAATAAATGCATAAATAGAAATGTTTTGTTTTTATGTAAAGCTTAGACTAAATTAAATACAGTGTTTGACAGTTCCAATTGATTGATAATAATAGGGCAATGCAATTCAATGCCCTCCACGCCATGTCTTGGGGATTATTAATTCTTTAATTTGACAGGTTTGGACCACATTGTTTGTGATAAGCATGAATTAATGTACGGGTTTAAGAACATTACAAATTATTAGGCCAAGTGGATTATTCCAAAATGATAAAAGCACAATCATTCTGTCTTGTAGCATCAGTGCATACGTGCATATAACGGAGGAGCGCTAACTATCTTCTCTTATACGTTTTTCATTCATTTTATACCACGTGTATTCTACTTATATATATATTCTATGTATTTAATGCAAAGTACAAATATTTTCCTTGTAAAGAAGATATATATTTTTTTGAATGCATTAAATACATAAATTTATATGTGAATGGAATACATATGGCAAAGTACAAATATTTTCCTTGGTTTTGTAGTGACAAGTTCTACACACAAGCTCCTAAGAGGATCTCCAACAGCTTTCGAATTCTAAAATAGGTGAGCCATATCAGAAAAACTCTCTCCAACAGTCTCTTCAACCTCAGTCATCAAAGATGCAACCTCTTTGTCTCTCTTTAGGACTTGTAAGTTGACTTTGACTCTTCAAACATTTAATTTTACTTTGGAAAAACAGAACCTACTTTGAAAATGTTAAAAACATACCGTTTTTCTTTTCATATAATAAATACATAGACATTTTTCACATGTTTTTATATTTTTTATTCATTTCCATGATATTGCATTAATTGAATTGAAAAGTTTGTTGGAGCAAAAATTATTCAAGTAGCATATAAATATTTTCAAATTGCCACATAGGTCAACAAACTTCAATTTGAAAAGTTTAATTTACTACTACTGTTGGAGGTACTCTAATATATCGTATCAAAGTCATGTTTCACCACACAATTAGACCAGATTTCACTCAGATCTTTCAGCCTTAATTTTTTTTTTAAAATGAGTTTATTGAGGGAAATTACTTTAACAAAACACAAACTGGTATCATATCAATAGCATAGTTTCATAGCTATAGAACATTAAAAAATTTCAACATAAAAAAAAAAGGAGTGTTTTACCAGATGTGTGAGAATAAGTTTGTGAAAAGTTAATATTACCACAGAGAGAGTAGACCTAGAATACTTTAAAACAAAATCTAGACTTCAACGCCTTTTTGATTATCAATATAAAACACACATTCCAACCAGGACAAAAAAAAACTGTTGATGCTGAAGAGTTTGAAAGGAGATAGTAAGTCATCGTAGATTATTTGACAATATTACATTGTTGTCTGTGTCTACATCCAACTCTTTTAATAATTTTGATGTAGAAACCAAGTTGGGATTTAGAAAAACTAGGGGAAAATTATTGTTGCTTATACTCGATAGTCCGGAAGACATAAATAATTGGAGTTTAATTAATCAACTATAATTAATTAATGATTCTTAACTCATTTGTTAGGTGAAATATTGTCTACTCTTATCACCATCGTCAGGGTAAACTCACAACCTCGAGCCGAAAGAATTTACACGTGGCACCCAATTCTCAGTATAAATTTTTTAGGAAATTACAAATTGCACATCAACAAAGACTTTATTGATAATAGGACTCGAATGCTGATGAAAACTACACACAATACAAGGACTTTACCAACTAAACCAACTCTCGTTGGCTGTCATTTGTTATATCTCCATAAAAGAAAGAACAAAACTCCATTTACCATATCCTGAAAATTAACCATTCAAAGTTGAAAAGCCATATCACTCTCACTCTTTCTGAAATCTGTGAGACGATCCTTGGCTTTCACATGAGGTAAAACCCGTACACAAATATAAAATAAAACAATACAAACAAAGCAAAAGCCAAGCAAAATAATCGAAAAGCAGCAAAAGCCAGAGAGAGAGAGAGAGAGAGAGTCGCATTGAAGCAACAAGCAGCCACTATTTCTCTGGTAATAAATTTCGGTTTCTTTTTTCTTTTTGAAGCTTTTTCTCAGACACATAAATAGACAGAGTCGTAAATACAAACACATACTGCACAGCGTGTGTGCATTCTGCAATGCAATAAATGCGGGCGTCCACTTCCTCCGATGCTTCATCAGCTTCCTCTCTTTGTTTCTCTCTGTCTCTGTTTTTTTGTCTCCTTGTCTCGCCCTCTTAACAAGTTCAAATTTTTTTTTGACTGGTTTCAAAGATTCCAACTCTCCAACTCTCTCAGACTGAATCTCTGATCCGGTTTTCTCCACCATTTTAAAAACCCACAAATCTTCTGCGGGTTTCACACTGATCTGAGCGGCAGAGCCGCCATTGAAGCTCCGAGAACTTTGTTTACTAGGTTTTGGTGAGAACCCAGAACCTAAAGAGCTTTCAACTTGCTAGAAAACTGTGGAACTGAGCTGAAAACAAAGGAAGCAATGGAGGGTAGGATGAAGAAGTACTCACAAGTGAGTCCTGAGAGGGCTAAAGTGTGGACTGAGAAGTCGCCGAAATACCATCAGAATCGCAAAGTCCCTGTGGTTTACTATCTCTCTCGAAATCGACAGCTTGAACACCCTCATTTCATGGAGGTTCCTGTAACCTCTCCTCAAGGGCTCTACCTCAGAGGTATTCAAAATTCAACTAACAAATAGCATCAATTTCTGGGGATTTTCTAGTGGGTATTTTGTTTTTTTGAATTTTGAGGATTTATTTGTTTATTTGTTTATTTTTTATTTTTGGTGCAGATGTGATTAATAGGCTTAATGCTCTGAGGGGCAGAGGCATGGCTTCCATGTATTCATGGTCTTCTAAGAGGTGAATTTCTACTCCTTTTTCAGCCCAAATTTTAGAAATGGTCGATTTTTAAGACAGTGTTTAAGTGTGGGGTTTGTTTGTCTGAATGAGTACAGAAGCTATAAGAATGGGTTCGTTTGGCATGATCTCTCTGAAGATGATCTGATTCTTCCGGCCCATGGAAATGAATACGTCCTCAAAGGTTCTGAGCTCTTTGAAGAATCTAATTCAGGTAAAAGGGGTAGAAGATTCATTTTCTCATTGTTTGGTTGCTAGCAATTGAAGTTAGTAATTCTAAAATTCCATATATTTTTTGCACCAGATAATAGAAATTGCTTATTGACCAAAATTTTCCATTCCATGGTAAATAAATTAAACATCCTAAATCTAGATGCTTACTTTTTTCATGACAGATCGTTTTAGCCCCGTGGCAAATATAAAAATCCAGAACTTGAAACAACTACCAGAGCCAGCATCTTCTAGAAGCCAAGATGATTCTTCATCCTCTTCGAGTTTGAATGGAAAGGAAACAAAGCATTCTCAAGAAGATGAGCTCTCTCCTCCAGTTCAACGTCCTGAAGGCTCTTCCAGTGCGTCTCCTGAGTCTACAGTTGGAAAGAATTCTTCTTGGGGGGGTTCTCTGAGCTTGACAGAGTACAAGGTTTACAAGAGTGACGGTTTAGCTGATGCTTCTACGCAGACTGAAGAAAATGTGAACAAACCTAAAGCTCAAGAAACATGTACAAGGGGTGTTTCCACTGATGATGGGTCATTAGAACCTGATAGTAGTTATTACCAAAACAGAGTTCCATGTGAGAAAGAGAACTCTGAGATTTGCAGTGATTCAGTTTCTCCTCCTCCATCTTCCTCTAGTGCATCTTCATCGGGTGGGAAGACTGAAACTCTGGAATCACTTATTAGGGCTGATGCTAGTAAAATTAACAGTTTTAGAATTCTTGAAGAGGAAGACATTCGAATGACAAACTATCCAAGGGCCAAGGCTACTAATGTACTTATGCAACTCATCTCATGTGGGTCAATATCAGTGAAGGATCACCGTTTTGGTCTTATTCCAACATACAAGCCCAGGTTTTCCCATTCCAAATTTCACTCCCCATTATTCTCCACTAAGGTAATGTTGGGAGAGCTAGACTGCCTATCAGACAATCCAAGGCTAAGGGGTTCGAGATTGGAAGAGAAAGAATATTTTAGTGGGAGCTTGATTGAGACTAAAATGCTCAAGGACGAAGATGGATGCTCAACTCTAAAGCGATCATCTTCATACAATGCTGACAGGTTTGCCTAGTCCCTGAACTTTTCTTTCAGTTCTTTTAGGCACTTTTTGTCTTATGATACAAGTATTTTAGGGTAATCTCTTACCACTTGATAGTAAGGTCGGACCAAAATCAGTCAAAAGCATACGTAAGATGATGATAATGTGAAGTGCAGGGGTGTTTATTTGAAAATTTTCACGTATGCAGTTTCCCTAGATGGTTAAACCCAGGGATTCTACCAGAGTTTTGACTTCTTAGCTACCTTGAAGAACTAAGATGTTTCTTAATTCTTAAATCAGATTAATCAGTTATAGAATTTGAATGATGCTTTAACATAGACCGCCCCTCCTAGGATAAGTTGAACAACTTGAGCTTGGGCCCCTTGGATGCTTCTTCATTCCTGGTGACTGCAAGCACATTTTGAAGTCAAAAGTTTAGCAAAAGTTTGGTTGCTTAGCAAACCTAGCTTGATCAAGACCATGATCAGTGCAATTAGGCTTCTGAACATCCAAGTTAGGTCGGTTTAAGCAGCTGGATACTATTTCTCAAATCTCAATTTAGCTTGGTCTATTGTGGGCTTTGTATTTAATTACTCGTTTGGGTTTACTAGGGTAGAAAGGAATTCTTTTCTTTGTCAAATAAGGAATTTAGCTCTGGTAATTTAATAGATGTGTAGTTAGAAATAACTAGGATTATGAGGTAGTTGTCTGACTTTGTTGATAGAGATGCAACGGTGTCTTATGAGAAACCAACGAGTATTGAAAGTGGAACTAGGATGATTTCAAGGCTCGGTTTAGAGAGAATTGGGTTTGGTGTGGGACTCATAATTTTTTGTAATCCTCTATGCTTAAGCAGATTTCCCCCCTTGTCTATGGATATCAGCAAGATTCTGCTGAGTCACATTAAATTTTGTGGTCTCTTATATGCGTGATCCATTTTATCTGATCTTTGTAATGAACGTGCTTTGCTAAAAGTTAGCAAATCACAAAGCCTAAAACTGTTAGATCAGATGTTAGCATCACAGTGACAGTGAAATAGAGAATTACATCAAATCATGAGAATTTGATTTGATCCCGAACAAGGAATGAAGCAGATTCACTTCTTTCTTTTAATAAGAGAAGCAGATTCATTTCTAATGCTACTGAGAGCAAATTCAAGGGGTTACATGTACTAGGTTAGGTCCACCAAATTGCATCTCTGGGACTTTCCCCCAATTTGGATTGCTTTGTTGAGTATTCTGGAGTTTTTTCCATGAAGAATTATGGGGGTACTTATAAGACAGTTGCAACAAGTATGGTTCAAATGCTAAACTTATGAACTTGCAGGAGTTGTAGGAAGGCAGATTCAGTAGAGGACAAAGAGGACAAAGAGGATTCTACCTCAGGACGTTCAAAATGCATCCCAAGATCAATCAAGGCGTCACTCAATAAGCAACAACGAGGTGAATCTATGAGATCACCTATTTCTGACAAACCAAGGAACTCCTCAGATGGAGTTGATGGTGCACAAATCAATACCCACTGTGCATCCAATGGAGCTAGTAAAAGAATCACAGGGCCTTCATCTCTTAAAAAGCAATCAAACAGGTTAGATTCTTTTAGAGAAGAGAAGGAGAAGGTGATCAAAATCGAAGAAAGTTGAGTGTTGACTCCTCCCCATTTTCACATTGGTCAAATTTATTACTATAATCCTGTTTTTTCTTGTCTTGTCAATGTTGGTTGACATTTTGTTTGTTTTCCTCCTAAACAGGCTTGCTTCAGGAGCTCGGGTTATAATCCAATCGAGAACACCGTTCGATACTACCGCAGTTGGCAGCTCATAGACAGCAATGCTTAGTGATAAAGTAAATGGCTGACTTTCTGGTCGTTCGAATTTCAAATGATGTAAACTTGTTGGCGGGTTAAGGCAAAAAGAAATTTTTTTGTACATCTGAAAAGTAAAAAGAAAGGAGCAAATCACATAATTTGCAAAGGGGATGATGGGTTAGGTGTGGTCCTGGTGGGTGGACCTACTCCTGAGATATGGAGTTGGATTTTTGGGTCAGGTTGTTCAAATGGGGTTTTCCCTTTTTCTGCCCTGCTTTTATCTCAGAACAGTTCCTCTTACAGTATGGTTCTGCTATTAGCACCAAAGATTTATTTTAGGGTTTCAAATTTTTCTGAGGAAATCCCTTTTGGACTTGGATATCGGGATTCAACATCTCATAGGATTCCCTTGCCTTGTGGTAAAGTGGTTGACTCTCAAAGCCCGAAGGTGCTTTGGACTGTCATTTCTCAAAGCCGAAAAGGTCCTTTCAAAAGGTCAAAGCAGCTTACTTTGGGGTTTGGTGCATATAATAATGCCATTATTTTTCTAAATTACTATTTCTTGGCTATCTCTATAGCCTATGGTTGGTTTCCTTTCCTTTGTTTGGTGTCTCTCTTCTTTTAGGACAAAGTAGCAAGATGCAAATGGGGTATGGGTTGTAAAAAAAAAAGGTTCAAATCACATGTGAGATGACTTTGATTTTATGCTCAAAATTTTAGTCCTACAAGGATAGAATAGAAGGAGCTGTGTGCGAATAAATGAGTTGTCTGGGGGAGCTTTTGCTTTGAAAAACTAGTGTATATGTTTTTCTTGCTTTTTTCAGGGCACAGGAAGCTTTGAAGACTGAGAATAATGTTTATTTAGTATAAATTTATAAAACATGAAATTTGGGCTTTGCTCAAAGCAAAAAGAAAGACAAGTTGGCCAGACATGCATTAATAATAAAGTGACTGAGGCGTTGGTTGAAGGGTGGTGGAGTCTTGAGATTGAAGAGTATTGCGTTGCTTTTCCAATCATTCTTTGGGTCTTTTAATGTCTCAATATGCAGTCACTATCCGCAATGTGGGATGACGTGTTGGAACTTGTATTTATGCACTCTCTAAGTAGTCACTAGTTTAAAAAATGGAAATTTAGTTATATACTCAATTTTAGACATAGTCTTATAAAAAAGTTCTATATTATTTAAAAATTATAAACACATAAAAAAAAATTCAAAAATTGACAGCTATTAATTTTTTTAATTTAATAGTTGTTTTTTAGTTTATTTGTGTGTGTTAAATACCTATATTGTCCTTATACTATGGATTTAAGAGAAGAAAATCAGATTTGCCTAGATCTGCTAAAAAAATCAAATATGCCAAAAAATTAAAAAATATATAACATCCGCATGATATATATTTGTATAGGAGAATTGCCTAGATCTGCTAACATCCGAATATTTGTATAGGAGAATTTCTATTATATATATATATATATATATATCTCTTCTCGATCTCATTAACCACTAGTAGTTTATCTTTTAGCTACTGTCAAAGTTGACAATGGGTTTGCTTGGACAATCAGTGGAGTTTCCTTTGTATTTTTGCTCAGGTCTCTGTCGTCCTTGTTTTTTTCTTTACACTTGGTCTTGAACTGTTGTTGGCAGGTTCTGTCCGTTGACTTGACAAGGAGAACTGACAAAAAAAGAAAATTCATTGATTTTTTTTTCTTTCCTTTTCTGGACAAGGAGAATTGGTAGGGTGTTGGGATTGGTTGAAGATCATTCAAACACTAATTCCTAGCAATGAAATTCTTAATTTTCTTTTAATCGGGTTCCATTATGTTGCAATCATCCTTCTTATTTTTATGCTTTGATAATTGAGTAAATAAGAGGTTAATCAGAACATAAAATTCACAGACAATCAACTAGCTCTTGGTCTAGTGATACTTCTCTTCTCAATGTTAAAAGAACTCTAAGTTCGAAACCCCCAACTCCCATTGATTTAAAAAAACATCTCGGAAAAAATTGGAGCATAAAAATTACTACCCTTTGAAATTTGGTAGGTATAACCAGAGGTAAAACTTAGTAATTAGCCTTCAAAAGTATTGAGCTGTCATGGCAAGAAGTGGGCCCACCAAACTGGACAAGTCCGAAGACAAGACTTGCTTAAGCTGCTATTTGGGCAAGCTGACGTCATGTCGTCATATTGACGTTAGCGTGACGTCAGCGGCCAATTTAAATACCAAAAAAATTAAAGTGAAGAAACCATATCCTTGTAATTTTTCAAAATGGTAATCAAAACATACTTGAAGTGAAGAAATTAACCAACCATACAAGTAAAATTCACACAGATACAACATTATCCTTCAAATTTGTAATGCAAAAGTATGGTTTGAAGTTAAGTAATGCCACGACAAGTGTTCTAACGAAAATATAAAAATGATGATTTGGCACTAATGGCACACTTGAGCGTGTGGAAAGACAAGATTAGCGATTAATTAATTTTCGTTTGAGCTTATGGAGGGCTAAGATTGGAGCAGGGAATGTGTTGGGGTTGTGTAATGCACGTACAACTAAATAATCGATTTAATTAACACCTAATACACTTGGTTGTATAAATAAATTCATAATTAGAAATAATATAAATAAGTAAGTACTTCACTCACAGAGCCCCTACCGCGTTGATGCAACGTATATGCTTTTGGGATCAAAGCACATTCGATTCGTGTACTAGTTTTTGCTTAGCCCTCTCGTTCCAACCACACACGTACATAAACAAATAAAAAATGATTTCCTATATATACACAAAATCTAAGACATTATGTATGCAAAATAAAAGAAGGAGAAAATAATTAAATTTACTATAAAACACATTACACATAGCTTTTCTTTTTGCCTCCCTGGACTGAAAGGAAAGATAGGAAGTGGTAATCCAATTTCCATAAATTTAGTTTTGAAATTACTTAAGGAAAGAAATGCATTTCATCATCTATATTTTTTTTGGTTGACATTTCATGTATATATATATATGATATAATGCATATATTTCTGAAATTTCATCTACGTAGTTATTTTGAAGAATTACGAGTATGCACACAATTAAATCGGGAAATTGTCCAATTTTAAGAGAAAATTTTTGGGTGGAGACTTTCCTGATACGTGACGGATTGAAGATGATATTAGAAAATCAAATTCCTATCAAATCAAAATATGAAAAATCGGTTTTAGTGCAAAATACGATTTATGCTAAAAATGATGGCTCATTAAGTCAATATATACTTCATACTAAAATCCCATAAAATCAAGTTTTCTTATTTAATGTGTAAGGAATAAAAGCCGCCAAAAATTATCTTGAGAAAATTGATTATTCCGAAAAACTATTTTTCGTACTTAATCAATTTTGCACCTCCGCTAAAAAATTTCTGGGTCCGCCACTACGAGCAGTGTCACTATCTTTAAAATTTGGTTTTGATGTTCAATCCCAATGTCAATAAACAAATCATCTCCAAAACTTCAGAACATAATATTTTTAGCTAGCTACCTCCCCCAGGAACATTCGTTTCCAGGATATATATATATATATATATATACAGTGTACATATCTCAACGTTAACCTATATAAACTGAAATTACACTCACCCCATTGCTCACTTCCATCTATATATATGTTTTGGTCACACCAAGACTAAGTTGGCCTCTCTACCCACCAAACAATGAATCCCATTGATGCTCTAGAAAACCCCGCCCTGCACGACCCTAGCTTAGAGCTAGAGTTACATGATCTCATGGATGGTGCCAACTTTGATAAGTTTTTCAATCTAATCCGTGAGAAAGATCAAAACCCTGTCGTGGATCGTTTCGATTGTGATCATGATAATAATCACTTTATTACTAATGGCTGCTTAATTGATAACCAATTTGGTCCGACGACGTCACGACCCCTGGTGATATGTTTGGCTTTAATATTAATTCATTGCTCCCAAGTTTTGAAGGGGAAAAGAAAGAGGTTCCAGAAGAAGATATTAATGGTAGGGACGACTCTTCAGGAACAAGTACGACAACTACAACTAAGAGGGGGAAGAACATGGACAAATCAAGAACTTTGATTTCTGAGCGAAAGAGGAGAGGACTACAAAAAAAAAAAAAAAAGAAGGTAGAAATAGTTACCATTTTGTCATTAATTTTGGTGATTGTTGTGGGATTACTAAAGGCTTTAGTCACTAAAAAGAGCAAAAAAGGTGACTGAAAGCCTTTTTAGTCACCCAAAAAGTAAAAAAAGGTGACTAAAGTCTTTAATAATCCACACAACAGTCACCAAAATTAGTGACAAAATGGTGACTGTTGCCACTTTTTTTTGTAGTGAGGAGTATGAAAGAGAAGCTCTATGCATTGTGAGCCTTGGTTCCGAGTATAACTAAGGTATGCCTTCGTATATGCTCGGGTAATATACATGTATAAAAAAATATTTCTCTCGACAGACTGTCTGACAATTGTTAGGTTGAATCTAAACCTATTAATCGGGTTGGTTTGTGTTTGAATGCATTTACTATGCATATGTTTATTTTTGATAGGTATACAGCATGATGAACCATATCATCATGACATTGTTCAGCTGTGAACTCCGTCAGGCTAGTATACATTATTAAATAATGCAGGTCCTTGTGAATTAATGTGCAGATGGATAAGGCATCCATTGTTGGGGATGCTTTGCAGTATGTGTAAGAGTTGTAAATGCATGCCAAGGAAGCTGAAGTCTGAGATTGCTGGGCTTGAAGCATCCTTTGGTTGGGCGACCTCAGAGATATCAAGGATATAATAATATTGGAAACAGTGGAAAGATTCGAATGGCAAACACAAGCCTACTAGTTTCCAAGAAAATAATTCAGGTACACCCACCGTACACATTGATGCAGACATATTTACTATTTTCATACCATTTAAAATTTGAAACACCATAGCAGAAGTGAGTTAAGCTAGTTGGTTAGGATAGTCCACCCTCCTTAGAGCATGTCCAGCGTTGCAGGCTTGCCCAGGTAGGAGGGGGCCTAGGCCTAGCTTTTGTCTCTAGCGCTCAAAGACAAGACCAGGCAATTGATGGGGGCCACAAGCCTGGGCAGGCTCAAAGGCAAATCTTGCCTGGGTTTGCTGACGTCGTTGATGACGTCAACAATTAAAAAAAATTTAAAAATTTTCAGAATTTTCAGAATTTTTTTTATATATAAATACCTAGTCCTATTTTTTACAATACCTAATCCTATTTTTTACGATACCTAGTCCTATTTTTTACTTCTCATGTTAAAATTAATTGTTTAAGTATAAAAAAATATAAAATAAATTAAAATGAATGGTAATTGTCGTTGCCCTTGCCATTTGGGGTGGAACTAAAAAAGGCAAGGCTGCCACTATTCACGTGAATAGTGGCAGCCCTTACCTTGCCTTTGCCTTGCCTTAGCCTTTTGGGGTGGACTTGCTCTTACACCCAAGTTTGAATCCCCTTCTTAGAAATTAGATCAATTTTGTTAACGGCTCATACCATCACTGTGAGCCGAGCCTATTTAAGAACACCACATGGCCATAGGGGGCTAGGTTGCCTTTATACTGATCCGACCAGATGAACTACCCCGAGTGTCGATAAAAAGCCACCTAATCGAACCTGTTAGGAAAGAATGTGAATAAAATGGCTGAGCATTCTAACACCGACCCGACCACTGGGATGCCGTGTGTGACCAGAGGCGCATTAATATTAAACATGCATGAATAGGCCCCTGTCAAGTTAGTTACTCCATCCGTCTGATACAACAGTCTGATGATGGAAGGGATCAATTAATGTACTTCACATTCAAAGCCATGGTGTCGCTTTGCCATGTGATACCTGATGGGTAGCCAGGTGATGGAGATGGATCAATTAATGTGCCTCCCATCCAAAGCCAAGTGTCGCTTTACCACATAATCCCTGTCAAACAACATGGTGATCAGAAGAAGTCATTTAATGTAGTCCAGTCCCACCAGGGGGAAGAGAGATAAATATCTCCTTCTTAAATATCTTTGTCTCTCCTTCTCCCCCTCTAAATACCCCTCACCTATATAAGGACAAAGGTAATAAATATTCCCAACTTAAAAACCCTACACATCCTTCTCTTCACCTCTAAACTACTTCTGACTTAACCATCAGAGGGGGTTCAACTGGGATAAACCCCAGTTCGCTCCTATTTTGATACTGTTCGAAGTGTGTAGGCCATCTCCAGAAGGTATCTCAACCAGGAGATTAAGTGTAAGCCCAAACCTTAATCCAGGTTCAGGCCATTCACTCTACTAGAAGGACACACAGTTTACAAATTTAGAGTACGTAATTTAGACAATTGCTTATATATATATATATATATATAGAAAAAAACATAAAATAAATATTTGAAACATTATAACTTGATATTAATTGATGCATGTGGGCATGTAGATGGACATGTTTCAAATGGAGGAAAGAGGATTTTATGTGAAATTGGTGTGCAACAAGGTACAAGGGGTGGCTACATCACTTTACTAGGTTCTTGGGTTCCTTATAATTTTCAATGTTCAGAATTCCAACTTGACCACTGCTTCTGAGAGTCTTGTACTCACAGTTACTTTGAAGTTATGCATTTTTCTTCTTCTTCTTCTACCTTTAATTATTTTACTTGATTCTCCTTGTTTTTTTTGGTTACATATTTTAATTGAACTATTTCAGCTGAAAATAAGTGGTCTATATGTCAAATTAAATCAGGTTAAAGAGTGTGAGCAGGAGATGAACTTGCCAAATTTGAAGCTTTGGGTGATTGGGGCTCTTCTCAATGAAGGATTTGAATTAATTTAATCAACCTTCTCTTCCTGAAATTTTATATCTTTTTTGTGATGATATTCAAAATCTTATATATTAACGAGCAACTAAACATAATTAATCTCCAGAATCGTATAAAGAGAGAGCCACGACCCCATGTGTATGCATGAAGTTACAATTACATTAATAAAATATAGGGAATTCTTCATTGCTCTCGTAATCTGATTTTCCAGTTATTCATATTTTTATTAAGAACTCGTTTTAAATATAAAGGTTATTTATATCTACACCCAAAATAGAAGAAGAAGAAGAGCACGTGTGTGAATTTTTTTAATAAACATTACTTACTACATTTGCCTGTGAATATTTTAGTAGGGCACACGTACCGTACGATAGTGTTATGACACCTACCACCACCAGTTTGTTTACAATGGTTGTAACCTATCCAAAAATCTGTGTAACTTGTCATCTTTGATGGGTGTTGTGTGTATCAAACCAACTTTGATGTTTCTTTATATACTGCAAGATGACCTAGCTTGAGCAGCAGGGGGGGCGTAGCCAGGTCCCGTCTGTTAAGATTGACTATTCCATGTCCAAGTATTGTTTTGGGGGTGGGCGGGGGGAACTTAAATCTCTTATGAAAAAAATATTTTAATGTTTAAAGCACATAATAAGGCATATATATATATTTTAATTGAGAAAGACGATAGATTGCATTCATAATTTAGGCTTAAAGGCCGTCAGACACAAAGGCTAATACAAATAAACACATATAGTTAATATAACTACGCAAGCACATTAACCACAAAGGGTACTCAAAATACAAAGGAGTCCACCAACAACAACATATGCACAAAGCATACCTCTACTCATAGCCACACAGGGCCAAAGAAATTCCGCCATAAAAGCCACAAGCCTTGAAAAACTAGGCAAATGCGCCTCAACATACAAAACTACAAATGCAACTACAACCTTTAAACTTTCATAAGTAAAACCTACAAATAGAGACTACAACATGCAACAAACTCAAAAAAAATTGACACACTTATTACAACTCTAAAAACTGCAACACACAACAAGAAAATAAAAGCTGAACTACCACCACGTCGTCCCCAAGATAGTCAAGCAGCCAATCACCAAAACCTAGTCGAAAGCTGGTAAAAGCCCCAAGGAAGGGATGGGCGGGGATGAAGGGAGGGTAAGGGTGGGAATGGGAGGAGAAGAGGGACGGTGAGGGGCTAGAGGGGATGGACGGGAGGGAAGGGGTGGGGAGGAGAGGAAAAGGGAGGGGAAGGTCTGGGATGGGAGGAGGGAGGAGAAGGAGAGGAAAATTTTTATATATATGCGGAAAGTTTTTGGGGAGCCAAGCCCTTCCTAACTTTGGGAAGAAAAAAAAAAAAAAAAATTTCTGATTGGGTCAATAAGCCATTTGGGCCACATGCATTGAAAACAGTCGCGCCAGTCAATCCCAATTAACTAATTAAACCATAGATTATCCGAAGATAATTTCAATCTGAAACAAAACCAAAATGATGTCAACAGTTAGCAGTTGGATAAAGCATCTAACATTTAGATAAGGGCTTACAACATGTATTAGCCCTCATATTCTTATGGCCTAAGACCCAAATTTACTAAAAGGGTTATACAAGCCCAAGAAACATAATCGTCAAGCCATGTTATGCAATAAACCCTATATACCTCATATATTATATCATATATAATTATATATATAGGCAATTTTATTTCCTTTCAAAATTCAAACTACGGCATGACATTTTTTTGACCGGATTTTTTCTCATTTGGGAGTTTTTAAAGGTAAAGTTTTAATGATGCCACACTTGTTACATTGCTAAAGTCCAGTCATCTTTTTGTACTCTAATATTGTTGTTTCAATGAAGTTATCTCACTTTGATAAAAAAAATTTTAAAAAAAAACAAACAAACTACGGCACGACATAATATATTGGTACTTTTTTATCTAGTGGGCTCAATTTTTTATATATTATAGGGTTAATCATTTTATTAGTCTCTGAACTTATACCTGATTTGCATTTGAGTACCTTAATTTTGAAAATGGTTCCCGTGGTCCTTTAACTTCACTTTCATTAGGACAAATGGTCATGCCATCAATTTTGTTAACTTTTTCTGTTAAATGTAGGGGCAAAATGGTATTTTTATGTTAAAACCAAAAAAATGAATAAAAAATCATATCTTTAAAATAACAATAAAAGAAAATCAAATAAAAAACCAACCAAAAAAAAAAAGATAAATCAAGTTTGGGGGATTAAAAATCCAGATAGAAGGGGAGAGTGAGAGTTTAATTTTAATTTTTTATTCATATTTTAATCAATTTTGATACAAAAATACCATTTTGCCCTTGCATTTAACAGAAAAGTTAAGAAAATTGACGACAGGACCATTTGTCCTAACGAAACTGAAGTTGACGGACCACGAGAACTATTTTGGAAATTGAAGTACTCAAATGCAAATCGAGTCTAAGTTCAAAGACTAATAAAACGATTAACTCTTATATTATATATAATTATTTGCCCATATTAAAAGCAATTTTTGGAGAGTTCAAAATTGTAAGAGCCAAACTAAAATCACTTCAAATCTTTTAACAATACAATGGCCCATATTAAAAAATTATTAATTTGCTTTGGAACAACAAATATGCAATTAATCAAACACTTCCTCAAAAAAATGTTGAATTCTTATAGTTTCATGGTTTATTTTTTTTTTTTGGAGATTCACTTTTTTTTAAAAAAAAAAACCCTATATGAAATGGACTTTAGAAACACACCCAAAGTCTTTTTACAACATAACAAAAAGGCTTTTAACTTATTTTAAATTATAAAACTGCCATTGATTTCTTAAAACAAACCCAACCCTAAAAACTTATTTAAAAAAATCCAAAACACTTAATAAGGTATCAAAGTAATTTAATAATAAAAAATAAATTTAATAGGGTCAGCTGTCTTTTTTTGGATTTTTTTTAGGTTTATTTATAGAAATTAAATAGTGTAAGATTTATCTGTATTATTAGTGCTAAGAATGAGTATATGACTAAATGTCTCCTTTTTTCTTTTGTCAACCATATGATAGTTTACATTTGTTATTTTAGTTCAAATAAACTACTATATTTATTCCAAAAAGAAAATACATGTGTAGTCTTTTTTTTTTTTCTTATAAAATTATGATTACATACAAATACAAATTAAGGGCCACTCAAAGTCAGGGTCGGCCCTAATGAAACCAAAACTTACTAGTGGATATTCAGGAGGCAACATTTGTTGTATTATTTTTCTTTTTGAAAAGTGAATTTTCAGAAATGTAGAATGAAAAAAGAGAAAAGAAACTGAAGTAACGCAAATTGACTGTGTAAATTAACTCGAGCAATGACAAGATTAATGATTAAATAACTCTTGTTTCAGCATATTGATCATTAGATTGGACTAATGCTTGTGTTGGTGTTGCTTAATCAAATAAAGAATTCAGAAAATCTAATACTAATAACTCATAAAATAAAAAGAAGAAGGAATTGATGAAAAGCTACTTGATCTTCTTTGGGAACTTGACTAAGGAGTAGTTGGGTTTTATCTTCATTTGATATATAACTACGAGAGCCGTATGAGAGAAAACTTTCACGTTTGGTGTTGAAAGGGGGAGATCCTATAGGATCCTATCCAATTTTTTCTTTCGCTAGGCCCGTAGCTAAAAAACCTACTTTCTTGCTATTGCAAGGTTCATTTGAATATGAAATCTAATCCTGGAAATACAATCCCACTTTTTTTTTACTACCCAAGGCTCTGATACATTTCGAAATCAAGAAATTTCTACTCAAGCAGGTGCTATCCAAGAACAATTAGCTGATCTGAATTTGCGAATTATTATAGATTATTCGTTGGTAGAATGGAAAAAATTATTTTTCTTTATAATTGTTTTGATATGTGAAAGGAATAACAGAAGTTTAAATATTTAGGAAAAGATGCATAGGTACAAAAGTATAAAACAAGAAAACCTAAAAAAATTATTATTTAATAATACCACCTTTTTGGTAGTATAATAACAAGTTTTTATTATTATTATTGTTAGGATGTGTGCATATATCATGTATGTATATATACGGTTAATCAGTGTTATTAAATTACTGTATTAATTATTCTACTTAAACGTAACATCTACCATCAGTGTACAAAGAGCTAGGCAGGTGTCAGGTCATCCTCCCTTAGTGGAGGAGAATTATTATTGCGGAAGCTGCATGGCAGAGAATGCTTAATTGAACTACAACTGAGAAGAAAGTTTCTCCTTTAATGCATGACCACATACAAATAGTGCATGCATGAAAATGTTGCCTATATAAGGCACAAACTAATGCTTTGAAACCATCCATAAAACAAAACCTCGCTTTAGAGAAAAATTGAGAGAGAGAGAGAGAGAGAGAGAGAGAGAGAGATTTCATGTTGAGATTGTCTCTTATGATCCCATTACTTTTCTTAGTGTAAGATTTTGCTTTGACGTTTCATTGTTCTTGTTCATTCATCTGTTGCTGCCTATATTATTTTGTTCATCGCACAAGAGGCTTTAGTATGATGCTATCATTTCGCAAACAAGTCGTACTAGAGTCCAATTAGTATGAGCTTCATTCAACAATTGTAGTGTTCATCTTGTGTGGATTAAAAAAGGAAGCATGGGTCTGGAGTCCAATTGCCGACCCATATAGGGGTTAGGCCTCTAAAGATACGTGCCCTTGGTGAACCTCTTACTGCAGACAAGTTGTGAGGGACGCCATGAAATACAATTTCAAGTCAGGGGTGAGTAGAATGCTTTGCAAACGACTTAAATACGCGACGAGGTATTGTAAATGACATATTAGCTTTGTTGTTGTGAACTTGTGATATGCATCCTCTTCTTAATAGATAGGTATCCCTCTTTTGGTGAAGGAGGGAAAAATATGTGGTGAAATTATTGGCTATTATTATTCATCATCTTTGACAACAAGTAGTATCAGAGCTTGCTCAAAATTATTATCTTGTTTGATTTAAGATAGAGTCGTCATCATCCATCGTTAGCAACAATGTTCAAATTGACTACATCCAATTATTCCATTTGGAAGCCAAGAATAGAGGACATCTCTTTTACTACAAGGAATATTTGTATGAGCCTTTTCAATTGCAAGGACACACACCGAAAGGGGAGTTAGACAACACATGGAGCATAATGAATAGAAAAGTTGTCGGACAAAATCGACAATAGGTGGATCAAAGTGTGTTCCATCACGCGGCACAACCAAAAGATGCATATATATTATGGACAAAATTGTCGTTCATGTATGAGAGGAAGACCGTTCAAAATAAAGTCTAATTGATTTGACGATTGGTAAATCTCAAGTACAGAGATGGTCAAAGTGTTATCGAGCATCTTAGTGACTTCCAAGGTTTGATCAACCAGTTGACGAATATGTAGATGGTGCTCGATGATGAGTTATATGCACTAGTGTTACTCAACTCCTTGCTAGATAGTTGTGATACACTAGTAGTGTAATTAAGCAATTCAACTCCTCGAGGCGTTCTTCCATTGGACATAGTTAAAGATAACTATGTTCAATGAAGAAGCAAAGAGGAAATAACAGGGTGCATCACCCGAGTCATAAGCTCTTGTGAAGAGATGATTCAAGGGGTAGGTCCAAGACAAGAAGGGACCTAGAATGTTACCATTATGGCAGGACAAGCCACATGAAGAGGGAGTGCATGTTTTTTAAACGATAGCATGATAGAGGTAATGAGAGAAATGAAGCCAGAGACATGACCACAACTACCTTTGGTGGAAATGATGTAATTATTATATGTGGTGATGTATGTGTTAATCTTTCCTCTCAAGATACATGTTGGATAGTAGATTCTTGCGCATCATTTCATGTTACCTCACGATTGAACTTCTTTACATCCTACACCAATGAAGATTTTAGTAATGTGAGAACGGAAAATGAGTAATTATCCAAGATCGTGGGAAGATGAGTTGTTTCCCTTGAAACCAACGCATGTAGCATCTTGGTTCTCAAGGATGCGAGACATTTTTCACAATATGATCTTTATAGGATTACTTCGCAATGAAAGATACACTAATGTCTTTGCTGAAGGGAAATGAAAACTCAGAAAAACTCTCTTGTCATAGCATAAACGAAGAAGGACAATACTCTTTACATGACACACGCAAACATCAATAATGGGTATGTAAATTCTCTCAAAGGAGACTCAATTGTGATTTGGCATAAACAGCTCGGTCACATGAGCGAGAAATGGTTGCAGATTTTAGCCAAAAGAAAGGCACTATCCAATTTGAAGAAAAGTATACCTCTAAAATCATGCATGCGTTGCTTGGTTGGAAAGTAACATAGAGCTTCGTTTCAACATGGATCTGCACAAAGAAAACCCAATGTATTAGATGTTAATTTTTTTTATTTTGATGTTTGTGGTCCTATGACCACTAGTACTCTTGGCAATGCAAGATATTTTGTTACTTTCATTGACGATGATTATAGTAAGGTGTGGGCTTAGGCACATAGAAGGAAAGATCACATGTTTGAAGTTTTCAAGCAATTTCATGCTAGCGTTGAACGAAAACTAGTAGAAGCTTGAAATGTATTCGCACTGGTAACAAAGAAGAATATATGGGGGCGTTTCGAAACTGCTGCATAAGTAATGGAATCATGCATGAACGATCTATTTGAAAAAATCCTCAATATAATGGCATAGCTGATAGGATGAACATAACCATTGTTTAAAGAATTAGAACAATGTTATCTCATACCAAATTGCCCAAGAGTTTTTGGGGTGAAGCTCTCATGACTGCGGCTGAATTAATAAACCTTCAATATATTTGAATGGTGTGGACAAAATCTCTACAACCAAACACTTATTCAATGATTTATAGGAAATATCTTTCCAGACCAGAACTTGTTCTAGACATCACCATTCAAAGGTGTTGAAGGAGAAAGGTTAATTAGATCAACCGTGGTAATGGGAGCTTCACCCCCAAAACTCTTTTGTAGTTTGGCATGCGATAACTTTGTTATGATTCTTTCAACAATAGTTATGTTTATCCTCTCTCAGCTATGCTATTATGCTTAGGAGTTTTTCGAACAGATAGTTCATGCCTGATTCCATTACTTATGCAGTAATTTTGAAACTTCCCCATATAGAAATGAAAAATTATATGACGATAAATGATACACTGATGTCAGTGCTAATGAAAAATGGAAACTCAACAAAAACTCAATTGTTCTAGCTTGAGGAAAGAAGAAGAGCACATTTTACATAATACATGCAAAGGTTGGTAATCTGTACATAAAAGCTCTTGGAGAAGATTTAGTCAAGCTATAACATACATTGCTTGGTCACATCAGTGAGAAATAGCTTAAAATTCTTGCCAAAAGAGAGGCATAAATCCGGATGAGGAAAAGTATGTCTCTAAAATCATGCAATCGTTTATCAGTTGGGAAACAATAAAAAGTTTCGTATCTTCATATAATGTATGCTCTATATTCTGAAAAATACAATATATTGGATGCTTTATATTCTTATGTTTGTGGTCCTATGAGCGCTATTACGAGATACTTTGTTATCTTTAGGTAAAGTGTATGAAGTAATGCTCTTGTTGTTTAAGTGGTTAAGAGTAATTATCCATGTATTTGAGATCTTGTATTCGAATCCCCATTCTATAATATCGCTTGTGTAAAAAGAAGAAGAGTAAAGTGTATAAAGTATTCAAGAAATTTCATGTCAGTGTTGAATGAGAGATTAATAGAAATTTGAAATTATAAATGTTGAATGAGATCTGGTCTCTCCCACTCTCTCTCTTCCTCTACTTGAATTTTTCGGTCAGATCTCGTCGAAATTAACCAAATTTGGCTGATTTCTCAGTAAACCAACTATATTATGGGAAAATTTTCAACGATTCAGCATCGATCGCCGATGATGACTCAATGAGAATAGCATAAATCCATGGAATAAGAAAACATATATTTGTTATTGTAATTTAGTCTAGTGGTATTAATTAGTCTTCATTCAAATTGGCCTGAACAAATGTTGATACTTGTTTGGTCATTTACTTAAAAGAAACACCATTTTTATCTCCTTATTAAGACCCATATGTATCATGACAAGTTTTCTTTTGTACTTACTAAGAGGCACTGTTTTTTTTGTTTTTTGTTTTAATAATTATTATTATTTTGTTATTAAGAGGCACTGTTGGTGTTGTAGTTTTGTCAGCTCCCTTAAACTTTAATTAATAACAGCTCCAACGTCAGAAAAAAAACAATCCGCATCCTGATTCCTTTCACGCTTGAGATAAACATGAAACCACATCCACGATTTCTATATATATATATAAACATATTTTATGACACATAATTACACAAACCTCACTATCAAACAAAGGATATGGATGCCCATGGAAACCATCTGGGAGGTCATAACATCAATGACTTTGAGTTACAAGACCTCATAGATGATGCAAACTTTGGTCAATTCATTGATCTTATCCGCGGCCAGAACGAAGATCCAGTGGTTAGTTTTGATTGTGACCTTATGATCAATGGCTGCTTTGATGATTATAACCTGTTTTGTCCAGCAAGTACTACTTCAGCTGTGGTTTTTGGTTTCAATGATGCCGTTGCATCCGACCCAAGTGCTTCTTTTCTTGGCACATTATCCGACCCAAGTGCTCCTTTGCTTACCACATTACCAAATTTTGATGGAGAAATGAAGGGTGGGGAAGAAGATCATAATGGCAAGGATTCGTCTGGAACAACGACGACGAACAAGAGGCAAAAGGTTGATCGGTCGAGAACCTTGGTCTCGGAGAGGAGGAGGAGGAGGAGGAGGAGGATGAAAGAAAGGCTCTATGCACTGCGGTCCTTGAAAGAAATTGGGATGTGACTATGCATAGCTTTATTGTAGCCTTGAAAGAAATTGGGAAATAAGAAGTGTGGATTGCGGCAAGTATGCACGTGTCCTAATGAGCTGTCTTACAATCACATGTTGTGCAACACATGCTAAACTCAGTCCGATGTTTTGATTGCAAACTTACAATAAACAATATACGACATGTCACATTAAGCCATTGAATTAAGGCTTAATTAAGTTCATGAACATTATTAGCCTGGTCCGACCATCCGATAATATAATTAGCCATTTTTAAGTAGAAGCTGGTGCCGTCATGTGCCATGCCTTCAAGCCATTCGGTGCCAAAATGACATATTCAGTGATGCAAAGAAAGCTCTCCAAGTCAAGAAGCATCTAATATCTCTAGAATATTTCAAGTATTCAAGTAATTTAATTAAGTGACTTGTAAGACAATTCGTTCATAAAAAAAAAATGCAAATCATGAGATCTTGAGATTTTTTTATATTTTTTTATTTCTGGAATGTACAACTAGTATATGGAGGGAAGTAGATTTGAGGGTGTTTTAGTTGATGTGATAGCTCTTTTTTCTGCTTATGACTTTATACGCCTTATTATTTTTATTTCGAATTTTATAGTTTGAATGGAGAATGGTCTTGATTAGTTCTTTTTCTAGTGTGTATATTAATTAGAAATTGGAATTCTCATTAAGAATTGAATTCTACTTATGGAGGATTCTTGCGTTTACTTCACATCAAGGAATTGAAAAGTAAGTGGAGCCTACACAAAATTATGAATAATTTTGGAGGAATTCAATTCTTGAGTGGGAGGTGGTATTCTGATTCTTGGAAAATTAATCCATTAGGAATTCATCTTTTTTACCTTTTATATCCTTATCACAATTTTTAAAATTTCAAATATACTATATACTTTAACCAAACAACGATGACATTTTACTAATTAATATCACTCCTACTCCAATTCCATATGATTTAGTAAACAACTTCAATAGGAATCTGGAATCTAACAACCATTAATTTATATGGTTTAGTAAACAACTTCATTAGGAATTCAGAATCTAATTCTCCCCAATCCAACTCCTCTTCAATTCAATTCCTCATCATTCAATTACGGATTAGTAAACATGCCATTTATTCTAACTGATGATATTATGTTATTTTCTTATGCAATGAAATGATCATATCGCCTATTCATATAACACGTAGATTAATAACACTACATAACTGTGTTAAAGTCACACTTACTGAGCAATTTTTCCAATTATAATTTTAGGAGTAGGACAAAACATTGATAAAACATATGCCAAAGAATTTAGTGGAGGTGTTTGTTAGATCTAACTTTAAGCTTCTGGTAGAATCTTCGATTTCAACCTATGAAGATGATGCAAGTTAAAGCAGGAAAGTCCTGGTTTCAGGTCAATCCGAGACCGACGATCCGCCAAACGCAGCAAAAGGGAGTACCTAAAATAAAAAGATTTTTTTTACCAAAATTATAAATAAATATAATTTAAAAAAAAGTTTGTACGAGGCAAATAGAGAAGTCATCACTGGGGAGGGAATTGGATAAGCCAACAGCAGCCGACTAGGGAGAGGAAGTGGGACCTCTGTGATAAAATATAGAGAAGAAGATTACAGACATAGAAAAAAGATTTAATGGGAGTTGACTAAACAAGTGGAATATTGGTGAAAATAAGATTTCTTTAATTTGTTAACTATATATGTTTACTGTTTTTAATCCTAAATTTGTTCCAAAATAGCTGTAATTGTTTTCTTTTTAAATACAAGATGTCTTGGTTTACTTTAAAATTATACTTTGAAACCTCATATAAAAATTTGATTAATTTATTTTTGTTTTAAAAATATAATGTATAACATACCTCTATTTATTTTCTATTACAAATTTTTCACTTATAGAAAATTAAGCTATTGTTGGCACTCCAAAAGTTCATTATTTGCTCATCTCTTATATTTTTATAAAAGAAAAAAAGTGCATAATGATATTTTTAGAGTGCCGATAATAACTCCCTTAAAGAATACGACTTTAAAACATTGTCGAGCGGCAAACAACTGTTGCTCCATCATAACCAATTGTGGCACTCAACTACTATTGCATTGCTTCACTGTAGTATATATATCCCCAGCCTAAAATATTAAACCCTAAACTCTCAAGTGTCCTAAAACATACTGAATCATTCCTAAAAAACTCAAATAATATCTAAATCAATCTAAAAAGATTTAGAAGTGAGGAAAAAAAAATAATCCATGAACTATACTACAATTACGTCAAGTACAATACCATATCTCTAGGTCTAGTCATAAAAAAGACGTGAGAATATTTCATGGAACATTATGGTAAAAAAAAGTTTATTATCGTCAAGTGTTTTCAAGTACAAAAAATTGTCCAAGAAGAGATAATTAATTATCCCCATAAAAATGAAAAAATAGGAACAAATCAGAATTGTTTTCTCTGCCTCACATGGTTCGATGAACCATACTATTTCTCATCTTGTTGCAATTTTTTTTTTATTTTAAAAAGTTGTAATAAAAAGTCAAAACCAATTTGAGAAACATTGCACACATATGCACAGCACCTTCTTTATAGAATTGTTTTACTTTATGATTGCACATGGTTTGCGCATTTTACTCATCATCTGATCAACAAGATGAGTTATACATATATACAGAAATTCTTCTATATGTACGTTCGGACATTATTATCTTACGGAGACTGTATATTTTCTACTATTTCTCTTTGTTTTCCTTCCTATTTACAATGGCATTCGCACAGTAATAATGTATAGAAATCCAAATAAGAGAATGAACTATATATATATTATATATAATCCATGAAATAAGAAAACATATAATATAGGAATAGTATTTGTTATTGTAATTTAGACTACTGGTATTAATTAGTCTTCATGCAAATTGGCCTGAACAAATGTTGATACCTGTTTTGTGAAATTAGAGATTTTGTTAAGAAGAATAATTCTCAGTTGTTATTGATAGAGCCAAAAGGCTAAGTATTTATAGAGATATTACAAGCTTAACTAGGAAAACTAGGTTACTTGGAGACTACTCCAAATCAATTACAATCAACTAATAAAAGGAAACTAAATAACAATTTAATAACATTCCTAATTTCCAACACTCCCCCTCAAGTTGGAGGGTGGATATCAAGAACGTCCAACTTGCACAAGAGATTGTGAAAGGTGTTACTCCCAAAGGTTGCTGATAAAGAGGCAGTGGTGTCACTGCTGTAAAGGGGGCAGCTGTGTCGCAGCTGTGTCACTGTTGTAATGAAGGCAAATTTGGAGGCAAATGGAGCAGCGGTGTGCTGCTGTAAAGGGGGTTGTTGCTCCTCTCAAATTTGACGATGTATGAGAGTCGTGAGTTGAAGGAAGCAGCACCCAAATAATGTTGTGCTGATGTTCAGCACATGTTGCATGTATGAAGGCTGTTGTTGATGTTGCTGATGTGCAACGATGGTGATTTTGTTGCTAATGTGCAGCAAATGTTATTGATGATGCCTTTTCTTGAAGCTGAATAATAATGCTGCTGGGGCAGCTGAATGATGGTGTTGCTGGTGCAACTGATTGATGATGTTGCTGGTGCAATTGTGCGGAAGCTATTGATGATGGTGTGCAGCTGCCTGTGTGCAGCTGATGTGTGACAATGTGTCTATCTCCCATATCTGCCCCTCAAATCCGAAGCTTGTAGAGGGTCGAGATTTGGAAAAAGAGCAGAGAGAATGAAAAATAATGATGAAAGAGAGATTAAAAAAAGAAAAGGAGCAAAGCCAAGAAGATGGCGTGAAAGTGAAAAAAATACTTTTATTTTTATCTTTGGTTTGAAAAATGACCCACCGAAAAAAGGATATGACCTATCGAAAAAGTTAGCCAGAAAAAGAAGAAGAAGAATTGAGTGATGTGGAGACAGAAAGAAAATATCAAACTTGGCCAAGAAAAAAGTTAGGTAGAGAAAGAAAACAAAAAAAAATTGGGTCTGATGTGAAACCTCAAAGAGAAACTGATATATCAACAAAGGAGAGAAAGTGAACGCTCATGTTGGGTTGTCGTGGTGCAAAGAAGCGATGGCAACACAGAGAGAAAAAGGACCAGCAGTTGTGCAAAGGTGCTCTCAGGGAGATTACGATAGATGGCTTGGATACGAGCGATCGATGATTTCTAGGCAGGGGTAAAGAATCAATGAACACAATGGCTGGTCAACAGCAGTGGTGCTAGTGTAGAGCCTCCTGCGTTTGTTGGAGATGTCGTGGGTTGTCCAAAGACATGACGGCTCGGTGAGCCTTGACGAGGCTCATGGAGGAAATAAACGGCTTAGTGAGCAGTGACGAGGCTCACGAAGAAATCGCAATGAAGACGGCGTGTCTGCCGCAAGCGTAGACGACTTAAAAAAATGATGGGTAGGCTCGATGAAGGACGAAGATGCCGTGGTTGTGGCAAGCGTAGTAAACATCAAAACATGGGCTCAATATCTGATTGCAACAGAGAGCATGACTAGAGATGGCTCAATATGATTTGTATAGAGAGCAATACTTGTATGAAAAACATAAGGAAATTGCAGCGCCAAAGAAGGGTGCGACTGTTGGTTTAGTTAGATGTAGGAACTGTGGGATGGTATGGCTTTGTTAGCGGGAATAAAATATTGATCATTGAGGAGAGGGTGAACAAGACGACTGTACAAGATGAATACCCATCATGGGTGAAGGATGAAAAGCGCCAACGACTCTCAATTTGGCAAAGGATTTCAAAGATTAGCAACTAGGGTTGTGAAGAAAATAAGGTTTGTAAAAAAGTTTCAAGAGATGCCCTAGAATCAGTGCTCTGATACCATGTGAAATTAGAGATTTTGTTAAGAAGAATAATTCTAAGTTGTTATTGATAGAGCCAAAAGGCTAAATATTTATAGAGATATTACAAGCTTAACTAGGAAAACTAGGTTACTTGGAGACTACTCCAAATTAATTACAATCAACTAATAAAAGGAAACTAAATAACAATTTAATAACATTCCTAATTTCCAGTACATGTTTGG
Source organism: Prunus persica (assembly GCF_000346465.2). NCBI lineage: Eukaryota > Viridiplantae > Streptophyta > Magnoliopsida > Rosales > Rosaceae > Prunus > Prunus persica. The sequence goes on from NC_034014.1 coordinate 8,116,826, forward strand.
TCATTTACTTAAAAGAAACACCATTTTTATCTCCTTATTAAGACCCATATGTATCATGACTAGTTTTCTTTTGTACTTATTAAGAGGCACTGTATTTATTTATTTAGTTATTTATCATTATTATTTTAAATTTAAATTAAGAGGCAATGTTGGTGTTGTAGTTTTGTCAGCTCCCTTAAACTTTAATTAATAACAGCTCCAACGTCAGAAAAGAAAATCCGCATCCTGATTCCTTTCACACTTGAGATAAACATGAAACCCCATCCACGATTTCTGTATATATATATAAACATATTTTATGACACATAATTACACAAACCTCACCATCAAACAAAGGATATGGATGCCCATGGAAACTATCTAGGAGGTCAGAACATCAATGACTTTGAGTTACAAGACCTCATAGATGATGCAAACTTTGATCAATTCATTAATCTTATCCGCGGCCAGAACGAAGATCCGGTGGCGAGTTTTGGTTGCGACCTTATGATCAATGGCTGCTTTGATGATTATAACCTGTTTTGTCCAGCAAGTACTACTCCAGGTGTGGTTTTTGGTTTCAATGATGCCGTTGCATCCGACCCAAGTGCTTCTTTTCTTGGCACATTATCCGACCCAAGTGCTCCTTTGCTTACTACATTACCAAATTTTGATGGAGAAATGAAGGGTGGGGAAGAAGATCATAATGGCGAGGATTCGTCTGGAACAACGACCACGAACAAGAGGCAAAAGGTTGATCGATCGAGAACCTTGGTCTCGGAGAGGAGGAGGAGGGGGAGGATGAAAGAAAGGCTCTATGCACTGCGGTCCTTGGTTCCGAACATAACTAAGGTACGTACGTGTTGATAGAATTAAAGAGCATCCAACCCAAAACTAGCAAGACTATACTTCTCCGATGTGTGATAAGACTCTTAACATGTGTGACCACCATAGCCTACCTACACATGCACCCCATTTTTGACTAGTCCTAAGAAGTTTCGTACAAAAATTTATTCTTGAAAGGTACAGGTCTAGTTTCTTTAAAAATTCCAATAACATTGGGTCCGACATATATGTATAATTATACGATACATGCATTATTGTTGTTTAATTTGTTGGAGACACATGTGCACAGATGGATAAGGCCTCCATTGTTGGAGATGCTGTGCTGTATGTACAAGACCTACAAAAGCAGGCAAAGAAGTTGAAAGCTGAGATTGAAAGCCTTGAAGCATCCTTACCAGGAGCAGATGATCATGAGGGATATCAAGACGGATCAACCGAAAATCCAAGCAAGAATAAAGTTACAAACAACATCAATTTAGTTTCCAAAGGCATCATTCAAGTAAACATTCAATCAAATTGGATTTCAAATTTATGATGACCATTAATTTCTGCAATATTAATTATTGAAACTAGTTTATGCCTTTGCAGATAGATGTGTCTCAAGTGGAGGAAAAAGGTTTTTATGTGAAGGTGGCATGTAACAAGGGAGGAGGAGTAGCCGCGGCACTTTACAAGGCTCTCGAATCCTTTACAAGCTTCAATGTTCAGAGTTCTAACTTGAACACAGTTTCGACTGATAGATTTGAGTTAACACTTGCTTTAAATGTATATAATACTTGAGCTTTCAATTTGATCTTCTTCCCAACTCTCTCTCTCTCTCATCAACATTAATTAATTTTTATTTGTCCAAAAACAGGTAAAGGAATGTGAGCAGGACATCATCAACTTGCCAAACTTGAAACTTTGGGTGACGGGGGCTTTTCTGAATCAAGGTTTTGAATTGGCTTCTGGGTTCTCAGCTCAATAAGCTCTTTCTCATGCATGCATGCAACAAGAACAATTATGCTTGTAGTTAATTAATTTCAAGTATCTTCGACCGACCCCCATCCAAATATGAGTAATATTATGCCTTCGGATAATTAGTTCTATCTTATTAATGATTTGTTATACATAAAATATGCGTGTAGTCTTTTGAATAACAATAATATTGATTAACGTTGTAAGTCAAACGTACAATGGATGATGCCAAATGCCAACGCAGAGCTTAATTAATCCCCAAAGCACGGCCACTTCAAGCATGTGTATTGGCATTGTTGTGGCTTCCCCTTGATTACCATTCAAACTCAATTTCTAAATTCCAATAAAATGTTTTTAATTTTAAGAATTTATGCTCAATAGTGAATTTTGAATTTATGATTGGAGCTTATGCAAGACGATCGATCCGTAACCGTGTGATTAAGGATGAAAATATATGCCAATGCACCGATATATCCCTTTTGTCAAGACGACGATGCCTATAGCCTCTATTTCTTCTCTCATACCCTCGACATTTCCCAATATAGCGGAGATTTCTGCTTTATCACCGTTATATCAGCAGAGGAAACCCGGGCGATTAATTTGTGACAACACCATTATCAATTTTTACAAACCTGCAAACGAATTCAAAAGAAAATGACTTCAAAACATCATTGTGAGATATCAGAAACACGTATAAAATACCACTAGACCAGAGCTTGTTATTCTCTTTCGAACCTCAGGCCCTCATGTCGTCTCTCACCACCATTGTGCTTGAATGAAGCCCATTTGTACCATAACCTCGTTGATATTCTTGGGCTAGTTCAATCAATTTATTTAAAGTCCTTGGGAGGAAAAGTTGGTATACGAATTCTTTTTGGGCCGTTGGTTTGTTGCATTCATTCGTGGCTTCGAAAGAATTAAGCATCTGTTGAGAGTTTCTTCTGCAATTATCACCAACAGGCAAAAATTTCTATCAATTTTACAAGTTTATCATCCAAATTCGGAATTGTATATAACAGTAATGCTGAAAAGAAGTTTAAACTACACAAAAACAACAAAGTATCAGAGAGTCAGATAAATTACAAAACAAAAGAAAATACTTGAAGTGATTCGTGTATCTCTCCCAATGATACTATTGTTCCATACCATTATGGAAGAAGACTCGGGTAAAATATGCACTTCCTCGGGAATGGAGTCAAACATTTCAGACTTCTTATGATACAAAAGCAAGAATTGGTGAACGAGATAATTGGCACGCTATAGGCATCTGCTCCGCCTATAATATATAGTGAGAGATGCAAGATCGCCCAAACTGACATTTTATCCATCCACGGTAACCATCTACTGCAGCTATGCAAGCTCAATGTCGGATACGGAATGGTTAAAACACCACAATTTGCCCGTTTTAGCATAATTCGGCATGACAACCACACTGCAGCAAAGGATTGTGGGTCAGCAAGAATCCAGGGCATCTCATTATGCACAGCTTCTTATGCAACCATAGATGAAGAGTAACTGTCACACAAGTATGGTCATATATTATCACAGAAAATCTGATGCCGACATCATTGATTAGTTTTCCTAACTTATTTGTTAGTTTCTTAGGTTCTCTAAGTTTTCCAGATTTCAGTAGGATTTCTAGTTTTTCTAGATTTCTAAGTTTCCTATTTTATTTGGATTGGTTTGTTTTCCTTGTCCTGTGTGGATTAGAATTTCTGTTTTAGTAAGGGATTTTTATCCTGTTATCTCTAGCGTTTAGTTTGTAATAAATACCCCCCATGTAATTCATTGTGGTAGAGTTGATTTATTGAGTTAAAAGATTAATTTTCCAGCGATTGGAATTCTAGTGCGAAGCCCCAGGAGTGGTTCCACACCTATCTATTAGTTTAATTTTCGGTTCTTAATTGTTTTCGCTTCCGCTAAACACCAAATTTGGCATCAGAGCTAGAGTTTCGAGTCTCTTTTCTGCACACCGAGTGTCGAGTGTATGGCTCCAACTAAGGCGGGTAAGACAGACCAGCCAGAGATGGACTCTAAACGGATTGTTCAAATGCTGGAAACTCTAACAAAGCAAGTGACAGATCTAACCACCAGATTTAAAGAACGATCTAGACTCGTTGATCGTCGTTTTGCAGACATAGAAGCATCTATTCAACATGACGAAGAAAGTGTGGAACTTGACGCTCCTAATTTTTATGGTGAGTTAAATCCTAAAGCTTTCCTCGACTGGTTAGCTACCATGGATCGTTATTTTGAGTGGCATGACATGTCAGACGCTCGAAAGGTTAGACTTGCTAAAATAAAATTGCTAGGTCAAGCTGGATTATTTTGGACCAATGTTGAAAAACAACTGGAGAGAGAGCTGGTGAAGAACCAATTGTCAATTGGGTTGAGATGAAAGAAAGGTTGAAGCAGAAATATGTACCATTCTCGTATCAACGGCGCTTGTTAGACCAGTGGCAAACTCTTCGTCAAGGCAACATGCCAGTTATTGAATATATTGAAAATTTTGAAGAATTTATGTTGCGGTGTGACGTAAGGGAGGATCAATTGGTAACTCTTTGTCGGTTTAAATCAGGCCTTAGTCCTGAGATTCAAAGAGAATTGATTCTTCATAACGTGAATACTTTAGAGAGTGCTTTTGAAGTAGTACAAGAACTGGAGCGTTATCTAAAGTCCTCCAATGTGGTCAAGCAAACTGGTTCTCAAAAATCTGATTTTCGTGTTGGCACATTTGAGACTCCAACATCCAAGGGTTTTACTACAACTAATTTAGTTAAACCTGCCAACGAAAAAGGAGCACTAGTGGATACCCGTGGTGGCGGGACGACAAGATGTTATAGATGCCAAGGTTTTGGACACTTTGCTGTCCATTGCCCAACGAAGAAGGGAACAAGAAATCTGTGTGCAAGCATTGACAAACAAGCTGACAATAAAGGTGAACGTGAACAAATTTATGAGCCTCAACTTGCAGACAAAGATTTAGAAGATGACTTGGGTGAAGCCCCTCCCTCAAGGCTAGCAGTGGTAAGGTGTACATTGACTCTACCTAAGAAGGATACTGAAGATTGGCGTAGGACATCCATTTTCCACACTTATATCAAGTCTGATGATAAAAAGTGTAAGGTCATCATAGATAACGGAAGTTGTATCAATGTTGTGTCTACACTGACCGTTTCTCGTCTTGGCTTGTCACCCGATAAGCATCCTGAACCATACAGAGTAGCATGGATGGATGATACATCTTCTATCCCTATTACCCAGAGATGTCAAGTTCCTATTGAGTTTTCCTCTTACAAGGACCATGTTTGGTGTGATGTGGTGTCGATGGAGGTGAATCACATTCTCTTGGGAAGACCATGGATTTACGATCACAATGTTACCATATTGGGTCGAGAAAATATATGTTCATTCATACATAAAGGAAAGAACATCACGCTGAAGCCACTTCAACCCAAGTTCGTGAATCAGTTTCCACCAAACAAGGAGGTGCAAAACAAAGAGGACCTGCAGCGCATTAATCGAGACATTTTGGACCGTGATTACAAACTTTATCTCGCCGGAATCGAGTGCTTCTCAGCCAGGGGGAATTGATGCAGACATCATTGATTAGTTTTCCTAATTTATTTGTTAGTTTCCTAGGTTCTCTAAGTTTTTCAGATTTCAATAGGATATCTAGTTTTTACTGATTTCTAAGTTTCCTATTTTATTTGGATTGGTTTGTTTTTTCCTTTTCCTGTGTGGATTAGGATTTATGTTTTAGTAAGAGAATTTCATCCTGTTATCTCTAGGGTTTAGTTTGCTATAAATACCCCCTATGTAATTCATCATTATGGAATTCTGGTGTGAAGCCAAACCGTGTGAAGCCCTGGAGTGATTCCAGACTTATCTTTATTCGTTTAATTTTCTGTTTTTCATTGTTTCAGCTTCTGCTAAATTCTCTAAATCTATAATTCACCCATATCCTACATCAAAATATATACTGCAATTAAACACAAGCCTCAGAGACACTACAAATCATCATCATACATCTCACACAATGTACTTTGCAAGTGAAAGTAAATCCAAAAGTAATTACATTAACAATTACAACCTATTCACTCAAAGGAAGCTACTTTTTCTTAGTTAATCCTTCTTAACTTGCTATTTTATTTTATTTTTCCTTAGATCATCTAATATGAAACTTTAGTTGGGCCGTGAACCTAGTTTTCATAAGTGTATCTGTTTGGCAACAAGGTCTGCTGTAGTTCAAACTGGATCACCAAAAGAGCTCACTTACCACCTCATCATGAATGATTCCTTTTCACACAAAATCAAAATAATTTTGTATAGCAAACAATGGAATCTAAATCTGCAGGATCATAATAAATTCAAGTTTTAATAACTCATTTGAGTCATTAGAAGGTCATATATAAGATCCCCAGAGTCTGCCTATTGCAAGAAGCATAGGTCTACATGTGCATTTCAATATACATGCACTAAAACGTGAACTTTTTATGGGTTACAGAACAGAACAGGAACTTGATACACACATTCGTAACTAAATGTTATGTTCACCTATCCCAGAACATTGAATGATAGGGATAGAGTTAAATCAACTTTTCATATAATGTTTAACTATACTGTTTGACCGTGAAAAGACAATCTACGACCGAACATCTTTTATATATATTATCGTCATGTTCCTTTCAAAAATAATAAACACAAGATAATATGGAAGGATATCTTGGATCTGGTAGCATATAGGACCAGAAGTGTGCCACATCTTGGAAGCCAGATCGTCAGAAGTAGCATATGATAGTAAGTATGCGTATAAGCTACTGACATTCCAGTGCAAGTGAGGACAAATAAAGACCATGGCTCTAAAAAGCTTCCCTCAAGCACCAGCCACCTACAGGTTCAAAAACATGCCTGAAAAACAGGCAGGACAAAAAAAAAAATTAAAGAACCATTAATAGCCATTACTGAAATGATGTCATCAAGATTAATACCTGGCTACAGATGAGAAAGCTCATATGTGTTTTGAGGTTGGAATTTATCAATCATCATACGCACCATGATGTTTATCCATAAAAACCTTAGCCTGCATGCATATCATCCATCACCAGGTTCAAGTTCTAACTTCAGAACATTAACAGATTGCAAGATAAAAGCCATCCTAACTATTTGGGATCAATAATCAAATTCTCTATTGGCATCCAGCTTTATCTGATCATCCATTAGATTGACAATAACTTAGCAATCTTGGTCGCCAATGCTAAACATCCATCCATATGCTTGTGCTTATTAAATTGCATTAGGTGCTTTTACATAAGAAATTTCCTCAATGGAGAAATTACCTGAACGTAATGGAGCGAACTAAATCTGCCTTCGCAAACTCAGCAAGGATAGAGGTTAAATCCTGTAGATCAACAATTTTGACTATGTGAGAAATTCATCTTGACCAACACAGTTTCTCTTGGACATGACCTGCAATGTTGTTCCTTTGATAATCCAAGCTGTTACTTCCGGTTGATGTTCAAGACAATTAAGAGAACGTGAACTTCCATCCTCCAGTTGTACGCCATACACAAATGGGAGTCTAAGGGTAATGAAACTCTCTGGAGGTAAAACCACTTGGCATCCAAGGGTGAACTGCAACTTCTGCTCACGTTCTGGGACTGATGTTGGTAGACATGATGCCTACAAGTAAAAAGATTGCAATAACATAAGGAAAACCAAGATTTAAGTTACAAAGAAAGATGTAATAAACATAATTAGACTGAACAAAAGTGCAAAAAATGTCTATGCCTACGATATATTTGTAAAAACAATTACACCAACAATGAACAAGTGCATGTTACAAGCACGTCAGAACACAGTAAAAACAACTGAAGGATTTGCTATTCTGAAACACAACCCAGTAAAGAAATACTAGCAAACTGGTTTATTAACCTTCAGACGATTCTAATTCTTTGGCTGTCAAGTTGTAAAATAAAATATACCACTAAGTACAGAAGGTAATATTGTAAAGGTTATGCATACTTGAGGAGGGAGATACACATACCTCAAATTGTATTACTGGGCAAGTAGCTAATATCACTGGAAAGGGGGGTGTGACCTACAAGCAGAATCTACAGTAAGCATCGATAAGCGGGAAAAGCATTAGCATGAAATTAAACCTGCTTAATCATATTCCAGATTTTAAGAAAAAGATATTGCATATTTCGAACACAAATAATAGAAGAAGCTCGGAGATATGGTCAATTCATAGTAATAAGCACAATGACTAAAACAAGCTACTTGTAAACTAATCCGTATAATGCAAAGAGAGAAAATGGCTTCTAAGCAACATCCCATACCACAAAAATCCTTTGAAGTTGTGATATTGTGCCAGCAAACTTAGTCTTCGGTGGATTTTGCTTATCCCTAGAGTGCCTGCAGTGTGGGCAGTTCATATAGATTGGTAAATTTCTATTCAACATGGAGAAAGCACTTCCACCATCATCAAGACTAATAGACTGAAAGCTCCCTTCAAGAAGTTTGGAAAAATTTGGGAGTGCAGATGCACTAAAAGATGTTTGATTCTGCTCCTTCGCTGGTCCTGAGAACTGTATTAGCCCATCAAAATTCAGATTACCATTAGTTACTATATCTTTTGACTTATTTACACGTCTCTCCTTATTTGCAGCAGTAACAGTCGTCCTATTTGAATTTCGATGAACTTTAGCATGGAAACCATTCCTATTGATTTTGAAAGCCTCCGCCAAACTATGGTCCGAGTTTTCCAAAGACTCTTCAGGCAATTGATATGAGGATCCAAGCTCACTAAGATGCTCAGGATTTAATAGAAAACGGTGGCCATGGGGGCACTCATGCTCAAATCCAACATACACTACTACATGTTTTAAAGAAGGGTTCATTTTGAGCCTTTCACTGCCATTCAGGTTCACAGGAACTACGTTACTACCTATTCGTAGATAGGGGTCACCATTTGTACTGCTAATCCTGCTAAACTTCTCTTGAACAGATACAACATCTTCAGACTTCCAAGGTCCTTTATCACTAGTCCTTTCTACAATCTGATCCCTTGTCCTAGTTTTGTTGATACTATTATCTAAACCAGATGAAGTTTTTCTCTGCTGGATAGAAGGAAATCCTGAATCTGCACCTGCTGTTCCAGCGACGACCTCAGAAAAGGCTTTTCTCATAGTAAAGTTGGGAAGACCTTTACCGAAACTGATTTTATTATCATCAGACACTATGTCTTCTGCAGGCTTTCTAAGACTTCCAACTCCAGATTTTAAATCCCCTGTGTACAACTGTACATCAGCTTTAGATTCAAACTTCAGGTTTGTATCTGACCTATCTACAGAACCTTGATGCACTGTACCGACAGGTAAGTCGTTTGGGCTTTTCTGTTTTTCCAAAAATATTGTCCATTTTAAAAGAAACTTCTGAGAGGAAGAGAACCCACTTTGAAGCAAACCCTTAGAAGGTTCATAGTACTTTGCACCCCCAATGCGAATCAAACTCCATGAGGAAGGTTGAATAGGCCCTGTATTATTTACTTCAGGTAATTGAAGTGTGGGAAGGTGCTTGTCACAGTCTGGAAAGCAATTGAAAGTAATGTTTGCTGATTCAAAGTCAAAAGGATCAGATCGTAGTCTTCGTGATCGACCACAAGAACATGCATGAAGGAACACATATCCACTGGAATGTTGCTTTACGGGAGCCCCTGAAAGCGACTCACTAGTCTCAACCTCATGTCTCTGGTGCATACATGGTTTTCCAGTCAAACTAATGGCATCACACAGTTGCCTTCCAGATTTCCAGATGGATGTGCATTCATCCTCCAGCTTTTTTGCAAAACGTTGCACTGCACGTCCTTTTACCATTGAATGGAAAGCATGCAAAGCCTTCTCTAGATGGGCTTCATGCTGTGAAGTTGCGTAACAAACAGGCAAGTCTTTCAGATAAACCTCTTTAGCAGCTGGAAGGGTCCTTTCACACCACAAAGTTGAAAATTTTGTGTTCAGCTTTTTACCACTTTCCAACCAATATACTGCCAAATCTAGGGGATCCAAACCTTTTGAAGAAATTCCTTCAACAATCTGTGGAACATTGTTTCTTAGCCGAGGTTTTCTTTTGCTAAATTCAGTTTCATCTATGCACCCGCCTTTTGCAGAAAGAACCCCATGAAGAATTTGTTGACTGGAAGATAACCAAATCTGGAAATTTGGAAGTTCAGGGGTCGAAAACGTCTTTCCAGAAGTAGCTGATGCAGCTGATGCAGCAGCGACAGCTGCAGCAACAGCAGCCATACCAACACCACCGCTACTGGAATTACTTACCAGTCCTCCCCTCCCTCTCAGAATATCAGATTGCCTGACAATGAACTCCTTCACTGATATGATATCCTCTTTGCTTGCACTCTGACCATGACTTTCAAGCAGAAGAGAATCTGAGGTTCCCTTTCCATTCAAAACATCTTCCACAAGTCCGGTGGCAAATTCAAGGGATTCACCCCTCTGATTTGTACACCTATCTAACAACAGAACAGCCCTTGATGCATCAAGTGAGAATAAAGGTGCAGAACTTGAAGCCCCCCCACTTCTTGACCCTGCATGACTTGTTTCAGAACCTGAGAGTGTTCTACACTTCTTAATTAAGAAACGAATCTGTGCTTCAAGTGATGACTGCAGTTTCTTCCTAAAACTACCCTCAGATTTACTCACAGGGCGTGCAAGCACAACCACTGAACCAGAACCTTTAACAGGTAAGCTTGGCCTTGCTAAACTGCCCAAACTAGATGATTGATTATGTGAGGATGTATCTGACGACTCCTCCACATTAGAACTGGGATTTGGCACATCAGAGAAATCATCAATAAAAACAAACAGTGTGACTGGGGTACACTGTCCTGGAAACAAAGAGGTGTAGGAACCTAAACCTGACATTAGCGAAATGGAAGAAGCATTGCGATTCAAGATGCTACCACTTCTACCTTGAGAAGAACTGTTTGTGGAGGTTGTGGATGTGGTAGGCCGCGCAGATGATAATGATGAAGGTGGCCTGGATGGTGTTGGCTGCAAAGTTTGGGATCTCACAAATGGAGCCAAAGCATGCTTGGCAGCTTGCAACACTCGAAAATTTTTCAGGAGTTCAGATTCAAACCGCGACCCTTCCTGAATGTATATGATTACATGGCAAACCTGCATTACTCATTGGGTTAATGACAGTATTATTCACAGACATTCATAACCCCTGTGCATGAAAACTTCAAAAGTTCATTCTGAAAGTTGTAACTAATCAGAAAGAGAAAAAGGTAAAACAAAATGGTCATACACTGAGTACAGGTAAGTTCTTGTACTAGTACCAGAAACAAAACAATGCCCAGGGAAATTCTACCTCTATGAAATTTGTACTAATTTTTTCACAAACTTTCTACGTTTAAACATTATGAGTTATAACCCAATCCAGAAGTCTAAACCCTATACAGAGTTTCTAGTTTGTACACATGGGTCCATAACAAAAATGTTCAAATTTTTTTTACAGAAAGGTACAAACAAGGACCATTTCGGCTCAAATTTGCATTAAAGTAGTACATATCAAAATCGCAATATATGCAACTAAAAATACTAGAGAGAAAAAAAGGGCAAAAGAAGAACAACTTACAGAGAACATGAACAAAAGCCCCTGAAGGTCCCCAAAGTCGTGCTCTTCTACCGGTGAGTCAAAACCCGACCCGGACTCCGAGAACCCATCGTCCATGGCGGGGCAGCGAGTGGAGCAGAACTGCAAAAACAGAATGCCCTTTTGCTGTTCATGGAAGTAACTGATTCTTCGCCACCTGAACCAGTCCCTGAGTTCCTCTTTCTCAAGACAAAGGCTTTTATCAAGATTGCCCGACCCGAACACATTGAAGTCGAGAATCCGGTTGATGAGTTGGGCCGAGTCGTCGGGGCTCCGCCCGATGAAGCCCACGACGACCACGCCGTCGGAGGAAGGAGGGTCTGAGGAGGAGGGTGCCGGAAAGGTTTGGGAGGGTGAATAGGAAGTGGGTGTGAATGTGGCGGGTGAAGGAGGTGGGCGGACTAGGACCCGCATGGATGATGGGTTCGGGTTCGGGTTTGGGTTGGGAGTGTCCATGGGTGCAAGTTGGAAGGTCCTGTTGGGAGTCTGCTTATTTGGTTTGGCTTCTTTGGACTTCCATTGACACAGAGAGAGATGGCTTCTAGATTTGGGATTTCTGGGGTTGTATACACACCCAAATACCCGTTGCAGCTATTTTAATTTATCCATTCGTCTAGATATACATTTGACAAAGTTGGAGTTGGAGTTCGACTAGTGTTGATCCAATTCGTCTTTTAATTCAACAATTTTTAGAGTGCTAGACCCGCAAAGCTTTGAGACATTTTTTGATTCATATAACATAAACTTTTTGTTTTGGGCCATAGTGATTATTTTGAAATTTTTTAAAGCTCACTCTGTTTAGTAAGACATAAAAAAAAAATTACTAATTGTGAATAATTAGTGTGAGAGAAAGTAATTAGAGAAAACAGCTTATTAGGTGCTTTCATTTTTTGATTATGCAGGAATCAAATTTGAGAACGCGCTAAGTGCACTTCCTTTCTCCAGTTTTTATGATTGTCCTTTTGTATGTCATATTGACTGTTACTGAAAGTAATGAAGATTTTATCTTTGATCACAAAAATAAAATAATAAATAAAATAATAAAACTTTCATAATTCCAAAAATACCTGCATCTAATTCCACGCAGGCTCTTCTGCTTGCTCGTTTTCAGTCTTCACGCTCTCTTCCCAAAGCTCTTCTCTTCCATTTGTTCTTCTTTTTTCATTGTTAGATCAATTGAAGTAAAGCTGCAAGACTCAAGTAAGATACACATTAGGTTTATTTATTCTCAATTTCATTATTCCCTTTCGCTTTAATTTTTAAGGTTTTAATTGCTACTTTGTGATGAATTTTGTGTTTATATTTGTGTTTGTATTGTCAAGCCAAAATCGAAATTACTCTATGTTTTTCTTTTTGCTTTTACTACCCACCTTGTGTTTGGTGTTTGGTGTTTCGGATTAGGTAAGGGTTTGGGTTTTAGGGAAAAGAATGCTGTTGCATATCGCTTGGCAAATTGGAATTTTTAGTCTGGCTTTTGGGGTTAGTCTTTTTGATGGGCCTCCAGTTTGGCCTAGTTCTTTTCTGATAGATGATTTAGGGTTGCTACTTTTCGAATGATTGGTGTGGCTCAGTTGTTGTTTTTCTTGGGTTTTATAATCTCTCTTTCTCTTTGGTAAAAAAAAAAAAGTTGAACATAAATAATTCAGAGTTCCTCATTGTTCGAATACGTATATGTATATGAACATGATTATTTTTTACCTTCTGCATATACGTATACATATATGCATAACGTCAAAATTCATCACAAATACAGAAGCACGAATACTCTTAAATACGTATATAGATCCAATAGAAAGAAACATGCGTATGCCATTTTATTCTTGTTTAGTTTCTGAGTCTCATACTTCTGCAGGGTTGATATACTTGTACAATTGAAGGTCAACTCTCCTATATATATGTTATACAAATTGTTTACAAAGATTATAATAATTTCGTTCAAACTACTGGAGGACATGGGAAAAAATCGAAAGTAGTTTGGCATGTTTCCCGTGTCTGCAACATTGGTCAAATAAATTAGATCACTATATTTTTTTGGGTGCTGAGAAGGTTTATCCCTACAAAGAAGTTCCTCTCAATGTAAAATTGCGTAGAGCAGAAGGGAAGCACCTGAATTTTGAGCATACCAGTGAGTTGAAAAGCGCTTGTATAATTCAAAAATAGAACAAATATAGAAGAGCTGTTGTAAAGTATAAAGTAGTGGAGCCCACTTACTATTTGTTTGTAGACTTTGGTACATGATTGTATTGTAGACTCACGGGTGTTATCCACCCTTTCCCTATAAAAGGCTTCTCTCTTATGCAAAGAGAGATCATGATCTATGAAGAAGAGAATAGAGGGAAGAAAGAAGAGAAAAGAGGGAAGAAAGAAGAAAATAGAGTGAGAGTCAGAGAGAAGAGAAAGATTGGAGTTTATTTGAGGAGAAATTCTGTCAGTGTAAACACCACAAAGAGAAATATAATTCCACCCCCAATATTACAGTGGTACTTCTCATCCTCTTATTATTCTAGTTTTATTACACGTTATCAGCACGATAGTCTCTCCTTTTATTTCTGAAATTTTTCCAACTCAACACTATGTGGTTACTTCTCTATCTCCTCTCTGTCATATGTCTACTCTCACTTTACTACTACAACGACATGCAAACTTTCCTTTTTGTGTTCTCACAATTTTTATGTTGTTTAATCCATGCTTGTTTAATTTACTTCTTTGTAACGTAATTTGTAATTTCTATGTTGTTTAATCAGTCCTGTTATTTTATGGTGGTGTAATTTTTTACCCATCGCGTTGTAATACAAATTATTGTAATAAAATGATGGTGTGATCTTAAAACCCATCTATTATATCTTGAATAGTGGCGCAGTTATATTGCCCACACTATATAATATATTATGCACTTCATATATATTAGGTGGAGGTTTTTATCCCCACATTTATTTTATTTATGGTATGGTGTAGGTTTATTACCCATACGGCAATATTTATTTAAAGGGTGGTGCGGGTTTATCGTCCATGCCTTTGCTTTTATTTAAATGTATGGAGCAGAATTAGTGCCCATACAAGCACGTTTACTTTATCGCAAATTTACTTTTACTTAAAGTATTATTTATGGTATGGTGTAGGTTTATTACCCATACGGCAATATTTATTTAAAGGGTGGTGCGGGTTTATCGTCCACGCCTTTGCTTTTATTTAAATGTATGGAGCAGAATTAGTGCCCATACAAGCACGTTCATACTTTATGAATTTACTTTACCGCACATTTAAGGTATGGTGCGGGATTAACGTCCATACAGCAAGCAATTTAATTTATGAATTTATTTTACCGCACATTTAATTTTATTTAAGGTATGGTGCGGGTTTATCGTCCATACCAGCAAATTCATATCACTTTATTTTTATCATCAATTAATATACCTGAATAATGAGGACCTGAAATTCCTATTAATAAGTGGCTTAATGTCTTAGATCTCGAGCCTAAAGTTTTGGATGGCAAATTTGGCAAAACTAGAGTTTGCTGCCTTGGACCTTTCCGGGGACAACTATTTATCATGGGTCCTGGATGCCAAAATTCATCTACGAGCCAATGGCCTCGGACAAACAATTGTAGATGAGAATGATACTTCGCCTGAAGAGAATGCGAAGGCCATGATCTTTCTTCGCCGCCACATCCATGAAGCGCTGAAGAGCGAATATGTGGTGGTTGATGAACCGTTGGTTCTGTGGAAAGCTCTAGGTGAAAGATACGATCACCAGAAGACGGTGACTCTCCCAAGAGCTAGATACGAATGGACCCACTTGAGATTTCAAGATTTCAAGTCAGTGTCCGAGTATAACTCTGCTATGCACAGAATTACCTCATTAATGAAGCTATGTGGGGAAAATCTATCTGATGAGGATATGCTCGAAAAAACTCTGAGCACTTTTCATGCTTCAAATGTCCTCCTTCAGCAGCAATACAGACATAGCGGTTTCAAGAAGTACTCGGAACTTGTATCTTGCCTCTTGTTAGCTGAGCAGAATAATGAGCTCTTATTAAAGAATCACCAATCTCGCCCAACGGGCTCAGCATCACTTCCTGAAATAAATGCTGCATCTCAGGAAGTGAATGCCACTTCATCTCGTGGCAGTATCCACAAACGTGGGCGAGGGGGCAAGCGTGGCCACTGGCAAGGAAGTAGAAAAAATCGTGGTGCTCGTTCAGAGGGTTTAGGTCCAAGGAGCGGTCCATCCATGAATGGCAAAAATGCATCCCGTAATAAGGGAAAGGCACAGATGAGCCATGTGCCTAGAAATGTTGAAAGCCCTTGTCACAGATGTGGTGCAAAGGGACATTGGGTGCGCGCATGTCGTACGCCCAGGCATTTAGCGGATCTCTATCAAGCTTCACTTAAGAACAGGAAAGTGGAGATAAATTACATTGATCATGCTCCGCCAGCCACAGATGGCTCATCAGAAATATCACGTCAGCTAAACAAGACGCATCTAGATGTTTCTGATTTTGTTACTGAAAGAGGGAATGAAGGTTATGCGTCCGAATTAGATTAAATTCCTTAATGTACTATTTGTATTAGCTGAAGTGTTGTTTAAATTTCAATCCAATAAAAGTGGTAATGTTTTCTTCTTTATTGATTCAGCTTATTTTACTTATTTGGTGGCATGGATGTAACTTATGGATACCCTCAAAACAAAGGCTATGACAAAGATATTTGTCTCGCAGACAGCGCAACTACTCATACGATCCTTCAAGATCGGAAGTATTTCTCAAAATTAATGCTTACAAAAGCAAAGGTAACAACCATATCAGGTCCTGCAGATCTGATTGAAGGTTCAGGAATAGCCCAAATTATGTTACCGAATGGAACAATACTGTCCATTCCAGATGCTTTGTATTCATCTAACTCCAGAAGGAATCTGTTGAGTTTCAAAGATATACGTTTGAATGGCTACCATGTTGAAACAAAGAAAGAGGAAAACATGGAATATCTTTGTCTTACCTCCAGTGATACCCAAAAGCGTATACTGGAGAAGCTTTGTGAGCTCTCATCAGGGTTGTATTACACAACCATACAGACAATTGAGGCACATAGTGTCATGGACCAAGAGTCCATTGACTCAAATGCTTTTAAGCTTTGGCATGACAGGTTGGGTCATCCTGGATCCACCATGATGCGCAGGATCATCACTAACTCTAAAGGACATCCCTTGTTGACTAAACACATTATGTTATCAAGTGACATCTTTTGCCAAGCTTGTTCACAAGGGAAGTTGATGATCAGACCATCACAACCAAAGGTTGATGTTGAGTCTCGATCATTTTTGCAGAGAATTCAAGGGGACATTTGTGGACCTATTCATCCCCCATGTGGACCATTTCGGTACTTTATGGTCTTGGTTGACGCATCTACCTGATGGTCACATGTTTGTCTTTTATCTACTCGGAATATGACATTTGCTAGGCTTTTGGCTCAGATAATTAAATTACGAGCCCAATTCCCAGACTATCCCATTAAGTCAATCAGACTCGATAATGCTGGTGAATTTACATCTCAGACTTTTGATGACTACTGCATGTCACTAGGCATTGATATTGAACATCCTGTTTCCCATGTGCATACTCAAAATGGCTTGGCAGAAGCTTTAATTAAGCGCCTTCAATTGATAGCACGCACTTTGCTAATGAAAACAAAGTTGCCAATTTCTGCTTGGGGATATGCCATTTTACATGCAGCATCACTTGTGCGATTGAGGCCCGTCGCCAACAATCAATATTCTCCAATACAACTCGTATTGGGAAATCAACCAAACATTTCACATTTAAGAATTTTTGGGTGTGCGGTATATGTGCCCATTGCACCACCGCAACGTACTAAGATGGGCCCTCAACGTAGATTGGGAATTTATGTTGGTTTTGATTCACCATCTATCATCAGATACTTGGAACCCCTGACGGGTGATATTTTTACCGCACGATTTGCGGATTGTGATTTTGATGAGACAATCTTCCCACCATTAGGGGAAGAAAAATCTGTGTCTAAAGAACAAGGCAAACTCATTCCTGAAAAACGGCATGAATTATCATGGAATGTATCCACATTGTCTCATTTCGATCCTCATACTGCTCAATGCGAAAATGAAGTGAGAAGGATCGTTCACCTCCAAAGTATTGCAAATCAGATGCCAGATGCATTTAATGATGCAGCAAAGGTGACGAAATCTCATATCCCAGCTGCAAATGCACCCGCACGGATTGATGTCCATAATGGACAAAGCAATGTGCCAGCAAATGGTTCATCTGCTGCACGCCTAAAGCGTGGCAGACCACTAGGCTCAAAGGATTCAGTTCCTCGAAAGAGGAAGTTGATGGACAAAATGAATCCAAATGAAATAAATAGAGAGCCCACAATTCATAATTCAAATGCCCCCAAAGAGGGACAGGTACTTCTTGACAAGGAAAACGTCATTGGTGAGACAAGTGCCCCTGGAGTGGCAACCGTACCTGAAAGTCAAGAAATCTCCATAAATTATACGTCCACTGATGAATTGTGGAGTAGAAATGAGATGATCATCGATGATATATTTGCATTCTCAGTGGCTGCTGAGATCATAAAAGATGATGATATTGAGCCGTGCTCTATTAATGAATGAGATTTGCCTCTAGTGGAAAGATGCAATCCAGGCAGAATTAAATTCTTTAAAAAAAAGGAGTGTTTTTGGACATATTGTTCCAACTCCACCCAATGTGAACCCTGTAGGTTACAAGTGGGTATTTACAAGAAAGCGCAATGAGAAAAATGAGATCTCAAGGTATAAAGCGCGACTCGTTGCGCAAGGTTTTTCACAAAGGCCTGGAATTGATTATGTGGAAACGTATTCTCCAGTAATGGACACAATTACATTCCGTTACTTAATAAGTTTGGCGGTTTCAGAAAAACTTAAAATGAGACTCATGGATGTCATTACCGCATATTTGTATGGAGAATTGGATACAGATATATACATGAAAGTTCCAGAAGGATTCAGATTGCCTGAAGCAGCCAGAAATAAACCACGGGGCATGTTCTCAGTTAAATTGAGAAGATCATTATATGGGCTAAAACAATCTGGACGAATGTGGTACAATCGTCTCAGTAAGTATTTACTGAAGGAAGGATACACAAATGATCCTATTTGCCCATGTGTGTTTATTAAGAAATCAGAGTCTGGATTTGCGATAGTGGCAGTATATGTCGACGACATGAATCTAATTGGAACTTCTGAAGAGCTTCAAAAGACTGCTGATTATCTCAAACGTGAGTTTGAGATGAAAGACCTTGGAAAGACAAAATATTGTCTTGGCTTGCAGATTGAGCACAGTGCTAATGGAATTTTGGTGCATCAATCAACTTATACTGAAAAAGTATTGAAACGGTTTGGCATGGATAAAGCCCATCCACTTAGCACTCCAATGGTTGTTCGGTCGCTTGACACTAAGAAAGACCCATATCGTCCAAAAGGGGATGATGAAATGGTCCTTGGTCCAGAAGTACCATATCTTAGTGCAATAGGTGCTTTATTGTACCTAGCACAATGTACCAGACCAGACATATCATTCTCAGTAAATCTGTTAGCAAGGTACAGTTCTGCTCCAACAAGGCGACACTGGACCGGCATCAAACATGTTCTACGATACCTTCGTGGGACAACAGACATGGGGTTATTCTATTCCAGTGAATCGACCAACGCCCGGAGTATTATTGGTTATGCTGATGCAGGATATCTCTCTGATCCACATCAAGGACGATCACAAACTGGGTATGTATTTACATGTGGAGGAACTGCAATCTCATGGCGCTCAACGAAACAAACATTAGTGGCCACATCTTCCAATCACTCAGAAATACTTGCCCTCCATGAAGCCAGTCGTGAATGCGTTTGGTTAAGGTCGGTAATCCATCACATCCGAAGCACATGTGCCCTACCCTCAGCAACAGACACTCCAACAATTCTGAATGAGGACAATGCAGCTTGTATTGCTCAGATCACAGGAGGATATATCAAGGGTGACAGGACCAAGCACATATCACCAAAGTTTTTCTATACACATGAGCTCCAGAAGAGTCAAGAAATCAAAGTCAGACAAATCCGCTCAAGCGATAACCTGGCAGATCTCTTCACTAAATCATTGCCGAAATGTACATTCCAAAAGTTAGTGCATGACATCGGATTACGACAACTCTGCAAGCAATCAAGTTGGAGCATGCAAAATCAGGGGGAGCATTCAAGAGTCCTCTAACACAGGACATATGCACGTTGTACTCTTTTTCCTTCGACTAGGATTTTTTCCCACTGGGTTTGTCCTAGCAAGGTTTTAACGAGGCAACATGAGTGCATTACCCTTATGTCCCAAATAAAGTTGTACTCTTTTTCCTTCGCTTAGGTTTTTTCCCACTGGGTTTTTCCAAGCAAGGTTTTAATGAGGCAACCAATCTAGGGACATGTGGTCTCCAAGGGGGAGTGTTGTAAAGTATAAAGTAGTGGAGCCCACTTACTATTTGTTTGTAGACTTTGGTGCATGATTGTATTGTAGACTCACGGGTGTGATCCACCCTTTCCCTATAAAAGGCTTCTCTCTTATGCAAAGAGAGATCATGATCTATGAAGAAGAGAATAGAGGGAAGAAAGAAGAGAAAAGAGGGAAGAAAGAAGAAAATAAAGTGAGAGTCAGAGAGAAGAGAAAGATTGGAGTTTATCTGAGGAGAAATTCTGTCAGTGTAAATACCACAAAGAGAAATATAATTCCACTCCCAATATTACAGTGGTACTTCTCATCCTCTTATTATTCTAGTTTTATTACAAGAGCATAAATTTAAACAAATAATTTTAAAAAAAAGGCAACTCTACGCAATGAGCATGCAAAAACGCCAAAAATTAAAGTCAAGGTATCATAAGAACAGCACCCATCCGTCGGATAGCTGGGCCTATTAAGATACATTAGGTCAAAGGCAATGGATTGACCAAAAAAGGGTAAAAGGCAATGGCTTCCTTCGTGGTTGTTTGACCAAATATTTGACCACAATCAGTTATCACCAAAAGTAAAAATCTAGCTAATGAGCTTCTAATTAAGCTGGTTTTATAATGCTTAATTTGGATTTTTTAGCGAAATAGTAGATATTCAATTGAAATCAAGGCACAAACCCATAATTCATCAATAAGAACACAACAAAAAGTTTCCAAACGCCAAACTGCTTTATTTCACAACTAATTTCTCTCACAGCAAATCTGACATCGATTATTTTCATAACACAGCAACGCTAAACTGACCCTAACTAGATACATTTGACAAAGTTAAAGTTGGAGTTCGACTAATGTTGATCGAATTCTTATTTTGATTGATTAATTTTAAAAATATTCGACCTATAAAGTTTTGCTTCGAGATATCTTTTGGCTCATACAACATAAAATGAGATGTTGTGAGATAGGCCCTTATTAATTCTTATATTAGACATAAACTTAAAAATTTATTAACTTATATGAAAAACTCAAATTTGAATGCAGGTTAATAATTGTCCTAGTATTATAAAATATTTATAGACTATTTCATCCATCTTAATTGTCAAATCCCTTATTTTTTAGCATTTATATAATTTCTTTTAATTTGGGAGAACCTATTCAATAATAAGACGTTTCAGCCAAAAATAATCAATTACCAAATTACCTACATATCCAAGGGTTTTCTCGGCTTTTTCTAAGGGTTCTGCCTTGGAGATGGCCTAAAAGTGACAAACTAAGAACCAAAGGCCCAGATAACCCCAACCCGGCCTCAGAATTGGACCGCACCAAAGCACCTGAGTGGCAAATCCTCGTTGACCACAAAAAAGCTCACTCTCAAAACATCATCTTCAATTTCATCTCACTATCATCCACCTCCACAAACCAACCCAAACAAGCAATGCAAGCAGCCTTGGCAGCCATGGCAGCCCACACTTTGATGCTCTCAACCTACTCATCTCCCACTCTCTTCTCCCAAATTCAAAGCCCTAACTCTCACCCACTTCCTCACTCCTCCTTCCATGGCCTCTCTGTTAAGCTCCCACTCAAATCCCAATTCCAATCCATGTCTCTCGCCGCAGCCCATAAGCCTCTCACTGTGGTTGCTGCCACCAAGAAAGCCGTCGCTGTCCTCAAGGGCAATTCCAGTGTCGAAGGGGTCGTCACCTTAAGCCAAGAAGACGATGGTCTCTTCTTATGCCTACCCTTCATTCCCCTTATATCTTTGATATTCTAATCGAAATCTGCTTCTTCTTCTTTTCTTCTCTCACTTGGGTTTTTTATGGTGTTTCCGATTGTTTTATTTTATCCTTAACTTGTTTCCATTCTTACATTCTCTATGTCTGAGGGAATGAAAATGTGGAAAAAATGATGTGTTGGTGGAAGCTTTAGCGGATTAGAACTGAATTTTAGTTCTGCATTATTGGGTAGTGAATAGGTTCTTTATCTTAAATCATTAGTCCAATGTATAGATTTTCTTGTTTCTAAATTTGACTTCTCTTTGTTGACAATTATGAAAATGGGGGTAGTCAACTTTTTCAAAGTTGAGTTTATATTTGATTTAGTTTATTGCTGTTTCAATGCTTCCTTTAATTGTGAGTGAGCGGTCGGAATTCCATGCTCAAAAGCGTAGGTGTGAAGATAGTCTGAACTCATAATTTCAATGGCATTTGATGGTGCAATGACTGCTCATCACTGATCGTGTTGTACTGTTCCTAGGGCCTACAACTGTGAATGTTCGTATTACAGGACTTACTCCTGGGCCTCATGGGTTCCACTTAGTGAGTGTTTCTGCATTAGCTTCTGTCATCTGTGGATTAGTAAACTTGCAATACCTAAGTGTTTTTCTTTCTTGTGTAGCATGAGTACGGTGACACAACAAATGGATGCATATCCACAGGTATGGATTGCTTTCGTTTCAAGCTTAAACTGTTAAAGTTATAATATTTCAGTTGACGTAGTTATATTTGTGATTCTTTTTTTAAGCCATTGTAATGAATTTGTCTTTTCCTTATAACTTTGCAATTAATTCTAAATTTTAGGACCACATTTCAATCCTAAAAATTTGACACATGGTGCTCCTGAGGATGAAATCCGTCATGCGGGTGACCTGGGAAACATAGTTGCTAATGCCGATGGTAATTCATTTTTTAAATTCATTTACAAATTTGTTTCAATCTTCCACACCAGTTAATGTACTAAGAGATATATTGTGGGGATGCAGGGGTGGCAGAGGCAACAATCGTGGATAATCAGGTAATCATTAAACTTGGGTAATGTTCTTCTATAAGAATGTTTGTAAGCTCAGGGCATGCTTATCTTTATTTTCATACAGGTTTGGTTGTGGTGTCTGACAATTTTTATGTTCACACTTTGTACTGTGTTCCTACCCAAGTAGTATATGATTACTCAGTTTTTGATTTTGGCTTAAATTTGTAGATTCCATTAACTGGTCCTAATGCTGTAATTGGAAGAGCACTTGTCGTTCATGAGCTTGTGGATGACCTTGGAAAGGGTAAGTATGTCTGTAATCTAGCTTGTGGAAGAAACTTGTTAGTACATTTAAAGGCTGAGTAGGGCAAACTTTACATGCAATGGTTTATATGGTTGAACTAACCAGTTGGTAGGTAAAGACAAGAAATTTAAACAGAAAAAGTTGTCTCCTCCCTTCCCTTGTTCTTTTCTCGGGGATGGAGGAGAAGCAAGTTTTTAGCATAAGACCGACCCCCTATGTGAGTTTGATGCTTCTTTCAAATTCTTCTTATTTCTTTCCTCAATCACATTTGGGTTGCATTTGTAGGTGGACACGAGCTTAGTCTAAGCACTGGCAATGCAGGTGGAAGATTGGCATGTGGTAAGCAAGAAAATTCTGATTCACATTTATTTCTCTTTTCTTCAGTCCCTTTTCTGTTTTCCTGTTTGGAAGAAGATTATATGTTGTTTATTGCTCCTTTATGTAATTGCGAATTGGAAGAATATGATAAGTTGATGATGATGAATAATTTTTTTCGGGAAATAAGGTAATTATTTCATTAGACATGGACCATTGTGCATAACAAATGATTCATAACCTGATTTTGATTATTTGCTTCAAGTTTATTCCACCTCAATCATTAATTTTATTTATTTATTTGTTGAACCAAGTAGGTGCTTGATATAGCGAAATAAAAATAATTTGATTACTGTAAATTTTTATTATATGTGAAAAATGAGTTAAAAAAATGCCCATATGCCTTACCTGTGTTAAGGTACTGTAAAATATGAAATTGCAAGTTTGTTATGCATAGAAACTTGGGAAACATCATACCTTTTGTCAACATTCTTTTGGGTGAATTTGGGGGAGAATGTTATATTTATGCATGTCTTTATGTCTGCATATACTTACTATAGCATTAGAAACCCTTCCAGGACGATCCACTAACCATTTCCATGTTTAATTGGGGTCTTGAGAAACCTCTACATAATAAATATAAAAAATCATTGTTTTGCTTTAGCTTGTAAATATTGATAATGAGAATCGACTATTTTGGGTTCTAATGTGAAGATGAACTGGCCTCAGATAAAAATTAGAAAAAGGTATATGGGCTGTAGTTTCAGTTGAATATATCCAAAACTCTGTAATCGTCGTAATAATTCACAGCCAACTAATTTAATTAAAATCATAGAAATGATGAGTTCCAGTTCTTACATATGCTGATGAAATCTTTCATGTCCCAATCTATGGGTGGAAATTGTTATTTGCCCCAACATCTTGATGCCTGTTGCAATTTAAAATAATTGAAGGACTTAAGCCAACTCACAAGGTCACCTAAAAAACTGCCACTTCTTTTGTTGGGCACAAGTGAGATGGGTTTGGTCAAACCGTTTGGGTATAGGGTCATCTGAGATACTATGGTGATTAATGGCTAGGTTCTAAAGGGTACATTCATGAGGCCGTCAAACATGTTTAATGGGTTTCGGTAATGGTTCATCAATTGCCATTATCCTAGGATTCATTTTTCTCATCATTAGCCTCATTAAGAAGGCTTTGAGAACCATTTGGAGCACCCCTCTCTGGTTTTCACTCTTTCCTATTAAACTGTAGTTCTAGTGAATTAGTGAGTGAACAAAGGTGAGAGTGAGTATTTTGTGCGTTTCATTCTGGTTATGGTAATGGTAGTCTACCCTTCATTATTTGTTCCGTCGCTTGCTGCTCTATATAGTAGGCTTTAGTCACAACATTATAGGTAGACGTATAACAGAGATATCTGCATTAGGCACATAGCAGCTGTGTTCAACATTAGGAAGAACAGAACTAGTATATGATTTTCCGCTCCTCCTTAGCTAATAGGTAGTCCCGTGAATGCCATTTCCCTTTGAAAAATGCTTTCACGCATCCTAGTTAGGATGAGGATGGTTAATTAGGTGATAATTTGTTTTATAGGAGTTCACTGAGTGATAATTGGGAATATAATTTCTGATCTTTGCTGGATATGCTATGCGTTTAGAAGCATCAAAAAGGAAAGTTTACTTTAGTTGTACAGATACATGGTGCTTCAAGTGCCGATATTAGTTGAACTTTCATTTTTTGAACCGCATAATCACATAATCACATAATCCATAATCACATAATCACATCGTATTGTTGAGTTTTTTCTTGAACATGTTCTCCTGCAACACTGCAGCATATATGGAACTTCTTGGCTTGTTTCCATGATTTCATTAAATTATCAATTTTCGTCATTTTTCTTGGCTTGCAGGTGTGGTTGGTTTGACACCAGTGTAACGACAACATCCTTTTCAAATCAGTTTGGTATGAAGATTTGGCTGCTGTGGTACTAAAGTTTCTCATATAGAGCTAATCTGTTGAGGGTGTAATGTAATATTATGGACAAGGTCATTATAACATTTGTGGAATATTTTGATCTCAATAAACTTGAGTTGCTATGGTTGCATTATGAGAGTGGAGAACTTGCTTTTGACTTTTGAAAGCAGTAAGATTGGATTAATGATGTCCTTTATCCCATAAGAATGAGCATGATTCTATAGTGTCTATTGGCCTGAGTGCATTGTGATAGTGAAAACTTGTTATTGACTTGAGTTGCTATGCCTACATCCGACAAAACCGGAACGATACATGGAAGATAAACATGGTACATGCACAAGGATGCCACACATAAATCAAAACCTAATGTTCTACCATCGCATAAGAGTGAGCACGATTCTAGTCTTTTTACTGGAGTGAAAACCTAACCGATATGTGATGCACGAGTAGGAGACAGCTTTGTTTTTTCTATTTTGGTACAAGGGAAAGGTGGACGGTGAGGAAGGCTCAGGGTTTTTTTTTTTTTTTTTTTTTTTCTTCTCTATTTTGGACAAGGGAAGAGCCATGAAAGGGCACGAGGCACAGTTTTGTTTTCTGTTTTTTTCTAGGTTTGTTTAAGGGCGTAGGACCAAAGGTGGCTCACAATTTTTCTTATTTTCTATTTTCTTTTGCAGACCCCAAGTGGCATAGCAAACTTCCGAGCTTGAACCTCGGCTGCTCAAGCAACTTGCTTTATCTTCTTTCAACTTGTTTGAACATTCTAACAATAACAATCTGTTCAGCTGCTCTAATCCAATCCACTAGCAAATGGTAAAATTGTACAAAGTGAATCCATCGCCCATTCAAGAACCTTTTAACCTGAAAATCATTTAGGTAAAACAAGTTTAATTTGTCAAAGATTCAATGGAGTCCACATTGATAATTAATGTCTCTCGGAGCTGTGCCTTAATATCATGGACCATTGATCTAGTGGGGAGAATTTGAATCCATAATTATGTTAGCAATTTCTCTTTTATCACATTAGCATGATTGGAGAATTTAAATTCAAAACCTCGAATAATGGTAAATGCTCTTAATCACTACAGTTGCAAGCCCTCACAATGTTAGGATCTTTTTAATTTTGATTCTTCATAGATAAATTAATCATGAGTAAATTATGAACCTTTTTATGGGCAGAAAAAACTTTCTTGTAACGGGAATAACACTGTTTTGCTGTCCTTGGCCAATAATGTAATGACTCATGTAAAAGTTATCCCCCATGTCATTACACTATTCGCCGAAAATAGAGTGTTATTCTCATTGCATGAAAGTCTCTTTCCTTTGCTTTGTGAGGGGACACCTGACACCCTAATAATCTCTCTCAACTCCAAAACTACTTGTAGTTAGTTGATAGTGATTAGTCAACTTTGAATCACGATTTCTTTTACATTTGTTGGGGTCCTATAAACTTGGCTTAGTAGGCTTAGCCAATGCTTTTTAGTCAACACGTGGCTGGTAAGCGGTGCATTTCATGCCATCATTCTGGTAAGAGCAGCCAACAAACTAGTACACCTGCATGCATCAGATCTAGCAAACATCTCATGAATAGGCACTGCCGGTCCTAGCATTAAATTGAAATTCATTTTTAGTTTCTTTGAAGGTATTTCAAGCAAATAACATCAACACAATTTATATAAGTATAAGATCCATCTCATTATTAAGGCTCCTTTCCCACCGGCCATCTAACGTGTTGGGCTAAAAGTGACCAAGTCATGAGACAGGTACCAAAATACGATTAGTACTAAAAAGAGTTTGAGTATGTAAGAGCCTAATTTGAAGGTATGAAAGAAGTTTGGCACAAAGTCCTTGTGGTTGTGGTTAGAGGGAAAGCCTTAATTACTATTATTTTTCCTTTTTAATTATCTTATATATTATCTTCTTCTATGTGCATTAGTTCTAACTTCCATCAAACACATGACTTTCAGTACTAATTAAAGTCATCACTATTACTAGTGCCCACTAATTATCTCAACCAGAGAGAGAGAGAGAGAGAGAGAGAGAGAGAGAGAGAGAGAGAGAGAGAGAGAGAGATCTGATTCTTGAGATTGCTTGAATTGGCAGGCAGCGTTAAGCTTTTTCTGTGTGTCCCTTTGTTAGGCTTTTGGGTGGTAAATAGTCAAGAGTGTAATGCTACTCTGAGTCATGTTTCTTGAGGTTGGTGTAATGAGAACAATTTGTTACTAGTTTCATGCAATACGTAACCCTATTTGATCCTTGTTCTTTTTGTAAAATAATGCATGCGAAGATGGTAGAGGTTTTTGCTTTTCGGGTAAGGAAAGATCATGAAATTCCTGCATAATAGTTTTACCACGAATTCTGATGGTAGGGTAGCTCTTTGAGTAAGTGGTTGCAAGAATGGAAATTAATGTTCCTATTTTACCACAAACATGTTTGGTAAACCTATAATGAAATTTAAACACAAAATTTAATATCTTTTTAGAGGGCATGAATCTATAATGAGATGTGGTTAACAGCGGGGGTGGTGATATAATCGTATCTGATGTTGGTGGTGGGGTGGGGATTCTAATGGTAAGTTGGTGGCGAGATGGGGGGTGTGAGTGGGTGATGCCGGTGGCGCTTGTTTTATATAATATTAAACATAACTAAATATATTTAAATATATGAAATATAATAAAAATGTAATTAAATATTTATTTTTATTTTAACAGTAAAATAGAATAGGAAAAAAAAGTTTATCAACTTATGGGTTATTAACTTGTAAATTAAATATCACTATATTAATAGATATTTCTATAACATTCTAATATACTTCGTAAATTTTGTATCCTTATGCTTTAGGAATATAAAATAAAACGCAGAGTATTCAAAGATTTCTTTCTTTTTCAATACCCGAACTTGAAGATTAGGAGCTTAAGTAGTGAAAATGAATTTGGAAACATTGACGTGTAAATTAGCTACAAGCAGTATGTTTTAATATTGTTTACCAAAGCATAAAGGGTCAACCTTCCTTATTTTGTAAATTCCATGTCCACAAATCTTCTATTTAGTGTGTAACCTGCATAAATAGGTCATAATTCAAAATCCAAAACATTATGCACAGACTTTGAATAAATTCTATATTCGCATTATCAGGTGCAGTCTTGCCACTATCCTACTCAATCATTCATTCTTTTGATAAGGTGAAAATGCTTTGGTTTCCTCCACCACCAACACAACAACCATCCAATTCCACATCACCAAACACCAAATGAATGGCTTCATTGCTCTCTTACATTATCCTGCCTCGCTCAACTAGCCACATAAATTTTTCTGTGCCTGAGAATCGTTATTAGTGGGGCTGAATTTGTGATAGCAGTGCCAGTGTGACCGAATTAGTTAAGTTTGGTCATATTATAAGAAAAAGTTCATGATAAAAATATGTTATGTTGCCTAACAGTTAGTTAAATTTAAACATGTACATGGTATATTGTCAATCTAAATATTAAGAGCGTGAATTGTCATGTCATAAGAAATATGCACTGTTAATTTAAACATTAAAAGCATGAATTGTTATGTCATAAAAAACGTGCACAAAAATAGACAAATTATTCTCTCGCCAAACAGTTTGATATGTATATTAGTACATTTTTAGTCTACATATTAATTAAAGGGTGAATTCTTATTTTAATTTTGAAGAAAATTAAAAGTAGTTGTGTATGTGGTTTGCTTAGTCTGTCAGTGTCCAGGCATGGTGTACTACCTACCAAAATATCATGAAGACTACTTTGTTTGCATTATCTTTAATAACAATTTTCAAATTGCAAAGACAGTCAGTTTACTGACAACCAAGAAAAAAAAAATACCAAAAAAAGCGGATCTAGCGTGGTTTGTTAGCTTTTGATTATTTTATGAGGACGTGCTTGGTTGCAAAACACTTGGCTCTCATGACCATGAGTGGCTCACAAGTCACAAGCTTCTCACTCTCTCCCCAAGTGACATCTCTACTGTTAAAAAAGTGGAGTGAGTTTCAAGTCCCCAAATCCCAGAGACAAGTAAAGTACTCCATTCACAAAACTATATATTAATTGGCGCTTATATATATATACTTTCTTTCTGTTGAGAGATTTCTTAAATAATTTTATTTGAGAGACATCTTTTAAGGTTCTCTATAAATTTTTTTCAACGATTGAAACTATCTATTAAGTCTATATTCATAGATTATCCTTGAAAAAAATTAGACAAATCGGAAACTGTTTTGATATCCAACTGTGTCCTACAAAATCAATGAACACAGTGCTTCAAAAAAGTATTAAATTTTCAATAATTCAATTGAGTAGTCATATGATATCGGATTCAAGTGATTTTTTTTGTAGAGATGATCTTTAAATGAGTATCTACAAAAGAGATGGTTTAGATTAGTGAAATACAATACAGAATGGGTCATACAATGGTATCCCTCAAATTAGCTTATTTGAGGGATCCTCAATGGAAGCTCTCTGTATATCAGTCCCCTTCTATTGAGGGATCCCCTACGAATTTTTTTCAACGATCGAAACCATCTATTTTGATATCCAATTGTGTCTTACAAAATCAATGAACACAGTGCTTTAAGAAAGTATTAAAATTTCAATAATTCAATTGAGTGGTCAAATGATATCGAATTCAAGTGATTTTTTGTAGAGATGATCTTTGAATGAGTATCTACAAAAGAGATGTTTGGATTAGTGAAATACAATATAGAGTGGGCCCTACAATGGTATCCCTCAAATAAGCTAATTTGAGGAATCCCTCAATAAAAGCTCTCTCTCTATATATATATATATGATGTAAGAGGAAATATGGGTAAATTATAGTGTGAAAAATTAATTAAAATAAAATGGCTCAAAGTTGAAAGGAATTCGTGTAAGATAGGAAAATTCCAATTAAATATCAATTATGGCACTAGGGAAAGAAGGAAGGTGTATAGTTGGAATTTTCTATCAAGATTTGTATTTAATTTAATGTTTTATTTAATATTTTTAAGAATAAGTTAATCTATTATGATATTATTTTCCTAATGTGATTTTAGATATGATTTTTATTATTTTCTTGTTAGCTAAATTTAGGAATATTCTAGAACCTAGAGTTTCTTATGGTTTTAGGGTTTCTGTGTTTTCTATTTAAGCCAACTAATGGCATTGTATTTGTCAATTAATTCATCTTATTTTCAGTCAATATATTTGAGGTTTACTCAATTTCTCTGGTGGATTTCAGTTTGTTGGTGGATTCCGGAGTGTTACTTGTAGGGTTATCGTTCGATCTCCCTATTCCATTATATCTCGCTGCATCAATATATATCTTAAGGTCCCCACTTTCTCCCTCCAACTCCAAACAACATGCACAACAAGGTACAATCACCAAATATAAATTAGGATAAATTTGTCCCATGCTAATTATATTATTCCTAATTATATTTTCTGAGGGACTTCTTTGATCATTCAAACTAGAGTTTATTAGCTTTTTTTTCTTTGACCAACTCCAAACACATCAACAAAAATAACGAACAAACGAAGAGTTCAATAAATAACATGAGCATACTCGAAAGCTTCATATATAAACTGCGGCCTTGCAGAGACTTCATTCACTACCATTGTATTTCATATTGAGTATACAGTATTCATGAAAACTATAAACAATTTTGTAATATTTGTTTTATTTTTGCTTTGCCAACAAGCTTGCGGGTGGCCGTGGCCATGGCCAAGAGTGACTGTCCGTATTACCAACAAGCTAGGGGGCGGCCAAAGCATGAACATTCCCTGCAAATCTGCAGACAATTATCTTGGCTTGCAAATTCTGGCAGACGATCAAGAAACTAGTTGGAGTTTCGACCCGAAT
The DNA here is from genome assembly GCF_000346465.2 of Prunus persica. Lineage (NCBI taxonomy): Eukaryota > Viridiplantae > Streptophyta > Magnoliopsida > Rosales > Rosaceae > Prunus > Prunus persica. Next base: position 8,147,967 of record NC_034014.1, read on the forward strand.
ATTTGGCAAACAACACACTTTTATTGCAATGTGCAATGGGGTAACTCATGTTTGCATCAATGTAAATATGTGATAAACGAGAACCATCAAAACCAGCGGCAAGAATATCCTTTAACAACGTAGATATAATGATGAGTTTTGATGGAAAATAAAAGAAGAAGAATAAGTCCATCAATGCAATGAATTAATCTTTTATTTTAGCTTATGATGTCAATCAACATTAATATACGTATTATCATATACTTGCAATAATTTATCAAATAATCCTCTATTAGTTTATATTTTTCATTTATGAATTCGTAAGAACTTGTTAGGACCAATTCGGCTTAGTGAGAAGATATGTGGGTTAAGGGATCGAAATTCCAAAACTGATTGAGGGAAAATGGAATTGCTGAAAATATATAGGAGAGGAGGTAGCTGGTAAAGGTTAGAAGATGACTTCAAAAAAGAAACACATCAACAATCATTTCAATATAATTACAAGGATTAGAATAATTTAGACTATCGCTTATATATAAATAAAAAGAACACATCAACAAATATAATTACAATGAACCCAAAACATGTAAGAATTGAATATAAGAAGTCAACATAAATCATTTTCCCATATTATTCCACCAATCTTGTTGTGGTCCACAAAGTGAGCTCAAAATATGTATATATAGAAAAACCGATTAAAACCCTGGAAAAGAGGGTAAGACTATAATGGTGCATTTGGATGGGGGAAATAAACTTGGGATTTAATATTATCTTAGAATAAAGTTTTAAAAATTAACTAAACTTATAATTTGTTGATTATCAGGAGGAGAATGAGAACCTAGATGCTAAAATATTAAAACTATTGAGAGAATATTTGTTTGTGGGAATTTTCTGTGTATTCTTCTCCTTGTAGGAGGTTATATTTATAATACAACGAAACCTGAATGGGCAAGTAAATAATAAATTCCTAAATCTATTTGCAGTAGGAAATCAGGAATTAAAGTAAATCAATTACAATTATAATAGGAATTCTTGGTATGTAAGGAAAGTAAGTCAATATCCACAAGTCACGCCAACACTCCCCCTCAGTTGGTGCATAGATGTCGTCAATGCCCAACTGATCTAGTGAATTGTGGAATGCTTTACTGGAAATCGCATTTGTCAAAATATCCGCCAATTGATCCTCGGATTTCACAAAATGCGCAATCTGGTCCATGTGTCGGGGTCGTTAGTCGAGAAGTCATAATCTGTGCAGCGGAAGATGCATAGGATACAGTTGAGTAGGAATTGGGATCGGAATATGAGCCTGAGTCGAGGCCGGAGTCAGAGTTGAAATCGGGATCAGGGTCTGAATCAGAGCCAAATTCGAGGTTGGGGTCATCATCGGAGTGGGGGTCGGGGTCGTCTACGGAGTCGGGGTCGGGGTCGGGGTCGAGGTCGTCTTCGGAGTCGGGGTCGGGGTCGTCTTCGGAGTCGGGGTCGAGGTCGGGGTCGTCTTCGGAGTCGGGGTCGGGGTCGTTGTCGTCATAGTCGGAGTCGGGGTCGGGGTCGTCAAAAGAGGATCCTGATTCTGGATTAGGTTCGGGGTAAAAGTCTGCATCTGTAGGAGCGGAGCCATCTGGGCACTCAACTCAACGATGGTTGGTGGAGAATGAGAGAATGAGTCGGTGGTGCTACCTCTATGAGGGTTAAAAAAATCATCAACCCCCATAACACTAAATAAAATAATCTCTATTACAATAGGACAAAATATAATTGGTAAGTAACCAAAATTCTAATGAAATAAGGACTCGTCAACACTCCCCCTCAAGTTGGGCAAAGATATTTCGCAGGCCCAACTTGACAAGCGAGTCACAGGACACCATACTTGAGAAACACCAATTGTAGAGAAGATCTTTTAGTCAACCACGAGTGAAACAAGTGACAAACTAAAACAAAGTTCACAGCGGAAACACAAGAGCAAACCCTAAAAAATAGGGCACATAGCAAAACACAGAAATCCTGTGAGCACGGCTGTAGATAAGGCAGAACACAGAAACCCTGTGAGCACGGCAGTAGGTAAGGCAGAACACAGAAACTGTGTGAGCACAGCAATTGGTAAGGCAGAACACAGAAACCCTGTGAGCACGGCAATAGGTAAGGCAGAACACCGAAACCCCATGAGCACGGCAGTAGAGACAATGGCAACAATAAATTCTTCCATATAAACTTTAGCTAATTCACTCATACACAACTTCTCTTCAATCCTCCTCTCCCCTTGAAGAGAAGGGGTCGTCGGAGTCAAGAAATAAGCAACATCTTCATGAAAATATGTCAAGGTAATTGGGATAGGTCAATAAACATATCCCTTTCACTCCCCCTCCCCCCCTCTCAAGGGGGGAGAAGAGCACTTAAATTTCAAGAAGAACACAAGCACAGGTCCCTAGATCGAACCTGGCTCTGATACCATGCTAAAATATTAAAACTATTGAGAGAATATTTGTTTGTGGGAATTTTCTGTGTATTCTTCTCCTTGTAGGAGGTTATATTTATAATACAACGAAACCTGAATGGGCAAGTAAATAATAAATTCCTAAATCTATTTGCAGTAAGAATAGGAATTCTTGGTGTGTAAGGAAAGTAAGTCAATATCCACAAGTCACGCCAACACTAGATACTAATAACTCAAGATTTAGGAATCTCAGTTGGATCAAAATCATCCTTGGAGTCCAATGTTTGCTTGGTTAGCCTAAGAAGACTCCCAGTGGCCAAAATAGCGTTGGGATTGATATCATGCATAGACCTGGCATACAAACTCCTACAAGCCTCACTGCCCTTATCAACCAACTCCTTGTTTTGGTTTGGACACAAAAGGCAGTGACCCAATATCCTCAAAACCGGTTGCATCAATTCCCATGGCAGAGGAACCCTCCCCTCCTTTTCTCCATTCCCATCCTCTTCTTTGCATTCATTCCTATTGCTACAGCTACTACCAGTCATCTCCTTGTACATTTCACCGTCTTGGCCAGCCGAAAGCTTACAAAACTGGCAAAATTCGATCTTCGACAGCACTGGCATTTCATGTATCTTGCTGTAGTACAACTCTAGTGCAACCCCAACAATCCTAGCCCTCCTTGTGGACCTCACTGTACCGTAGGGTTCCAAACTTGGAGATATGACAGCCAAATTTAGGTCTGTGGAGTTGTTTTTAGCGGGTGCTTTGGTTTCATGGTAGAGACTGGGATGAGACAGGTCGGGACACTGACGGTTATGGAGTGGCCAGAACGTGTTGCGGTTTCGTGGGCGTAGAGGGCTAAGAGGACGGCCTCAAAGCCGGCTAGGGGTACACGGAGTGCCACACGGGAGATGTAGATGCCCGCGATGAGGGGAAGGAAGCGAAGGACGAGGAGTTGGAGGTCGGGATCGGAGGATTGGAAGGTGTCGTAGAGCCAGCGGCAGAGGTTGTTGTCGCCTGCACCGGAGTCGGGTTGGCGGAGAAGGGAGGAGATGTGGGAGGCTGTGTGGTGGTCATGGAGGAGGGAGCGGGCAGGGTTGGAGGAGGAGAAGAGGGAAGGAGGGAGAGAGGGGAGAATGGTTGAGAGGGATTGGATTGCTGATTGGGATTTGGAGAGGGATGAGTTATGTGATGAAGCTGAGGCTGAGACTGAAGTGGTAGTTGTTGAGGATGGTGTGATGGTGGTGGAATTGATGGTGTCTTGATCATCTTCTAGGGTGGAGGAAGTGGAGGGGTCATTGGACATTGCTTAAGAGGGAGAGAGATAGAAATTAAATGGGTAACGTTTCAAAGTAGGTTAAAATATATGTGATCTATAAGGTCAGAGGAGATAATTGAGGGGGAAGTTTTCTTTTTATGTTCTTTTTTGGCCGATAATCGGGGAGGAGGAACAGGTGAACACCCTTCAAATAAAATTAAGAAATATTTATCCACTCGAGCCGAAAATTATATGTAAAAAGGTGAGAATGCTTTGGTTTCCTCCACGACCCACAACAACCATCCAATTCCACATCACCAAACACGAAATTAATGGCTTCATTTTGCTCTCTTACATTATCGTGCCTCGCTCAACTAGCCACATGAACTTTTCTGTGCCTGAGAATCGTTTATCTGCTACCTAAATATATAATTAAGGCATGAGTAGTGGGGCTGAATTTGTGATAGCAGTACTGTGCCCGAATTAGTTAAGTTTGGTCATATTATAAGAAAAAGTTCATGATAAAAATATGTTATGTTGCCTAACAGTTAGTTAAACTTAAACGCGTACATTGGTATATTGTCAATTTGAACATTAAGAGCGTGAATTATCATGTCATAAAAAACGTGCACTGTCAAATTGAACATTAAGACACTATGCCAAATTTTACTTTACACCACACCACATAGGCATTGACGAACCTAAAAACCAATGTTGTTAATATATTAGGCATCGATTTTATAAATAATAAGACTAAAAATGTATAAAGACATGATCAAAAATTTCAGAAAGCCTTGCCTTTTTTAACTGTAGTTCCAGTGAAAAACGATTGATTTGATTAACAGTAATGGCATGTAGTCTGTGCTGGATCAATTTGAATTATTAGATGTCAAGTTTAGGGAAAGCAAAATTATTTTCTTTGTTCCTTATAATAAATGACAGATTTCAAAAGGAGGGAGCATGGTGGGTTATGTGACGAGGAGTTAGGTGGTAGTGGTAAAAGTGGAAGAGATGCGCAGATGTGAAGTTTAAGATTTATTTGGTGATGCTGAAGGTATATCTGTGTTTACATATGGAGAACTTGACTTGTAGGATAATTAGGTGTATAAATTTGGTTTCTTCTTGTAATTAGGCTCGCAGCTAGCAGTAGTAGTAGTGTATGTGGTTTGCTTAGTCTGTCAGTGTCCAAGCATGGTGTACTACCTACCAAAATATCATGAAGACTTTAGGCATCACTTTGTTTGCATTATCTTTAATAACAATTTTTATTTTTATTTTGGTAACATCTTATTAATAACAATTTTCAAATTGCAAAGACAGTTAGTCAGTTCACTGACAACCAAGAAACAAAGAAAAAAAAACTACCAAAAAAAGCAGATCTAGCGTGGTTTGTTAGCTTTTGATTATTTTATGAGGACGAGCTTGGTTGCAAAACACTTAGCTCTCATGACCATGAGTGGCTCACAAGTCACAAGCTTCTCACTCTCTCCCCAAGCAGTGACATCTCAACTGTTGAAAAAAGTGGAGTGAGTTTGAAGCCTCCAACCCCAGAGACTAAGTAAAGTACTCAATCCGCAAAACTACATATGAATTGGCTTATATATATCTTAGGGTCCCCACTTTCTCCCTCCAACTCAACGTGCACAACAAGTTACAATCACCAAGTATAAATTAGGATAAATTTGTCCCATGCTAATATTATTCCTATTTATATTTTCTGAGGGAGCTTTCTTTGACCACTCAAACTAGAGCTTATTAGCTCTTTTTTCTGATACTTTTTGCGTGGAGATTATGACATGGTACCTTTTCAATACACATGGCTAGGGAAATTCAACCTGAAAATGTTTTTTTATAAACAAATTTGGACAATGAATGTCTTCCATTTCTTTTTTGAATTTTGGAATCAGAATCAAAATGCTTTTATGAAATTCTGAAATTTCAAAATGCCTTATGGCATGTTCGGAAACTATATATAAATTGAATATTTGTACCGAAAATAATATAAATTGAACATGTCACACTCGAACAAGAGTTTGGCCTTTTACACTTTGCCGCCAGTGTACGAGAGTATATGTTTTACCACTTGAGTTAGAAGTTTCCCTTTAGTTAAGTGATCGAGCTAGTTGAGTTATACGATTGAAAAAAAGTATATCTTGGCTTTACATATAAGTTAGGACCCCAAACATGCCTTATAAAGCAAGATATGGACGTATTTTACACTATATAATAGGGTTATAAATTGCTTGAGTGTTGTGCTTAGGTAAGAAAAAGAAGCTTAATGACTAATGAGATTCTAAAGAAAAAAGAGTAAAGTTGTAGTCAAAGTGATTTTCTGCTTCTCTGATAAATGATGGGATTATTATAGCAAATTTCAGGCATAGGACCCTAGGCATTATTCTCATCCAATATTCCCTCTTTTGTCGTAATCTTTTTTTCTGAATTAATCCGAGTACAGATACGCACAAAGAAGAAGAAGAAGAAGAATATCTTATATTTTTGGTACACCACATACCCTTATACTTTATGCTTTAAAAGCAACAGCAACAGCAGCAGCACTTGGCAGCATCACACACTACTACTACTACAACTACTACTTCACTTACGTGCCTCACACGACTAATAACCACACATCCATCTGTTACGCCAAGAATATCTGCCTTCCTTTGCCTCCTCAATGTCGTCCCACTACTCTCCTCTTCTTACTTAATTTAGATTTCATCTGCAATAAGCATCTCCTTGTATGCATAATTTTTTTTGGGTTGGTCAATCACATTTTGTAAATCTGTGGTTTGAGGTTAATTTTGGTCAATATCTTTTTAATATTGGCAAATTAAAATCTTAAAGTTACGAATTCTTACACATGGACCTCATCCTCACTTCAATCGTCAAGTAAATCTTGGTTTTTGGTGACGCATGGATTAATAGATGTCATATGAACAACAAAGAAGAATTATTTTTATATTTAAAGAGAATCTTAGCCTTCTAGATATTTAAAGAGATGAAAAGTGGCACGCGACCATCAATCTGGGGTGTATACAAGGAAAAAAACAGGCTCAATGATTCCCTATAACATGAGTTGTTAACTTGATAGTTTGACGAACATAAGAGTCTGTGATTTAACAATTTATTATTATTTTTTTTCACAGTTGAGTGGTTTCACTATCAATAATACCGAGACATTTAATGATAAAATTCTACATTTTCTAAACTATGTATGTGATTACCAATTAGTAATGAGCAACATGTCCGTAACTTTGAAATCTTGCAAAGTAATTCAAAAGAGAAAATTTTTTTTTTGAAAAATCTCAAGAATAACTTCCAAACATCTTGTGTTGACTTTGGAATACATGGTGTTTGATGACTTGTACCCCAATTTTTCGGGGAAAAAAACATACAAAACTAAAAATATTTCTTTATCAATTTGTTCTCCCTTATCTTTTTTTCTACGTAACGGAGGGGATAGATCCAAAACCTATATGGACTTTTGAAGAGGATGGCTTGTACCGTAGGAATAGGTGCACCCACTTCTTTGATCATGTCCATGGATCCTTAGTTGATCTTACACACAAATAGAAAATAAAATTAAAATCAAAGAAAAAAACAACGAAATTCGAATATATATTGTTACAAGCCACGATCTTAATTTTTGTTATTCTGTTGAAGAAAGGCATATGCTTAAATCCGTTAATGGCGCTTGTCGGTTAGATAGATTCTTTATTCCACTGCTACAACTGAAAGTGTTTCACACTGATAACTGATGCCCTGATAATTAATTATAATATATAATTAATCTTTTTATTTACTATGCTTTTTTTATTTTAAATATTCATTTATCTTAAGAAAAATACAGATTCTTTGTGGAGCTACAGCGAATTATGATTTATCCACTTAGAAAATTAATAATTGAAAAGTCTCTATTACAAAAAGAAACAAATGAACCAATATAAAATTATTCAGATATCTAACTGCGAGAAAATAAATTTCATAATTTTTGTAAAGACAGTATGTATGTACATATACAATTTGTGGACTTGTTAACGGGGTCTAACCCAATGAAAAAAGGGTCTTGACTTGTAGATTAGAGGTCTCATGCTCGAACCTCCGTGGCATCAGTTGTGTGTGTGAGAGAGAAACCCCCTCCCCTATAGTTTAGACTATCACTTATACTCAAAAAATCACATATGCCAAAACTACCATTCTTCTAGTTAAATTTAAAAATACATGGATCTAAAATGAATGCACTCTAGTGATTGGGGGAAAAAACAAATGGCAAAGAATAATGCACACCAAACAAATAATGTAGCGGATGATGAATGGGTGGCTGCTTAGGAAAAAAGAAAAAATAATAAAGTGGGTCAACGGTACATGAACCACACTAGATGATGAAGTCGTGAAGAAGTTACCTAAAACTTCGTTAGTTATTCTGAGACTTTCTTTACATTTTGGTTTTAGAGGTTTGAATGAATATTTTTATAAGAAAACCATTTAAAAGTCAATACAAATAATATATATATATATATATAAAATAGCATAATAAGCTTATTTGAGGGACACCCCTTGTAGGCCCCACTTCGGATTGTATTTCACTAATCCAAACGTCTATTTTGTAGATACTCATTCAAAGATCATCTCTACAAAAAACCACTTGAATCCGATATCATTTGACCACTCAATTAAGTTATTGAAATTTTAGCATTTTCTTGAAGCACCGTGTTCATTGATTTTGTAAGACACAATTGGATGTCGAAACGGTTTTTGATTTGTCTAATTTTTTGTAAGGATGATCTATGAATGAAGACCTAAAAAATAGATGGTTTGGATCATTGGGAAAAAAATTGTATGGTACCCTAAAGGGCGTCCCTCAAATAATTTTATTGGAGGGATCCCTCAATAGAAGGGGACTGTATATATATAATAGCATAATAACCAATATAATATATATTGCAATTTAATTTCTTTAATCTCCTACCCTTTCTGAGTCTCAATCAGTGTGCAACAGGTGCCCCGTCAACATGGCCTCAAATTTTCTTTTTCTTTTTCTAGATAGGTCCCCTTTTTTTAAAAAAAAAAAAACGAAAAATAGATACTTTGAGGTTGTAAGTTGCAAAAGCAACCGAGTTTTATAGCGAAATAGCTCCCATATTTCCTTTTAAATGTTAGTCCATCTCTGTTTTCTAATGCCGACTGACTCACTCCACTTCTTCTCAAGCTCTCTCTTTCCCTCTCAACAATCGCATTCGCAGAGCAATTAACAAATTTCAACTTATAGTGTTTATATACGTGGATATGGAGCGCCGTATTAAAAACGTTAACAAGTTAATAAGTCAATATAGCATTATCTATTTTTTTCATGATCTGAATAAATAGAGGAACACATGTACAATATTTTCGATGAATAATAAAAGGTTTTTTCATCAATTTGCCTTTAAAATGGGTCACTCTTAATTTACTTTTCACGCATTTCATCCTATTTTTTGTTTAATAATGTCATGTGTGAAACTGTATTGGGAAATTGATCTTTTCAACATCAATTTGCAAATTCAGTTCCAATATGTATATATAGAGAGAGAGACATATAAATTGAATGATTACTTCAACCTTAAAAAAAGTTAAAATTTTGATGGATTTGAAGATTAATGAGATATGACTACTAAGTAATGTGAAAAAAAAGTTTAGACGATAACGAAAATGGTAATGAAGATGCTCATGATCTTGTGCAAGATAAAAATAACTAGGTTGGTGATTTAGGTCAACCTAATTTGGCATGGGATGCTTAATTAGTCTCCGTTATGAGGTAATTAGGCATTATTAATGTATTGAATTTACTAAATTAGCAAATTTTGACTTTGCTTTATTAATGTATGGCATCAGAATAAATGCTAAAATACGGTTAGCGTCGAGGCATCACAAATTAATTAGCTGCAAGTGTCAACTTGCTTTTAAACAAGATGATGATGAGGATAATTAGTCACCAAATGCCCGTGTGCATATATACTTGTATTGTATGGTAAACATACCCTACTTATCACTTAACCAAAGCCTACTTGACTTGTTCACAGTGCTTGAATGATGTCCCTTTCTTTTGCTTGCTAGGCTGGGCACTGTGGTGGCTTAATTGGTGCCCTGCAAACCCAAAGATATGCTTAGATGAGAGAGAGGGAAAGAGAGAGAGAGAGCTTATTGGCACGAGCTTTAGATGAGAGAGAGAGAGAGAGAGAGAGAGAGAGAGAGAGCAAGTGAGCAAAGAAAGAAAGAATAGTTGACAGAAAAAAAGTTGTATGGGGTTTGCTTGAAAGCCACCCGAATCTCCTCCCATTACTCAATAGATGAGAAGTAGTGGTACTTTTCTTTAAGAAGACATGAAGTGAATGAGGTGTAGCCATGCTTTTAACGTGCCATTCTCCTTTGCTTTAATGGGTGTGTTTATTCGTGACTTTTGTTGGCTTACTATGTGAGAAAGAGAGTGTGTGAAACCGACTCCAAACGTTTGTACCAACCATTTCTTGAACTGTTTCCATTCTAATTTTCTATTTTCATTTCCTCTCTCTCTCTCTCTCTCTCTCTCTACAATAATATCATTACACTATAACAAACTATATTAACACTCTACAATAGTATTATTGTGTAAACAATAATAGAAAGCAACCTTTTTGCCATGCACTCCAACGAGTCATCTCTTTTAGTTTAGCTACAAAACAACAAACCAAGCACCTAATCATTAAAAAATCTATCTACCCTTTTAATACTTAGCCAAGTAGTATATTCTACATTTACCTTATTTACTATTTACTTTAACCTGATTACGTTAAACGAGTCTTGTTCGTATAGATCTGATGACTTCTATAAGCGATGTGGTAAAAAATATAGTGAGTAAAAATGTCTCTCCCTTTTCCTCTCTAGCCCTCTCCTGATGCTAGAGGAGATAACACATGACTCCAATTGAAATAAATGTTGACGTACAATATATTCGCGTGAAAGTAGAACAAACTTTTCTTGGTAGTAACACTTCGAAGGTTGGAAACGCAAGGAAGATTTTGGTGGCAGACTAATTTATGGTTAACTGTGAGCGGAGGGGCGGCTTTTGACCCCACAAAACTTTCTTACCATTCACTATATATAACAACCACACTCACTCTTCTTTCCTTGCTTCCCTTCCTTGCTCTCTCTCTCTCTCTCTCTCTCTCTCTCTCTCTCTCTCTCTCAGCCTTTGCCTTTCTTACTTCTCATCAAACACCTTTCATTTCTTTCATCAAACACCTCTCTCTTTCTTTATTTTTCTCTCTAAGCTAAGCTCTTGGTCAGAATCAAGTTCTGGGTTTTGGTCTGCGAGTATGGAAGGCCAAGAAGAATTGGTTTTGAGCAGTGATCAAGCATCCCAGATGATCATGATCAAAGGCAAGCGCACCAAGCGCCCGAGGCCTCTGTCCCCGAACGGCGTCGTGGCTGCGGGGACGTCTAGCTCATCAAGCGCCTGTGGTGGTGGTGGTGCTATGGGAGGAGATCATGAGTATAATTATTATGGTAATTCGTTTACATCGCCCACAACTTCTGGTGAGATCTATGAGAGTACTGAGGAAGAAGAGGACATGGCAAATTGCCTAATTCTCTTGGCTCAAGGAGATCATGTGACTGTTAACCCAAAGCAGATCTTTGAGCAAAGACTAGAACAAACCAGTAACATGGGCAAGGCTGGTTTCTTTGTCTATGAGTGCAAAACATGTAACAGAAGCTTCCCTTCATTTCAAGCACTTGGTGGCCACAGAGCAAGTCACAAGAAGCCCAAGGCCATGAGCACAGAGGATAAAAAGCCAGCGCCAGCCCATTTTATCCCAGCCTCCACTTTTGAGGAATTTGAAGATCAAAGCAAGCAGTTCATCAAATATAAGAGCAGCCCACCTCCTGCAATTTCAAGCCAAATAGGAAGCAAGCCCAAAATTCATGAGTGTTCAATTTGTGGCTCTGAGTTCACATCTGGGCAAGCTCTTGGTGGACACATGAGAAGGCACAGAGCAGCAGCAGCAGCAGCCAACAACAGTACTAATCATGTGGCGGCTTTGCCTAGCAATATTGGCACAAGTACCAAACTGCAGAGAACTGTTCTTCCACTGGATCTCAACCTTCCTGCACCAGAAGATAATGATCATCATCACCACCAGCTTCATCATCATCATCAACACCGTGACTCTAAGTTTCAATTTGTGCCTACCCAACAAACAACTCTTGTCTTCAACGCCCCTGCTTTGGTGGATTGTCATTATTAAGAGAGAGAGAGAGAGAGAGAGAGAGAGAGAGAGAGAGAGAGAGATATGGAGTGAGTGAAAAAAAAAAAAAAAATTCTTAATTAGTAGATTATCAATGTGAATTATAAGCATTATTTTTCAATTAATTACTTACTGTCAATTGGGTATAATTGTGGAATATTAATTCTTTGATCAATTCTTTCCACTTTAATTTGTTGTTTATTTATTTTTCTTGTTGGTTCATCTAATTTGTTGAAGTGTGAATACTTTGAGTAAGTAAGTGGTTAGTGTTCATGGTTGCCTTTCATTCACGAAAAGTGAGTGATGAGGCATCTTTTCCTTTTCACAATTTTCCTTTCTTTTTCTATGTTCTTTTTAAGTGGGAGAGCTATACACAGAACACCAAGAGAGAGAGAGAGAGAGAGAGAGAGAGAGAGAGAGAGAGAGAGAGAGAGAGTGTGTGTGTGTGAGTGTGTTTGTGTGTGAGGAGTGAGAGAGTGAGGGCAAGGCAATGCGGTGGCATGGGATGGCAAAAGGGCTAGGGTTAGGCACCACCACCACCACAACCAAAAGTCATGGATTAGGTTCTTCCTCTCCTTGGTGTGTATTTTTATTACAATAAAGCTAAAAAAAAGCCAATAAAAGCTCTCCCTCTCACTTCCCAGTCTGTTTCATTAAATGACAAGAAGTAATGGATAGCAAAGCAGAGTTGGCAATTGCCATGCCACATGTATCCACCTGTACCTTTCTCTCTCGCTCTCATTTCTTTTTCATTTTTAGCTTAATATAATAACAAAAACAATATTTTTTATTTTAATTTTGTGGTCCACCTCATCAAGTTTTTTTAGTTCCAAGCCTAACAAATATATATAAACACTCTCTCTAACAGTTGTACCTAATTTACCCAACTGCTGTGTATGTATGATCCCTTACTTTGCAAGTCACTTTAGCTATATTTGAGATCATCAATCATCATCATCCTCTCTCTCTCTCTCTCTCTCTCTCTCTCTCTCTCATGGGTCCACCCCATGCCACATTCATTGATATTCCCTAGAAAGATACTCTAACTCATACCACAAACACTTTCGGTTTGGCTAGCTTCAACTTATCCAAGCTCCACTCCACTCCACTGTACTGTGAACTCTACTTCATTTGGACCCACAATCCCCTCACGTATTGTTGTTGTGATAGCTCACTGCTTTTCAAATCAATTTCTCCGTCATCATTTGAGAGTTCCTCTTTAGTATTCCTTTTCTCTACCATGTCAAAGAATTTCCTTTTCTATATGTGTCACATTGTCAAGAATGTAACCCATCACTAATCAAGTTTTATATTATCAAAGGTTAGGTCAATCGTTCACACACGTATTTATGGAAGAACAGTTATTTATACACGAATAATCAGGTATCAACGAACAGTTATCTAAATGCTAATAATTGTGATTTGGTTGTACATATATAGATGAAAATGGGAGACTTGAAATGGGTTCAAAGAGAGTGTTACTTTCACACTACTAACTTGCAAGAGAGTTTGCTAAGTGCACGTTTAGGTGAATGTGGGAAGTGAATCATGTGAAAGAGATTGCGTGGGAATTGAGATGTCCAAATACACACTTAGAAAGAGGGAGAGGAGATAATCATTGACATTGGCACATGTAGTGGGGAGGTTACCTTGTCATATATCCTCTCCCATTATTCTTCTCCACATTATATTTATTCAGCATATGCTAAAAACCAGAGCTAACTAACTTAATTAATGGTGTGAATTTGCTTCTTATATAAAAAGATTCTCCTTATTGGCTACTCTGCCAATCATCTAGAGTAGGGGTATATTTTATGAAGAAAATAACAAGGTCAATAAGGCTTGTTTTAGTTTATATTAAAAAATAAAAATACCAATTAACTAATCGTCTAGTTACATTTTTCTTCTTAATATTTAAAAAAGCCTCAATTATTTTCAAATCTTCTTCGCTATCTTGTTGATCTAAAAAGACACTACGAAAAGAAAATACATCAACTTTTAAACCTAAGCAGTTGTATTTGGTACTAATTTTCAAGCCACACACATGTAACCTCCAAATGCCAATCCAAGTCAATCTATGATCTTTTTAGCTTACCAATTAGACATGTAATCCTTCATATGGACATCCTTTTCTTGTCTACGGAAGTGAAGAAATCGACCTCTTTGCAGTTTTGAGTATATACAACAAGTACCACTCAAAAAAGAGTTCAAAAAAACCACCACCAATCACAATGCGACAGCAAAATATTGACACATATTTTGATCCATTCATACATGTCCTACTGAAAATGAAGTGTTTTGTTTTGTCAGTTTTGGCTCGCATGTTCTGAAATTTTGGCCACTTTTCTGTGGACAGTTTTCACTTCAAGTCGTATGCTTTAAAAATATAGGAAATAGTAGTGTGGCGTGCTCTCCAACTTCACACAGCTGTATGGCTGTGAGTGAACAAAAACCACAGGCAAGCAGGCAGCAGGCAGCAGGCAGCTCCTCTCCTCCAATTCAATGGCATGGCATGCAAGCTCAAACTACCAAAAGCAAAGACACCCAAAAAGGGTACTTTGCTTAGAGACAAAATTAAATAATTAATTAATTAAATGAATCAATACTCTAATTAAGCTAGCTGTCACACTGTCCAGAAATGGGTATTTGCCGGCCATTCTTGTTGATTAAACTTTAATCACATTGGACTTAACTAAATCATTAACCAAAATGGGTTTATTTCGTCTTTGCATTTGTGTGACACTTAAGTCGTGATATTTTTGGTGATTGTTTTTGTGGTTGTCATTAGTTGGTTTGGTGAGATATTGAGTACCTAATCACTACTACGCATCTGGTTCACAGATTTTGGTGGGTTAGGTTTTTTCATGGTCATGGACTAATGGTAGTTGCTGAATGGAGAGAGTTGAAAACTGCTAATTAATGTAATGTACTATTTTTTATTAGAATAGAAACTCCACAATGATGTTCAAAGTGAAACATGATGTATGAAAAAATTAAATTATATGTATATTCTCGTTTGGCGGGTAAATTTGTACTAGATTAATGGCATGATCGTTGTTTGGTGAACTTATAAATACTTGGACTGAACTTCTTATTAAATTGGAAAATAATCCAATATATTATATCGTACAAATCTCATTGAGAGAAGTCAGACTCATAATTTTATAAAAAGAAATATGACTCAATCCTAATCCGATTCAAATTCAAGCCAAACCGAGATAAAGTCATAAATTCAACTCTCAATTGCTTAAAAGAAAAAAAGTTGTGTATGCTACTTTCTATGGTGTAGTACGTTTCATTTCAATTTCATTGTACGGGACCATGTTGCATGTTGGGCCCTTAAAATTTGAGATGAATGCATGACACCCTTTATTTAAGAGGTATGCTTTCATATTGATGAATTTAAAGGTATGGTTTGAATGCTAAGCAGAAGCTAATTGCGTAGACAAAAATGGTAGGGCAGGGATTTTTGTAATGGCATGTTGAGTAAAGATGCCTAATCTTAGAAGTAAGAAAGATGCCAAGGAACTCTCAGTTTTTCACAGATAAGACTTTTTACATCTGTCTCACAAGAGATAGATTCAACATTAATTATTTCACCTCATCTCAGAAAGTTGGAAAAAGATAAAAGTGAGTTCTAAAGTATCTTTCCATAAATAATTTTGAATTGATTGATTGGCCTGATTAATATGACATGTAATGCTAAACTTCACTTATTTGACTAATGTAAAGTGATGTTTTGAAATATTCTAAATTCAATTAGACAAATAACTAATTTGTTAGTTAATAGGATATAGTTCGGTGAAAAAGGGAATTGACTTGTAGACTAGAGATCTCAGGTTCGAATTTTCACGGCATCATAGTTGTGTGTGTGTGTGTGTGTGTGTGTGAGAGAAATCTTCCTCCCATGCTTGTACTAAAAAATAATAATAATAACTAATTTGTTATGGCTCATTACTTATATATAACAAAAGTAACGTTAGATGTTTATTATCACATTAATCATTTATATTATTTGTCAATTAGCTCTTAATTTAGTAGTATTTCTTTTTTCTGTATTAAAAAGATGTTTTCAAGTTTGATTCTCCCTCCGTATCAATTATAAAACATTATCATATTATCCACTTATAAAATGTATTTGACTACGCACAGTGGATGCATTATTCTCATACCTCCTTCCTTCCCTCTCCTTTTCACCCATAAAACGACCATAGAAAACAAATCATGGTATAAATAATATCATGGGTGCAGAACAAAACGATAAGGGCTGTCAGAGACATAAACATTGTGTTATGGAGAGCCTTTATGCAGCGAAGTCTCAGTTATGAGGCCCCAAAGAGCCTGTAAACATTGTGTTAAGCAACCAGAGAAATTTGAGTGTGGTTAAACAAATTTGTGTTAAGCCTCCGTTTGGGCCCGACTGCTATATTGTAGTGTGGTTAAACAAATTTCTCTGGGCCATCTTAAGTCATTCTAGTTATTAATATTATAATTGAGAAAATATAAACAAGTGGTTGCTGTGGTGTAGTGGTTATCACGTCAGTCTTACACACTGAAGGTCTCCAGTTCGATCCTGGGCAGCAACATGGTTATTTTTTTATTTTAATTAATTGGTATTTTGATTTTATTTTAACCATTTATATTTCAATATTTTACTGGGAATCCAATATTTACTATTTTAAACTTACTTATTGACAAGAAGTTGCTGTGGTGTAGTGGTTATCACGTCAGTCTTACACACTGAAGGTCTCCAGTTCGATCCTGGGCAGCAACATTATTGTGTTATATTTTTTCATATTTTGTTCGTTTGATGAACCAGCCATCTTTGTGTATTGTTTTGATGAATGTGGATCATCAAAGGCACATAAGCATGGCGTAATTCTCTTTGGGTTTGAAACCAAACGTCTACTCAGGAGGATATATGGGGCGATTCTGATGGGATCCAATGTAGGTCCAACTTTCTCTTCACTCGTGGGATCAGGGTAGCCTTTTTTTAACCCGGTACATGTTGAAACTTTACTGAATGACATTATGACAACACTAACCAGTTAAACTAGTTTGTCAACTACATCCCAATTAGTCCCAAGACTCCCCAGAACCAAAGGTGTTGCTGAGGAGGAGAATTATACTGACAATAAACAAATAATATTGCCCAAAAAAAAGGTTTATATAGAAAATGGAAAAAGAATTGTCCAGAGATGGCTTCTCATCAAAAGGCCACCCTCCAATGAGGAATAAACATACATTGGCACAGCCGAAGGTAAATCAGATTTATACATCTCTACTTTCATTAGATTACAGCCACCCTCCAATTGGTGCCCATATGATTTCATGATGTTGATAGTACTTTGGCCATGTACATCCTGCATAAACACATCAAAAATTCATCTTCTCTATTCAAGTGGGCCTCCAAAGACAACTCCAGAACGTGCTTATCCCTAGTTAGCAGAAACGATCACCCGCACTTTAGCAGTCACTTCTGGGTGAAGCTTCAGTTCTGCAATATACTCTCCTATCTCTCGAATATCTGGAAGAGAAACAATTCGCTTGTCCACATCCCTACAGATTAATGAAAGGGCAGAGAATGGAGCAATCAGACAAGCCTGGATGTGTTTAGCATAGTTAAAAAGACAAACGTGGGCAATGAAGAGTCGGCTTTGATAAAATGCATAGATATGAAATGCAGAGACCATCTCTAGTTGCACGTTGTTGAACTTTCTGAATTATGGATTTCATTGGCCAAAGAGAGTATTAGGAAAATCAAATACATATTTTCTCCCTTCTTTTTTTGCTTGGGGGTGCTGTGGCTTAGAAGTAAAAAATTTCTGCTAATAGTTCTTAATTGTAAAATTATGGATGCTTGTGTTAAGAGCCTATATGGTATATATCTCATGCATTCAAGTGGGGTATTCAGAATGCAGTAACAGTGCACGAAGTGAAAATTGTGATTGATATATAAATCATACTCTTACCAGATAAAAGATATTACCTGTTAAGTTGTGCCTTGATTATGTCAACGAGATCTTGCGGGGTCACACTGCAGAAATATGTCTGTGTTAAACAACATATGCAGACAGTGCACTGAGTGCTTAATGTCGCACTGAATATAATTCACCTTCCAAAAATTAGCTTTCCTTTTCCACCTTTGCGCTTCACCTTGAAACCTCCAACAGTTTCAAAAATAATAGCAAGTTGCTGCGCCTCTTCTTTTACCTGCACCAAGATGAAATAATCTAACAAGACATAATTAATAGGACAAATTCAGACAATATAGAATCTACTAGCTAGAGAGATTAAATGCAATTATTAGCATTTGGGTGAGACTGCCTGATGCAGCAGCACACTCACAAAGAAGTGGCACCCCCGTATGGGGGTCCTACCTGGCCTCACTCCTTTGTGAGTGTGCTGCCGCATAGGGCAGCTGCACCCAAGAATCTCTCCTATTAGTGACAAGCCTTGCTATGTTTGACCTGACAATTAATGAGACTAACAGACAGCCCGATGTAGCGTGGTATTATAATATAAAGCATTCAGGATAATCTCTAAGAGAATACAAAAATGTGCTTTTCAATCCAGTTTAGGATGATCTGATACGTCCAAAGGCCCAAAACCTGAGCCTTAAATGAATGATATGTGTAAAGGGGTGTAAAGAAACAAGGCAAAAAGTACATCTAATTTTATATCTATAGTTTGAGTTACAGCATAAGAAAACATATGAGGGGCACAGCACATGAGGCAGAAGGAAAAAATATATGTGTTATCTAAATACCCTTATTTTCTCTGCCTCAATCCTTTCGTCTTCCATCTTCATTTCCCTGGAAAGAGCAATTAGAAAAAGCGTGCAATGATAACATGTTCTCAAGATAGAGTATAGTTAATTTTCGCAAAAAATAAAGCATGAGTGCCATTAGGAATGTTGATTCATCTCCCCCCAAAAGTAATGTTTATGCCACGCTATAAACACAAATTTTTTGTATGACATGTTGCTTATCAATCTTTAATGAGTGATATTTTTGTTTTGGTGAATCATAACATATATTACAACATAGATCAAATATCTTCTAACTGGATAGAAACCATATAGTTGTAACTTGTAAATTAAAGCACATTCGTGACTTGTGCGCTCTAAAAATACATTACAAGAAGAGGCATATTGCACAAGAACGCTAAATCCTCTTCATGTTTATCTCTACTTTATATTTAATATTCGAAATAGTAAGAGAAGAGTTGCACCTAAGGGTTGAGGTGCCTCCAATAAATTTCCAGAATCAACTAAAAAGTATCTAATAGTTATGCAAATAAAAATTCACACTTTCACATTTTTGATGCATTTTAAGAAGTATTATATGTACCAAACAGAACTTAAGAAGTATTACTACCTCATATTGATATGATATGAGTGTGGAACGCAGTATCTGTGCACCTAGGAATAGGTTGAAAGCCCTTGTATTCAATTTCTTTTGTTGAATGTTATGAAAGAGTTTCAGAGGTACAATTAAACACTATAAATGCTATAATTAAACCTCACCACAAACATCACCCTATATCAAGCAACATTCATATATTACTCTCAAAACTTGTATATGCCTCCTCTGTCCATTGTAGGTTTATAACTTGAAATGTTTATGTGGTAACATTTGTATTTGCCAAAATAATAATTGATTCCCTCATCATTCTGTCCAAGTCCCATCTTTAAGTTTTCCAACTTTTTGTCATCAAATTCGGTTGACTCCGTAAACACAACACAAAAGATTGAGAAAAGTATTATTCTAACTTCAGAATTGAAAACTTCAAAAGTAAACTACAACAAAAATGAACAAAGTAGAGAAAGGAAACAATTTCACGTAAGATAGTTATGCATTACTTGAGCAGCACAGGAGTGACAAGCTGGGCCTTGCCCAATGGTAGCAGATAATTCCTGTAATAACCAGCTTTCACACTACGAAGCTCCCCTTTCTTTCCCAGGTCAGCTATATCCTCCTTGAGAATTATCTGAACCAATCAACAACAACAACAATTGACAACCCCATCATAATGCTACATTCTAGCTCACTAATTTTCTGAGAATGATTAAGAACAAAATTGAATAAAAGGAAAATCTTGGACAAAATTTCACCCAACCCAACTGTGCTTAGCAAACCATGTGGCTCAAATTGAGGTGGGTTCTTCTTTTATGAATTCTCAGAGCAGAGACCATACAAATTTTGTACTTTCTGGTAAAAATATAGAAACACCAAAGTGTTAGAAGAGAACCCATTTCTTATAATTACCGTTCGAGCCTTCTTGGCTTTCTTTTGAGCGAAAACCACCAAGCCCGTTCTTCTATCTGACAATTTACAGGCTTCGTTTGTGTTTGCAGCGAAGCTTTGAAGCAACGAGGAAGAACTCCATGAAAGAGTCGATGCTGTAGATGCCATTGCCACACTTTCTTTCACTCTTACACAAGCTCACACTCTCTCTCCCTTACACACACACACTCTCTTGGGCTTTATGAGATTTATGACCTTATCTCTTTGTTATGCCTCTGTTATGTCACAGAGACAAGCACAATTTTGTGTTTTATCATTTTGACCTCTCCGCAAAATGCAAACTACAAATGTTACCCACCTAATAACTTTTGAATTACAACAATTCACCCTTTTCCTTTTAGTGGAAAATAAATTAAATTAAATTAAAATATTTTGCGGCAAAAAGAAAGTGGTTTTTTTTAACTATAGACGTCCTGAACTTTATCTCAAGTTTCAATTGAGTCCTAAAATTATTTTTGTAGCAATTATATCCGGGAACTCAGCAAGTAGTTCCAATTGAGTCCTATAACAAAATTCGTTGAGTTTGACTATGTAAATAGCACGTGATGTTGTTGTTAGGGGTATATTGGACTTTTGGCTCCGGGAGAGAAGTGGTAGGAAATATTCTGCCAGAAAAACCTCTTCATTTTTCATAGCTACAAATCAAAGCAAAGAAATTACTCCAATCTAAGGCCAAAGTGTTGAATTTCAAACTTCAAAAAAGTCGAGGGTTTTTGCTTCTGTGGGGAAAAGGGTGGCGAAGAATATTCGGGTGATGATGAATTGGTTTATTTGGGGAAAAAAAACAAGGAAAAAAAAGAAGGATGATGAATTGGTTTATACAAGTTGGATGTGATTGCTCTCACGTGCGGCCCAGAAGCAATTTGAAAGCCTCTTCCTAGCAATTGGATTGGATTGGATGTATACCCGTTGGGGAATGAAGCAAGCGACTTGCCACAGGCACCCTACGTCATCAGCAAAATCACTTCATTTGCAAACTTGGGAGCCAAGGAGACATGAAATCGGATCTCTCAAAAGAAACTAAGGGCATGTTTGGTAGTTCTTCTAGAGGGGTAAAAGTGCTTTCAGACAACCGAAAACGTTTTTTAGAGAGGCACTTATTATATGCTTTTTCTTATTTTTGGTACAGAGGAGGGGCTAAAACCCCAAAGCAGCAAAGCTAAACAAAAACTAAACGAGGCCTAGCTACACTTCGAGCATCAGTATCTAAGGCTGTACTAAGAAAGACACTTCTTCATAAACATGGAGACCATGACTAAACTCAAAACATTTGGCTGCCAAGGCATCTGCAACATAATTTTGCTCACGAAAGACATGCTTAACAGAGCAGTTCCAATCCTCTCAAATCTTCAAAATGAAGCAGTTGATAATACAATTGGGTTATTTAACAGAGCCACAGCAGAACTAGAGTCACACTCAACCTCCACCATTTTAAAAACTAGTTTCCCAAGCCAAATTAATTCCATAGAAAAGCCCCATAACTCATACTCAACAATAAAACCATCACCTAAATTCACAGTGAAGTCTTTTTTCGGTTTCTTTATGTTTGGAATAATAAGTCGCATCGACTCTTTGGATTTTTTGTGTGGTTTTCATATCTCCTTTTGTGAGAGTTTCCACCTCTCTTTTGTGAGAGCTTTCCATCTCTCTTTTGTGAGAGTTTTATTTGTATTGTTATGGCTTGGTTTTTTCAAGCTTTATCTCGTTTTGGTTGTTCTGAGTTTGAAATCTTAGTTGGGATGCCTATGCCAAAGTTTTTATGCTCCCGCGTGATCGTTAGTGGAGGTGCACCAAATTGTCTTAATTTTAATGTTATACCGCTCAGTTATTAAAATGGCTCTTTGTGACTAGTTTGTATTAGCCCTTTGTGGCTAGCAGGGATGAGCATTTAAATAGGAAAATAAAGCTCAATTAGGCTCCAAAAAACTGAAAAATTGGGTTGACCAAAAATCAGACCGTGTTGACCTAAAACTAGACTGGACCAATTTGGTCCAGTTTCAACTCTGGTTCTTATAGTGAAAAAACTGGATCGGGCCAAATCGGACCGTCTATGTATTTTTAAATTTTTAAATAAAATATTTAAACCCAATGCTAAATTTCTAATCTTTCCCTAAGTTCAACTCCAAATCACTTCTCTTTTCTATGCCCAGTCACCTCCCTTTTGCATGAAATTGGGCCATTTGTGAAATTTTAAGCCCAAAAAATAAAAAATTTGTTGCGTTTTGTAGTTAAAATATATATATATAATATGGTCCAAAACCAAAAACTGAATCGGCTTATGGGTAAAAATAAAAAATCTGGTCTAAACTAAATCGAATAAATAGTGTCGATTCTAGTTTAGGATGAGAACCAGACCAAATTGGACCGTGGCCACCACTAGTGGCTATAGGTTTTTTTTTACTCAATTATGAATGTAATCCCAGAACTTCTAAAAAAACTACAAATTCCTAATTTAAACAATTAAATTACATGAAAAAATTAAATTGAGGTTAAACGACATAACGAAAATTCTTGTTTCTCTTTTATTTTATATGAATTAAAAAGATAAATAAATAAATAAGCATATTTGAGGGACATCCATGTAGGGCGCACTACGCATTCTCTACTTTAAAAAAAGTCACTTGAGTCCAAAATTATTTGACCACTCAATTAGATGGTTGTTATTATAGTTTTTTCTTGAAGCACTGTATTCATGTATTTTGTTGGTCCCAACTAGATGCCTTAATGATTTTCAATTTGCCTGATTTTTTGTAAGAATGATCTATGAATATGAAGACTTGAAAAATAGACTATTTGGGTCGTTGAAAAAAAAATCAAATGAGACTTTAAAGAGTGACCCTCAAATAATGTAACTATATACACATTGTTGATACTTTACAACAATTTTAGCTATACAGTTTAACCTCAATTTAATTTCGGCAAGGAAAAAGATATATTGTTGACACTTGAGTTGGCCAAGTCCAAAGTTTTGTTTAAGTGGAAAAGTAACCTAATTAGTCTTTAGAACACAAAATCCAAATAGGGGACTTTTAAGGAGAGATCCCTTGTATAAGTCAGTCTAGCAAGTTGAGTTTCGCTCGTTGCCACGTAAGCATGTCAAGCTCTAAGCTGTGGTGTGGAAGAAATATTCTAGCCAATTCCTCAAGCTCAGCTCAAACTTGAACTCCACCAGCCTGAGGTTGAGAGACAAAAAGATTCCAGAGAAACCCAAAACAGCTCGAGAGAATGGTTTGAAACCCTTTCAGAGGAGAAAATTCGAGAGAACATCTGGAAAAGCCCTCTCTCTCTCTCTCTCTCTCTCTCTCTCTCTCTCTCTCTCTGTGCAGACACAGCTTACGTACTAACAAATGAGAGGGGCCATCGTCGACAACAGCGACTTTGGGAGAGCCATCATCCATGATCCATCCACCTTGAGATTGGTACATAGGAAGGCAATTAATTAAATATAATAAGCCTTAATTACTATTCAAAAGAATAATTAATTCCTTGTAGCTTACAAGGTGCAAAATACCACATCCAAAACCAAGTTGTTGTCGATGATCATTTGTTCCAAGAACCCACACCCAATTAAAAACCCCTACAAATTATTCTGACAATATTATTGCATATTCAAGCTAGCTTGACTATCATATATATATATGTTTTATACAAAATATATAACACTCGTTTTGTACATATATATATTCATAAGCGTTTACTTCTTCGTTTTTTAATCACCAAGGAGGATCTGCCCTGCCCGTGGGTATATCTAAGAAGAAAAAACCTAGGTATATGTACTCATCCATCCACACACCCAAGATTTTGTTAATTAATAACTTTTAAAAAAAATAAGAAATAAGAAATATTGGCTAGGGATGAAAATGGCAGACCAAAAGCATGCTTCAAGTAGTAATAAAAACAAAGCAGGCAGGTTTTGTCTGGGGTTTTCCCCCCCCTTTTCTCCCACACACACACACACACAAAAAAAAAAAAAAAAAAAAAAAAAGCAGGCAGCCATCTAGACCTAGTAATAATAATATCCATGCTGTGTGGATTCTTTATGTCCTAAACCTGTCCATATAATGCCGGTTGGGCCATTTGAAAATAACACATACTTTCATAATTCATTACGCAAAAGAAAGACCTTGAGTTAATTTGGTCGTGGCGGCGCATGTTGGAAAGTTGTTTAAACAAGTGCGAACGTAATCATGAAGTGTGCCATACATGGGTATGAAAGAATGCAGCCTTGTTGTCTTAATCTCTTAAAATGGTTTATTGGATCGTTTATGAAAAGTTCATGTTAGAACAATATCATCTATTGGAGCATTTTTGCTTACCATCCTTCTCAACACTTGACACGTATTTTGGTGTTCATAAGCATAACTATGGTTACATAAATCAAAGTAAAAATTAATCATGGTTATGTCTATGAACACATGTCAAGTATTAAGAAATGTGGTAAGCATACACCTTGAGTTAAAGTGATCAGTAAAAATATTTCCATCATTCATCATACTAGAAGCTAATAAACATTCAACCAAATTAGCTATGATCATTCTAGAAAGTTGGGCTTGTCTAATATAGCCCCTACAATTTCTATTTCTTAGACATCAACTCATTAATTTTGAAATCTATGTATAAAACCCAACTTCAAACTAAAACGCCCCGTAAGATATAAAAGGTCATAGTACTCTTATATATTTATATTATTTGCCACTCAACTTCAGAAAAGTCAAATCGGACGGTTTTCAAATATGGTATTAAGTCCCTCATTTCTAATTAATACTTCCTCATTTATAGTATATCAATGACTCCAGTTTTTTTTTTTTTTTTTTTTTGAGGCATTCCCTCTAATACCTAAAATTTTGACTAACAAAAAATCCCTCAAATTTCGTCCTAATAAAATATAATAGGTAAATTATTATCAATACAATATAATGTACCTACAAATTTACCTATACATCTTGTATATATCCAATACGGGTAGGTAAATTATTTTCACAATATATCTATAAATGTGGTGGCTTTACCTACAATATCCCCATAATAGGTAAATTACAAGTTATATTATTACATAATAGGAAATTATTAGGTAAATTATATACAAAATGCTTTTATTAAAGTTGGGTATATTATTTGAATACAGTCCTGATCTCTTGGACTACAGGGGTCCAAGAGATTGGGACTATATTTGAATCAGTCCTGATCCCTTGGACTACAGGGGTCTAAGAGATTTGTGGTCACTCACCGTTAGATGTAAATTCAATGGTTCACTCACTCTTGCACTCCTTCTAAATTTTTTTTTGAACCATTGGATTAATATCCAACGGTGAGTGACCACAAATCTCTTGGACTCCTGTGGTCCAAGAGATCGGGACTATAAATTCATATTAGGTACATTATTTTTCGTAAAAAAAAGTAACTGGTACGTTATTTTTATCCTAGGCAAATAATATATAAATTTTACTAGGATAAAAATAATATAAAAGTAATAGAATAAAAAAAGTACAATAAATTTGATTTTGCGCTTGATTAGGTAACTTGCCGAGTTGCATTCTAGTCATCGGGTTTTATTTAGAAAAAAAACTGGATTTTATTCAAACAAAAATAAAGAGATGGATTATAATTGAGGAAAAATGACTTTGAAGGGATTAAGCTAAATTTACTATAGATAGAAAGTTATATACTTTCGTAAACAATAATTGACAACCGTTGATAATTGTAAACCCTCACAATGACTTCGATATTCATCAACGGCTACATCATAACACAAGCTAACCATTCAGCCGAGTCGCTGCAATGGGTTGTTGTTACAGATAAGGCAAAAGAACTTGCATCAACGGCTCAGACTCATCGATGTGAAGTGACGACTACATCATAACACAAGAAATTAACTAATAAGTTAGTTTCACTAATCAGTAGAAGTTATTAAGCTGGCGAAGGGCTCATCCAAATCCCAGAGTAGTTAATCACACATGTATTCAAACAAGGGCAGCAGCAGAAGCAGCTAGCATGGACCAAAATGGCATACAAAGCCGCATGCTTTCTGACGACTAACATGATCACTGATTCAATGAATTGATTCAGACCAAAAAAAAAGATTCAATGATATGATTGTTATGAGATCATTCTTTTGAAAATTTCAATTCACGCATATATACAAGATAAGTTTACGTTACTTAGACTCCCTTTAGTTGCAAACACCAAAACATATATATATATATATATAAAATATACAGAGAGCTTTCATTGAGAGATACCTTTATAGGGCCTATTTCACATTATATTTCACTAATCTAAACGTCTATTTTTTAGATAATCATTCAAACTTGAATCAGATATCATTTGACCACTCAATTGAGTTATTGAAATTTTAGTACTTTCTTGAAGCACCGTGTTCATTTATTTTGTAGGATACAATTGGATGTTGAAATGGTTTCTGATTTGTCTAAGTTTTTTGCAAAGATGATCTATGAATGTAGACTTCAAAAATAGATTGTTTGAATTGTTTAAAATTAAAAAAAAATCGTAAGAAACACTAAAGAGTGTCCCTCAAATAAAATTATTTAAAGAATCTCTCAATAAAAATAGAAGGGGAATATATATACACACCTACCTTAGAATTTTATTCTTTCTTTATTAAACTTTGGTCTTATAGAAATTTTAAAAAAAAAAACAAACAAACAATGTGAAGGGTTGAACGTGTAAGAAATAGCTAGGTATAGTCTTAGTAGGCAATTCATGCAAGTAAACGGATAAACTAATATTTATTAGTTAATTAATTAATTTATACTTGCCAACTCTCGAAAACTCTCTGCACAAGGGCTTACCTTGTCGTAACGTGAGGGTAGTGAGATATGAGGAAGGTCATAACTGGGGATGATCAGTTGATTTCTAAACTCCAAGTTGACTTCTATCTCTCTGTATTCTCTCTCCTCTACCTGAAAAGTTAGCATATATATTCTTGAAATAGGTTCTTTCTTAAGCATATCCCTATATAATCTCCACCAATACACTACAAACAGTTTTTAACCTTTACAAGAAAAGATCTGAAAAGCCAATCTAAGGAAACAACGATCCAGACTCAGAGGGGGAGGCAGATTGGAGAAAAAGCAAAGCAAAAGCAAATCAAAAGCGAAAGGCTGTACAACTTGGAAATAAAAATGATTTCTGGGGCCACATCTAATTGTTTCCAAACCATGCCACAACAAGAAGAAGATGAGCACCAAGGTTTACAAATCTTTTCCATGACTGAAGATCCTCAAGTTTCTTCATTTTCAACCTCTTCAGGCCCAGAGAACCACTCAACCTCTCTCCTCTACAGTCTCTCAGTCCTCAAAGAGAAGGTTCGCCAAGCCAAATCCCTGTTCAGCATCCTTATCTCTCCAGATCACCACCACCATCAAAGTCAACCCCCGGAGTCGACCAGCATGGCCATAGCAAGCATGAACAATGTGATCCAAGAGATCATCGTCACGGCTTCTTCGATGATGTTCACCTGTCAGCAAATGGCCCTTGTGTCCCCTCCTCCTCCTCCTCCTCCTCCAGGTAATAACAACCCTACTAGCACTTCTAATACTATTGACCATGAAGAACAATTGCTCCACCATCAAGGCCTTAATAAGCCTCCTCCTCCTCGATTTTCGCAACCAAACTTTGGTAGCGGCCTTGACAATAAAATCGAAACTCCTTTCTATCCAACTAATGATGATCAAGCACTCGATTGGTTTAGCGACAGCTACATCGATTGTACCACGAGAGATACGAAAACTAGGCACGTGCAAGGCAAGCAACAGCCTATTTCTCCGAAAAGCTTCGACATTATTGAGCTAGACGCTGCTGATTTGCTGGCCAAGTACACCCATTACTGCCAGGTTTGTGGGAAAGGGTTCAAGCGCGACGCGAATTTGAGAATGCACATGAGGGCTCATGGGGACGAGTACAAGACCACCGTTGCACTAAGCAACCCCATGAAGAAAAACAATAGCAGTACAAATAACAACAACAATCATGGCGCCGGAGGCACAGATGGAAACACAGATTGTTCGACGAATTTGCCAAGGAAATATTCATGCCCGCAAGTAGGGTGCAGGTGGAACCAGAAGCACGCCAAGTTCCAGCCCTTGAAGTCGATGATCTGTGTGAAGAACCACTACAAGAGGAGCCATTGCCCCAAGATGTATGTGTGCAAGAGGTGCAACAGGAAGCAGTTTTCTGTGTTATCTGATCTGCGCACCCATGAGAAGCACTGTGGGGATCTGAGGTGGCAGTGCTCATGTGGAACCACATTTTCAAGGAAGGACAAGCTCATGGGTCATGTCGCTTTGTTCACAGGGCACACGCCAGTTGTGATCAGTTCTTTGGCTAGTAGGCTTGGGAAAGCTGATCAAAGGAGCCATGGATCACAGATGTAATTGGACTGAATATTAATGGTAAAGAAATTGATTAATGGTTTTGTCTGCACTTTTTTTTTTTCATCTTATTATGTGTCAATAAAAATGTTTACTACAGGATTAGTTTGGTTTGTGAGTTTAGCATCGTGTACACATTGTAATTAACTAATTAATTAAACGTTAAGTACGTGTTTAATTATGGTTGCCATTTTCCCATCATCCTGGGGAGCTTTACTCTCTCTGTTCTATTAGCTCTGGAACTTTTGATCAACTTTTCCTTTTCCAAGGGAAGGTTGTGTACTGCTTCCACAAAATCTGAGATTGATATTATATGCATTTTTCTTCATTGTGTAGTCGATCGTTAGTTTTGTCGGTCTTAATCTTTCTATACATACATTTCTTGCTTCTAATTCATGTACGTATATATCGTATTAAGTCGCGTAAGTTCATTCATATGATAAAGCATGTCTACATATGTGTGTGTCATTCTTTCTGAGAAACGAGATCGAATCATGCATTCTGCTGCATATAGAGCAATTGTGTACATGGTCGAACTTCATTTTAAGTTCATAAAACTTGAACTTCATTACAAGTTCATCATAAATTATATAAATCACTAAAGAAACAATAAGTTACAATAACTAAAATAGAGGACGAAAACAAGTTTGGTATGGTGAAGCATTGAAGACTTGCTAAATTAAGAGAGACGGGCCATCCGTCCACTACCAACAACACTGATATTGTCTCCAACTTAACCACCTATAAAGGTGGTAGGTGTGGGGTTTTATCACAAAAGGTCTCGGTGATATTAGTAGTTGAATTATTCATTATATATTTTATTTTATTTAGTTATGTTTCCGATGTGGGACTCATATTCTTCAACAAGACTGTCTTCAAATATTTGTAGCCTCCTCGGCCTGCAACCCATTGCCCAAAAGTATAGTATAAAGAATACGAAAGTAGAGGGTTTCTAGAATAAGAAGTGTCTCAAATGTAAAGGAGGGGTGACATTTTAGGGGCAGCCTAGGACATATATAGATGTAACCTTCACACACATTAACTCACAATTTTTTTTTTATCACATGATCTCTAACGCTTTTAAAGGTCAACATATTGGTCCCTCATGTTCAAGATCGGTTGATGTTGTTTTTCGCATTTTGTTCCACATATCAATGTTGTCCCTATTATTCCATATCTAAAATTCAATGCATTTGAGTAGTGGATTGTTTTTTGCCCGGCAAAGTGCCTGTAGTTTTATAGTCTCGTCTTGGGGATTTTTCACGAAAAATTTGTTGTACACTTTCTTTTATTTGCTTGTTTTGGTTTGATTGATTTTGGACTAAAATTTAATTGGAGTAATAAGTCAGTTGGTAACATTAATATTTGGAATAAAGGCTTGAGGGAGTACCGATTGTATAGCTTGTCAAGGCACATCTTGTTGTGGAGAGGGAGTCTGGAGCATAATATGGTGCCATGGAGTAGGGAGGTGGATGGTGTTAAGGTGTCAGGGCAAGAATGAGCATAAACTTTGGTGAGCTTGTTGTTCCAACAGACTGCATGGAAAGTGGCCACGTGTAGGGGGAATGTCATGGACCGCTTACTTGAGGTTCTAGCCCACGTGTAGGAGGCCCATTTCCTCCAAGCCCAATTCGTTGTATATTTGCATATGTGAGAATATTCTAATGTCTGTGTCTAAGTCCAAGTATTGTGTCTAGGTCCAATGGATTGTGTATATCCCATTTCCTTATATACATTGTTTGTTCTAGTACTTCCCCCCTCCCTTGTAATATGCTAGACCGTTAGATCAATGTAATTTTAGCCATATCCATTCAGGACTAAGAGTTGAATATAATGGAGATGCCTCATTTTGCCAAACCATCCTCACAGATATATAGTTCTCTTGAGAACAATACAAACATTCTTTCTCCCAAATCATTATTTCAGTGTTATTAGCATTCTTGTTCACTTTTGATATTTCAATCCAATTTTGCAGGTTTTAGGCTGACTTAGATTGTTCGAGGCGTCGACCAAGTCTAATGCCGCACAAATTTCGAGTGTCGAAACCTCATCCTGTGACACTAGGTAGAAATTAATTGACATGGACTTCACAATTAATTGAATAGCCTTATCTTATCTACTAATTAAGATATTCTAATGTACTTTTATTTTAACAAAAAAAAAACTAGATTTTCAATACATAATTAGGGGTGCGATTAGAAAAACAACAAAGGAAATTAGAAAAAGCAAAGATAGTGTGGCGCGCGAGAGACGGAGCTTTTGCTCCCCAACCCGTGACCACACACAAATTGTCACTCTTATCTTATATACTAACTAAGATATTTTAATGTACTTTTCTTTAACAAAAAACAAGATTTTCAATACATAAATTAGGGATGCAATTCGGGAAGAAAAAAAAAACCAAAAAAGAAGTTAGAGCATCTCCACCTCAAAAGGCATGGGCAAGGCAAAGGCAATGCAAGGGCTGCCACTATTCACGTGAATAGTGGCAGCCTTGCCTTTTTTGGTTCCACCCCAAAAGGCAAGGGCAAGGGCAAGAAAAAAAAAAGATTATGCAACAAAATATAAACAATTTAGAAATGCAAGAAATAAAATGATTATGCAAGAAAAATATAAATATGAAAGAAAATATAAACAATTTACAAATGCAAGAAGAAAAAAAAAGATTACAATTTACAAATATTGGAAGGAGAAGATTTGTATGAGGATTTGGTGTGGAAAGTGAATAAAAATGTTATGTATTTATAGGAAAAAATCCATAATTTTTTGGTATTTTTATTAAAAAAATTTGAATTTTTTTGGATTTTTTTTCGCTCGTTGACATCAGTGTGACTTCAACACTTCGGGCTGAAGCCCTGGCAAGATCTGCCCATGGACTTGCCCAGGCTGGTGGGACCCAGAACTTGCTCGGGCTCATTTGGCTGCGCTGGAGTTGGATTTGGGCTGGCGGGGGGACTGTTGCCCTAGCAAGGCTTGTGCGCTAGAGGTGCTCTTAGAAAGGGCAAGGGAGCATGGCACGCTCACCCTCACTACCGTCTAGCCGAGAGTGAGAAATAACAAAACAAAAAAAATAACGACTTTAATGACTTATTATCACAAAACGTCCATGAGGTTTGCGAAACTATCAAATTGCGTCCTTTATGTTGTTTTTTTTTGTCATTTATGGTCCTTAAAGTTAATAAATGCCCTCCCAAATAGTCATTGCCGTCAGATTCCGTTAAAAAGTCGGTTAAGTTGATGATGTGGCACATATATGGGTTCCACATATCCAATAATATGATGCCACGTGGATTAAATAAAAAATACATTTTAAAAAATAATTTCAAATTATAAACCATTTAAAAAATTAGAAACCCAAAAAAAAAAAATATCACCACCTTCTTCATTGCACCAAACCCCCACATCCTTCGTCCAAAAAACAAAAACCCCCATATCCCAACCTGCTATCCCAAGTCAAAACCCACAACAGCCAACCCAAACCTTGATATGCCAGGAACCTTACCCACTGCCCGTCTAATCTCCACCACCAAAGACCAAAATTGGATGGTGGTTAGTGAAGGCCAAATGAATAGGTTGGATGGGCTTAGTGGTTATCTGGGTTTGCTTGGAGGGGAGGGGGGTAGAGTTTAGGTTGGTTGCTGTCAAATAAAGAGAGCATGGAAGAGAGACAAAAAGGGAGAGAAAAGGAGGGCGGGGCAGTGGTGCGGGGGGTGGGTGAGGATAGGTGCGGCTGTTGGAGGTTTGAGAGGGAGAGAGAGAGGAGGTGGGTGGGAGCTAGGAGAAAAAGAGGGGAAGGAAGAATGGTGGGGGTTGGGGTTTAGTGCGATGGAGAAGATGATGGTGATTTTTTGTTTTTTTGTTTTTAATATGTTTTCTTTTCTTTTAAGTTTTTTTAAATTTTTTTATAAGTTTCCCTCTTGATTTTCGAAACCATTCTGTAACACAATAACATGTTTCCCTGTTACAGTTTACATAAATAAATTAATGAACCCCTCCTAGAATAACACATAAGGTCCGGTCCGAACCCAAAAGAAAAAAAAAGTCTACTTCGGAAATAATATGTACATCTCAGGCCAAAATTTTGTAGGATGCTCATGATCCCCTTGGAACATGAATTCATCCACTTCAAAATTCCCTACTACTAGCATAAAAACTAGAAAAAGAAAAAAGGGAAGAAACATTTTCCAGGGAAAATTATAGGTATAGGGAAGCTGCAAAGACAATGTCCCTCTTGATTTTCGAAACAGCCTCCTCAAATTTTGACTCGAGCTCAGTTTCTCCAATAGACTGGGCTGCTTGTATAAGTTGCTGAAGAACTTCCTCTAATCTCCTAATAGCCCTGATCAAGCTTCCCTCAAAAACAGGTGTAACTGACATGATCTCGTAGAATTTGGACCCTTTCGCCCAAGCATACAATGCCTCCATAATATCAGGCCGAAATGAACTCACAAAGCTGTCAACATCAATTTCGACCTGTTGTGTATATAATGCAAAAAAGCATTTCAATATATAACACGTCAAGAAGGTAAAACTTAAATATTTTGCAATAGCACAGATAAATTTAAACACTTAAATGTTTTACAAAGTAGTCCAGTTGGGTCAGTTCAGACCAATATACCAGTGGGACCAAACAGTACATGCGCACTGAGCAAAGATCATAGAAATTTATTATACTATTCTTGTCCACAGGCAATAGCCATTTAATTTGATAATATTTAATCTATGAATCATAATCTCTTGGTGGTCTAAATGTACTCCACACAAAAAGGAATCTAAGCTTCTCACAAATTTTACTGCGAAAGATGCATGAGTATACATATGGTTTGAATGACCATAGAACTCTGGTAGACTGATCATATACAAGCTTTAATTGATATTCAAATCAAGTTGGTCGTATAAAGATGATTGAATTCGCACAAGCTATCAGATTATAACTCAAATGATCATCAAACTCCTCATGAAACTATGATAGGATTTCCAGTTTTGGTAGTAGCTACTTCGCAGCCAGAGTTCAGGATGACAGAATGGCAGAATGTGACCACTGACCATGGATATGGGACCTTAAGTCCTCTACAAGGTATAGATTGTTATTTTTCTACAAGGACACAAACATTACATCAAAATTCTTTTGGGAATTCATGTGTCACAGATCTTTAAGTAAATTAGTTAGCATTATCTAATGTATATGACTGCAATCAGGAAGGCCCAACAAAACAGGGCTGTCACTTTCTCAAGTTGTCCTTTATTTTAGACAACTCAACATGCACCCAATTTTTCTTTGACCATTATGACTTCCAAACTTCCAAGTAAGAAACATTTCATTGAGGAATAATCCCCTGTTATTTAGAGTTCAGTTTATTTTCAAAGGAATATTCAGCTGTACCAGAAAGGAAGTCACTTCTTTACCTTGCACTCAAGCTGAACCTCAGCAACCCTCCGAGCTGTATCTTGTAACTGAGAAAAGAGCAGGTCAAGTTCTTCCCTTGGTTTTGTAGCATCCTTAAGTTTCTCCTGCCACACAAAACATGAGAGAAGAGACACCATCTCTTCCACCTTTATGTCCTTAAAAACCCCATTGAACATGAGCTCAGTCAAGGTCAACTCCTCTGCACTACTGATTTCACAGGCAACTTTACCCTTCAACTCCACAACATCATCACTTGTAACATATCTGCATTTCAAGCCACAACATTTGTGATATAGAATTTCTGGTTTTATAATAACAAAGTTACACAGAATTACGAAAAGTTGGCCAATCCTTAAAATCTGTCTCTAGCGTGATAAGAATGATAATTTTTAAATTTTATACTAAATAATAAGCAAATTTTAAATTTTATACTAAATAATAAGCAAAGAGTAACATATATCAGTATTAAAGAAAAAATAAACAACATTATGGTTACAATAGAAAGTGAGGGAAGGCCAGAAGAAGGATAAAGAGAATCATTACCCTAGCCTCCGAAGAACCCGCTTTCTTGCCTTAAGTTCATCCTTAAAAGCCAACGCAGTGGAAGAGCGCATTGTTTTCTTGATCGACTTTATCTTGGCAGCCAATTCTTGCTTCATGTGAAAAACCTTAAGCTTTTGTTCTATAAGTGGAGAATTTGCTACTTCATGCCTGTCAAAGAGGTTCTCTAAAGCCTCAATCCTACGAGACACCTTCCTGTATGAACTACTTTCAATCTGAAGAACAGCAAAGTCAAGTTGAAATCAGTAACATATAGAATATTTAATTAAAAATAATAAAGAATAAAAATCAAATTACAGCAGCATACCTTCATATCTTCTTCTGGATCTAGCATAGGAATCTTTTCTTTATCAAATCTTGAAAGAGTTTCAAGAACTCTCTTCAGTGTGTTTTCTCGGGCTTGTAGAGGCAAAAGATCATTTGGAATGACCATACAAAGTCTACTCATAGTATTTATCTGTTCACAAATATAAGACAGCAAATAAGAAGTTTAATGAGTGGTCAATGAATTAATACATGTAAAAGAAGTTACATGGCATCGAATTGAGAATGCTTTCTTAACGAATTTCAATGATAACTCATACACAGGAAAAATAAATCACAATAAAATAGAAGCAGATAAACAGCAGGAAGCACCAGACATTTACCTGAGATATGGAAATGGAAACAACAACAGGTTCTCCTGGCTCTTTTAGAGGAAAAATTTTGATGGTTTTCTTTGCAACTCCATCTGCACTCACCCCACATCTTGTCAGGACATCCACTGTGTAGTCTGAACCTTCAGGTTTTTTACTTGCATCGTCTGGACAACACATGGGCCATTTAGCAACCCAAAAACTCAAATCAGAATATAGACTCTAAGCAATTGGAAATCCTAACCTTCGGAAACATTTTTCACCCGTTGAAAATTAAGTACCACTCCCCATGTGACAGGGTCTTCAACGGAAAAAGAGGGGGAAGCTCCATCATTCCTAGCACATTGGATTGACACAAGCCTACCAGGTTTCAGAAATGGTAAGCAGTACTTTGGAGAAAGCACAATATCACGAAGTTCTTTTTTCAAACTCTTGTATTGCTGTAATAGATTGTAATAATTCTTTACACTATCTTCTTCTTCAATTATAATTGAATCCCTCTCTTGCTCAAGGTCCTTTCTTTGTTTCTGCAATAATAACGTAATTCACAATTTCACAAATCGAAAGACACAATAGAATTGATTATCTGTAATCTCTTAATAGATTTCTTTAGATTGTCAAGACACCTTGTGAAATACAAACAAATCTCAACAAAGATACAAAGAAAAGAAAGAGGAACTGAAATTGCAAGATTACAATCCTCATCAAAGCCAACTAACCTCAAGATTGGGGATGGCACGATCAGCTTGAAACTGATAGAATGAGTTACGAAGCAAATTTTCTGGATTACCATCTTCGCTGCGTAATTGATTCAGAAGCATGTTGTAGCTCAAATGAAAAGCACTGGATAGAAAAGGGACAGAGGTCAGAAGCATGAAAAGGGGAAAATTTATTACAGTTCAGATTGCTATTGAATAAAAATTTCAGAGAAAATGCATGAGTGTACCCGTCTATGTTGAAAATTGTATAAATGAGTATTACCATTTTTCTTTTTAAGTTCGATATACCCAGAAGTCCACTAAACATGCTTCGTGGACTCTGTTTCAATTCTGGGGTCCCTTGCTGAACGCAACAACCTTGGGACATAGTAAACTCTAACAAATAGCTAAAGCAGTACCTTGCGGAATTGAACCAGATACCCGGTGGGAACAAACCATGGGGCAGACCACTCAACTAAGCCCTCATTGGCAAGCTGTGGTTTCTCACGATATTGTTTCCTTAAATGTTTTTCAACGTTAAAAAGATATGTTGTCAGATATGTTGTCAGATATGTTTAGATATTTCTGGTAGCAGGATGCAAGTTCTTGTACGTATATATCATGAACAGCTTCTTCACTGCGTTTGTGCATACTTTTCTATTTTATTATATTAACAAATTATTTTGTTTCTCATAAAAAATCTAGATTAAAAAGTAACACATGTACCTGTTCAAACAATCAGCACTTCCTTTGAGCATCATCTTAGCAGTAGATGGTTCAAGCTTCTCGTCTACCATGAGTATGCATATCCCACGTTCATCAATACCACGGCGACCAGCACGGCCGCTCATTTGTATATACTCTCCACTGGACAGCCATCTGAACTTATCACCATCAAATTTCCGGACATTGGTAAACACAACAGTTTTTGCAGGCATGTTCAATCCTATGCTGAAGGTCTCTGTGGCAAATAAACACTAAAGAAATATATTTCAATATTTGTACCACTTTGTTTTTAAAAAAATGCTAAAAATATATGTTAAGATGCATATAATAAGGCTGGAATTGTGAGAAAAAGAATGATAATGCAACTTATTGAAAAGGCTTTTCGGGCCAATATGTCTGGAACAGTATTGCCAACAGAACAAGTAGACCAATTTGGATTTTGGTTAAAAATAGTCATAGCAGTCTAGCCAGAACAAATCAAGACTTTCCTATGATAAAAAAAAGTCCAACGGCCTGGTCCGGATATAAAATACTGTTTGGGATTTGTAACTAGGCCATTTCAAACAACAATATATGAAACGTTATGCATAAAACAACAATAGACGAAATAAAATTTAAACCCAACCTTGATCAGACCATCCTGAAATAAAAGTTCAATCACTTCCTTCAGAATGGGAAGCAAGCCGGAATGATGCACACCAATTCCACGCTTCAAAAGGGGTAGCATATGTGAAACCTGTTTTAAGCAGTATCCTAAGGGATGAATATCAATATGAAATAAAGCAAAATTCTTAGCAGTTTTGGGCATAGAGATCACAAATTTAATACAAAACATGATTTCAAATAATTACACACCACTTTATCTGAATATCTATACAGAGGTTAACATTGTTTACTGTGATTTTATTTGCTACTATATATGAAGTTAATTAGATTAACCCAGCCACTAAGTGTGTTCAGTTCCATTATGCTTTAACTGAACCATCAAAGCTCCACTTTGCTTACTCAACTGCCAAAGTCACGAGATAACTCAAATATTTAAAAGGAGTGCAAGACACATGCAAACAGATCAACTCAA
This sequence comes from Prunus persica, assembly GCF_000346465.2. Taxonomy (NCBI): domain Eukaryota; kingdom Viridiplantae; phylum Streptophyta; class Magnoliopsida; order Rosales; family Rosaceae; genus Prunus; species Prunus persica. Next base: position 8,185,703 of record NC_034014.1, read on the forward strand.
GACTGATGAACATAGAAACAAGTTACACCTGACGTAATATTTGAGAAGCAGTAAAACAATAAATCTAAATTCTAAACCAAACACAAAGACATGCTTGAACAGACATGCCAACTCAAACAGGAAGAAATGACAGCTTGCCTGGGGTAACTTCTTATCGTCATCCGAAAGCATATCCATAGCATACCAGAAGACCTTTTCTATGTTTTCTTTCTCATTGTCCCCATTTAGATCCATTTTTGACATCTGTCACACCAACCAAACAAAAAGCAAAAAATTGGAACCATGAACAAGTGCTCAACAATAAGATGAAGAAACTAAAGAATTACAACAAAAATATTTTTAAAGAAATTCAAATAAACATTCAGGGCCACATTTGATTGGATTCCACAAGGCTTCCCAACCAAGAAGTAATACTTCTGAATGAATACCCATCCACATACATATTACACTTGATCTTTTATCCAAAAGGTTGACAAACCATGGATGATCAAAACATAATGCATCATATCTGCAACATGCGGGTAACAGGGTTCAAAAGGTTCACTCTGCATAAAACTCGGCCAATAATAATCGGACAATTTATTGGCATGGGGCTTGCCAGTGTTCCATGTCATTTTAAAAAAGTATAGTTTGCAACGAATAGGTTTGTACCTGCATTGCAAGAGATTCGCACTCCCTTTTGCTAAAGCTGAAAAGTATGACAGGATCATACTGTCGTTGAATTATCATTTTCACCATCTTGAAGATATCACTTTCCTCAGCAGCCTTGCCCATGATCAAACCCTTCTGCCACTTTCCACTATCCTTCTTCTTAGCACCATCCGCAGCAGGGACAAGAGCATTTAGAGCTTTTTGAAAGCTGTCCTCACGAAATTTCCCTTTTTCATCAACTACTAAGAACAAACCGTTCCCTCCAGAAGGAAAAATATAATGCTGCAGAGGAGTTGGCCTATAATCGGTATAGACAATGTGACAAGGCTGACGGTGAATCTTTGCGAGCCAATCAGCAAATTCCTTAGCATTTGGCACGGTTGCTGAGAGGAAAACAAACCGTGCATTCTTTGGAGCCATAACAATGCTCTCTTCCCACACCACACCTCTCTCCCGATCACGCATGTAATGTACCTCATCAAAGATGATCCAAGCCACTTCCCGTGTCACCTCTGACCCTTTGTACTGCATGCTACGCCAGATTTCTGTGGTCATAACCTGAACGAAATTCGAAAGTAGCTGATTAGCTGAGCAATATGGCTAAATTGGCAATCTACCAAAAACCCTGAAAATCCAAAAAGAAAAAGACGTGCATACCAAGCAGGAAGCGTTGGGGTCTATTGTTACGTCCCCAGTCATCAACCCAACATCTGAAAACTCCTCTTTGAACTCTCTATACTTTTGGTTGCTCAGAGCTTTGATTGGTGAAGTGTATATCACCCGTTGCTTATTTCTTAAAGACATTGCAATGGCATACGATGCCACAACAGTTTTTCCAGCCGATGTATGAGCAGACACCTATTAGCATATCCCCACAATTTCACAAATTATTATACTGAATTCGAAATACACCAATTTCACAATTCAAATAATTTCAATGGGAAATTTTAAAATTAAAAAAAAATTGAAGAAGAAAAAATCATTAAAAGAAATTACCATGACTGACTCGGCTTTTTCCAGGCACTTTATGGCTTCGGACTGAAAAGGGTCGAGAGTGAAGTTGAATTTCTTGGCGGGCTCCGAAGCTTCTCCAGCAGAAGCAGAAGAAGAGGGAGGAACGACAAAACCCTCAGGGTAAGACACGTCATGCAAGCACGCCACGGCTTCGTCGTCCAAGGTTACAAAACCATTCTCCTTCTTTTGTTGTTTCTGTGAAGCTCCTTCTGCCTCGGCCGCCGCTTCCTCCGACTTTCTCTTCAGTGATCCCATTTCCATTCGAGCTTTTGCCCTACCCAAACGCGTCCCGCTCTGAAAGTTTGACCGTCCGATATTACTCCGATACTCCAAGGATACCGTTCCGATACGGCGCTGCTGCGCGAAGTCTGAGGAAAATGAAGAAGCGTCGTCGTCGTCTGTGAGGCTCTGCTGCGCGAGGAAGAAGAGGAGAGCGCGTATTTGGTTTTTTTTAGGGTTTTTACTAAGACGACGTCGTCTCATTGTTGGGCTTTCAATTTCACTTTTTTTTTTTTTTGGGACAAATAATTTTACTTTTATATATGAAGCATAAAACAACAGGCTAAGAATTGTAAAACATGTGAAATACCAGAAAACGCCATTGATTAATGCAAACATTAAGAATTGAAATTATTAATTAAATGAGAATAATATGATAAATTTACACTTTTTCATATTTAAAATTATTAAAATTAAAAGAAAAATCAAATACTAAATCCTATTTTTATGGAACAAAACTACCCATTATTTTTTTTAATTCTAAAATAAATTTTAATTTTTTTTTAAAAAGCCTCTTGCAGGCTCGGAAACACGTGTAGAGAGTCTAGTTTTACTTAAGTTGGAACCTAGTTAGCATTTTCTCATTTAATACTCATATTATACACGTATGTACATATTTTTTAATAATACTTATATTTTCCCTTACACGTCTTAAAGACTCGATAAAACACAAATTTTTTAGAAAGAAAATGTACAATTCAAGTATTATACACGTACGTACATATTTTTTATGTTTAATACACTTGTTGTTACAAAATTTTGAATAATACAGACAAAATTCACTTATTATACATATATTTTTCACATATTATTTAAAAAATAGTATATATTAAAATATTATATAGTTGTCAAAATTTGCAATTCTTATCAAAATTTTACCAAATTAAATACGTACGTATTTAATCCTACTTTTTCCGTTCCGTGTTTTACTAAGTATGGTTGAAACCCATTTTTAGAGGAATAAACCTTTTTTTCTTTTTTGAGACAACACACCCATTTTTTAAGGAGCAAACTATGTTGTATGTTTTTAATTGTTATCAAAATGCATTAATTTGGTTACATGTGTTAATTGGTTTTTAGTTTTAGGTTTTGAACTTAATGGATGATTATAACATGATGGATGCAATATCAGTTTTTATTATTTATATTATTTTTAAAATATATAGTATTTTAATCAATGTATAGGTGTCGTATCTATATTCTAGTTTTCATAATTTTGTCATATCATCGAATCGTATCGTATTGTATCCACATATCTGTATCCGTATTCATGCAACATAGTTGAGAACCCAATTCTCGGTGCACCGAAGAAGATAAAATGAAGAAAGAAAAAAAAAACGGTGTTGGATAGTGGTCTGGTACACTCCTTTGAGGTTGGAAGTCAGGGTTTGAATCCCCTTGGCTCCAGCCTCTCAATATTTTTTGTAATTTTTTGCGATCGGTTCGATTCAGTGAACCGTTGATCCTAAGAAACTCAAATCGTGAACCAAGAAATCTAATAAATTACATTAAAACTTTAGTAAATAGAAGAATATTAGGTATGAAATAATCAGATGAGGAAAGTTTTAGAAAATATAGTTATTCGATAAAAACAATAGTTTACTACTGTGACAATTTTTTAAAATAATCATTCTAGGCCTACTTTTAACTTCTTTTTTCACAACAAATAAGAAATTGTCACATGAGCAGCATAGTATTATTGTTAAATCTTTATTTTTCACTACTTTTTGTTAGGTTATTTTTAATTTTTAATATTCATGAGACGATTGTAAATGATGATTTTTGTGATGAGGTTAGGCATGAAGTCCTAATTTCCCATTCTTAATTTTCCAAAAATGCATATTCCAATTATTCGTTATCTCATATTATTGTTGTTGTTGTTTTTTAATTTTATTTTTATTTTTTACTTTTGTTATTGTCGTTGTTCATGTTGTTTTTTTTATATGCTTCTTTGATATATTGTAGGCTTATTCACTGTAGTGCCCCCTGAAACTTCAGTCAAATCTCACATTAACCCCCCCTCCCAACGTTAAAGTGGCCCATTTTCATCCCTTGACCGAAGTTTGGTAACCCACTTTGCCCCATGTCGTCAACTCCATCTAAAACTTTGTTAATTCTGATGACGTGGCAAGGGTGTTTTTGTAATTTCGTATATATGGACCATTACTCACTAATTAAGTGGGTGACATGGCAAATGGAGCCTACATCTACATAAATAAAAATATAATTAAATTTTTTAGTAATTAAAAATAAAAATAAAAACATATATACATAATTTAAAAAGTAAAAAATAAAAATAAAAAACAAACAAACCCATCTCAGCCTTCCCCGCGCTCATCCCCAGCCGCCCCCGCTCTCTTTTTATCCCTTCCCCGATACACACCCTCTCCTTATGCTCGTCTTCTCATCCTATTTCCTCAAATTTCATCTCTTCATCAACCCTAAATCCAAAATAAAACTTGATAAATTTTGGGGGAGGTAGAGAGACAAAGAGGTACAGTGGCTTGGGGCCTGCAAATCGGGGCTTGGGAATAAGGCTAGGTATAGTGGCTTGAGTAATTCTGGAAAAGTTTGGAAATTGTGGACTGACCACTTTGTAGAGAAGGAAAGAAAGGAGACATTTTCTTCCAAATTCCTTCTCTCTAAAAAAGTCAATACAATCCAAATCGTTAAAAGCTCAAAACCCACCACCCCTGTTAACGCCAATTCCAATTTACACAGAAAATCAACCAAAAAGAAAACAACCTTAACCCATTTATCCATATGTTCGTCTCTTTCATCATATACATATCTCATCATTCATTTCCTTCTTTCAGGTGATTTTTGTTTCTTTCTTAAATTTTAGAAAACAAGAAAATTTAAAATCTTTGCTGGCGTGGACAGGGTTTGTCACGGCACCCTCAACTTTTGTTTTCTAGCTTTTGGGTTCTTCATATTTTGTGGATATTTTTTTATTTATTCATATTTTGTGGATATTTGCTAGTGGGGTTGCCATTTTTGCTTTCCAATTACCAGGTTTTGAGTTGAACCTCAATAGATTTGGCCTTCAACCCCACTATCTCCCTCTGTCTCATCCTAGTCCCCCAGATCTGACCCATACGATCTCAGATTGCAGAGCCACTGCCACTGTGGCCATGGAATTAGGAGAAAGTTAGTGAGATGGTGTGTTTTGCGGGATTGGCTCGATTCCAAGAAAGAAACAGAGGGGTAGAGAGAAGAAGAGAAGGATGGAGAGAGTGAGAGAGAATGAAAGGTCGGGATAGGGGTGGTGGTGTACAGCGTACGCTGGAATGGATTTGTTTATTTTTTAATCTTATTGTTGTTACTTTTTAATTTTATTTTGTTTAGAGGTAGTTTGTTTATGTTTTTAATTATTATTAATTATTAATTATTTAATTATGTTTTTATCTATGTGGAGTAGGCTCTACTTGAGGAGAACTTGAGGGAGCAAAGTGAGATTTGACCGAATTTTCAAGGGGGCCATTAGTGTAATTAAGCCTATATTGTATGGTAGTTATTGTCTAAATGAGTTATTTTTTAATGAGTTATCAATCTTTCCCAACCCAATCGTTTGTGACCATACCTTTATTTAATTTTTAATTCTTAGATTGATTAGGGATATATGTGGAAAAATAAGGAAAATATTTGTTTCTATTCTTGAAATAAGGAACTCATACTATCCTATAAATCATAGCTTGACATGTGAGTAGATTTTTTTTTTTTTGTTGTTTTTTTTTTGTTGATGAATTAAGTTTGCTTATGATTGTTGAGGCCCAAAAAATCCAAGCCTGGGCTCAAATATATTTCTACCCCTGTACGACATGTAACTTGGGTACGCAAGAGTTCGTCATATACGCTTGCACACGTGCCACGCCACGCTACAAGCTTAAGTGGGCTCAAGCCATGCGAATGCCTGGGGCTTGCTGAGTGAGTTGTGGTATGGATAGTTACGAGCATTCACGAGACCCATTGATAGGCCAAGAAGTGGAAGTTTTGAGCTGCTTGAAAGCACCAAAACTCGAGCCCATTTCTTGAGCTCAAACATATGGGTAAGCATGAGAAAGAATGAGTGGCCCAATAGCTTAGGAAAATATCTAATGGCTTGCAAACACTTGGAGAAATCCCACATCAGCCAAAATATCCAGCACCTTGATCAAATAGGTTGTTTCCAGCAGCTTGAGCAAACTCACAAGCCGCTGGAAACAAAATACCAATAGCTTAGCCTAGCATCATGGAAAATATTCAGCATCTCTGTTAAAACCAGATCGAAGCTAAACCACCAAAACCAAGCAAACCCATATGCTGATCACATTTTTGACTAGCACCCTTACCCATTCTTTCCTCTTCAAGCTTTGGTGAGAAAACAAGAAGCAAAAGTGAGTGGTGCCTCACCCACATAGAGGAGTCCAGCTGTCTGAGGACCTTGGAACCCCAAAAAGTTGCTTGCCTATGGGTTCAGGTTAAGGAAATTTCACCAAATAAGATTAAATGGAAGAAAGTGAAGAAAAAGGGGAGGGAGGGGCTTGCAAACACTTGGAGAAATCCCACATCAGCTAAAATATCCAGCACCTTGATCAAATATGATGTTTCTAGCAGCTTGAGCAAACTCACAGGCCGCTGGAAACAAAATACTAATAGCCCAGCCCAGCATCGTGGAAAATATCTAGCATCCTTGTTAAAACCAGATCAAAGGCCAAACCATCAAAACTAAGCAAACTCATGTGCTGATCACCTTTTTGACTAGCACCCTCACCCATTCTTTCCTCTTCAAGCTTTGGTGAGAAAACAAGAAGCAAAAGTGAGTGACGCCTCACCCACATGGAGGAGTCCAGCTACCTGAGGACCTTGGAACCCCAAAAAGTTGCGTGCCTATAGGTTCAAGCTAGGGAAATTTCACCAAACAAGATTAAATGGAAGAAAGTGAAAAAAAGGGGGAGGGAGGCTTGACAAAATTAAGGTTTCCAGCGCTTATAAAAGGAGCCACTTCCTACCAAGCAAAGCAACACACCTTGGTTGCTACAAGCCTCCCAGCAACCATGAAAACTGATTGAAGGCAAGTATTCCATCTGGAACCCTTCAATTTCATGTTTTGTTCTTCCATCTTCTTCCTCTCTCTCCTAAAACCCACATCCAGAGAGATCAAGCATCACCTCTCATCCTTGCAACACTTCAATTTCGAGCCATATTCCTCTATCTCTTCCTATTTTCTCTTCTGTCAAGCAACCCAGGAGCTTGACGAAGCTTTCGTCAAGCTACTGGAAATCTGCTAAAGTCACCCATGCTTTTATCTTCTTTCTCTCTTTCCGATAAACACATCCAGAGAGAGCAAGCTTCACCTCTCATCCTTGGAACCCTTCGATTTCGATCTATGTTTTTCCATTGCTTCTCTTTTTCTCCTATGTCAAGCCATTACAGAGTCTGACGAAGCTTTTGTCAGGCTGCCGGAAAATTACTCAAACCACCCACTTCTTCTCTCTCTCTCTCTCTCTCTCTCTCTCTCTCTTCAATGAACCCCTTTAGAATCCCTTCCTCCTTGCCTTAAAAACTCTGTTTCTCATAGGAAATCGCAGCTCTTTCTCTCTCTCATGCTAAACTCATGAATGCTCAGCTCACATGCCACAAGCTTCTCATGCCAAGCTAAGAATTTATCTGTAAGCAACTGTTGGTTTCATTGGTGAAGAAGACCAAGGTGTTTCCTAAGGTTCAGCTACCTTTTCGAAAACACTCTTGGGGTCTGATCCTCGAACTCAGACTCAAGGGGCAATTTCACACATTTGGCTCTTTACATCAGCCTAGGCCCCACAAGTAGCTGCTAGAATGAAAAAGCCCCTACAATGATTCAAACTGTAATTTTAAGGAAGTAGGAATCCCTCCTTCCGGGAAGAAAGGGAAGCAGTGTCCAAAAAATAATCCTTTTTGGCTTAGAGCATCTAGAGTAGAAAGGTGTATGTCAAATATAGACATTTGGTTGCCAGAATGTCCTGCAATGGGGAGGTGTATATGGCTGTAAATGCATATCACAGCCGTGAGATGGGAAAAAAGATGCAAATGTACATCTAATTTACACCCAACCAAGTGGATCCCGTAATAGAAGAGCCAAGAAAAATGAGAGAGGAAAGCTGCCTAAAAGATGAGAGCATTTTTGCTCACAACTTTAACTCAAGGTGTATCCTCACCACCATTCTCAACACTTGACACGTGTCCATATGCATAACTACTGTTCCATAAATACAAAGTAAAAACTTAATTATGATTATGTCTATGAACACGTGTCAAGTATTAAGAAGGGTGATGATGATACACCTTTGATTAAAGTGGTGAGCAAAAATATTTCCTCTAAAAGATGGGGAAGATATTAAAATGGTGGGCCTATGGCGTGGCTGAGATTTATTAAAATGATGCAAATGTAAAAAGTTCTTCTCCAACAACTCTTTAAGGTATGACCAAATTTCATTCAAATTTAAATATGAAACTAACAACTACACTGATCAATGGTGAAGAATAAACTCATATAAAAACTAATGGTTCAGATGAATTTTATTTACATTATATTGGATGAAATTATATCTTATTGGAATTTTAAAAAATTTAGGTTGATTTGTTTAGAAAAAATAATTAAACCTAACACACCAAAAAGTAACACAAAAAACAAATTAATACAAGAAAATCATATTTGTATATTTGAATTTGCATCCAACTCATTGGAGCAAAAATAACATATGCATCTTCTAGAGGTGTAAAGGAGATGTAAAAGTGACTTTATATCTTCGAATTTACACATCCCCACTATGGATACTCTTAGAACATCCACAATGGACTCCCTAAACCACCTCCTTAGAGCATCTCCAAAGGAGATGTCAAATACCAAACATCAAATTTAAATTTGATGGCTGATGTGGCAATATGACATTTTACACAGCTTTACACTCGATATGTCAAATTAAATTATTATTTTATTACATTTTAGTGTTGATTTATTTTTAATTAAAAAGAAAAGAAAAGAAAAGAAAAGAAAAATAAAATATTCATTTGACATCTTTCTTTTGGGATGTCAAAAATAACATCTCAACCTCCAGCCTTCATTCTACATCAGCTTTAACACATCGGTTTGAGTGATGTGAGATGTTATTTCTAGCCATTATGTCTATATGGCACTTTTGACACATCGGTTGGAGATGCTCTTAGATAAAATTTAGGGAGGAAGAAAACCCACCTCCAACCATGCTCCATATCCAGCTCCTAAGTATGATGAGAGAATGAACTTTTAGTGGCTCCCTATAATTTAATGCTACACTATTTAATGAATATTTTTAAACTTTAATCAATATTGTCCATTTTTATATTACTTTTTCATATAGATGGACCATTTATGTTGAATTAAAATATAATTCTAATATTTATGACCACCTAAACTAGAGAGTATGATTGAAGTTGAAATTTTATAGAGAGTTCCTAAACTAACTTTCGTGTGTTTTTAGTTAAATTTTAACTAAAAAATAGAAAACATGATTGTAGATGCTCTTAGAACATTAATTATCTAGTTTATTGGTGGAGTTTACCTATCAACACAAGACTGGAAAAACCAAATTAGGGACAGTAAATGAGAAAGGTAGATAGCATTCCTCTAACACACTGGTGTGAATGTGTGATCTACAAATTAACGATTTTTTTAAGTTTAAAACTTTCAATTATTTTCGCCAGAGCGCGCTTCAAGACCCAAGCCCGCCAAACCCAAAAACCTATTTTAAAAACTATTCAAAACAAAACAAGCCCAAAAATTCCACCGCTCAACCGAAACCCAATCTCCACCGTCCATGCCCATCTCCCGAAAATCCAACCGCTCCACGTCATCGATCCGCACCTCACAAACTCAGCCAATCACATTCCACCTCCTCCCACTATATAAACAGAACCCCAAGCCTCAGACCCAACACCTTCACAACACAACCTTCGTTTCAAAAGCAATCTGTATTTCTCTCTTCCTTCAAAAGTCTCTGAAAAATTTCTGAAATTTGCCATGGCGCCCAAGGCAGAGAAGAAGCCAGCCGAGAAGAAGCCAGCGGAGGAGAAGAAGGCCGAGAAGGCTCCTGCAGAGAAGAAGCCGAGAGCCGAGAAGAAGCTTCCCAAAGAAGCCTCTGGTGCCACTGACAAGAAGAAGAAGAGATCCAAGAAGAGCGTGGAGACCTACAAGATCTACATCTTCAAGGTCCTGAAGCAGGTCCACCCTGACATTGGGATCTCAAGCAAGGCCATGGGGATCATGAACAGCTTCATCAACGATATCTTCGAGAAGCTCGCCCAGGAGTCTTCGAGGCTCGCTAGATACAACAAGAAGCCGACGATCACTTCCAGGGAGATTCAGACCGCTGTGAGATTGGTTTTGCCTGGTGAGCTTGCTAAGCACGCCGTCTCGGAGGGGACCAAGGCGGTGACCAAGTTTACTAGCTCTTAGGGCATTTGGGGAAATGGGTAGTTTGTTATCGGGATTTTAATTAGGGGTTTTAGTTGTAAAGTCTAAATTTGGGGTTGGCCTCTGGGATGCTTAGGATGTTAGGTTTAGGGTATTTTGTAGTTTGACTTTTGGGTTTCAAATTTGAACATTTTGCTTGGTGATTTCTGGATGTAATTGATCTCATATTAATTAGATGTTCTTGTTTTGAATCAAATTGTGCTTAATTGTGTTTTTTAAACTTGTTAAGCACCTCTAATTTGGTCTGGTTGAAATCATGACAATAGCAAACCAACCAATTCTTGTAGGTGCTTAACCAATAAGTTGAAGTTTGGGGTTCTGGTTTAATACAAATCAATGTATGTCTTGTTATTTTTTTGCATAAATACAAACTTTTGTACATTGTTTATGTTTGTATGCAAGCAAATAACTCTAAACATAAATTAAAGTACCTAGATTTAAATCTCATAATTCAAACGGACTTGGACTCGTTTGGAATGCTGTATAAGCTTTGTATTAATCCTAACAGTGATGCACTAGAAACTAGTATCTAAGGCAGTAAGCCCTGCATCAGGCAAAAACAATTCGGGTTAGTTTCCATGTACAACTCTATATCTCTATTCAATTTCAGCATGTACATAATCAACAAACACAAAATTCTTTTCGAGTTCACGTAAGGCATAAGCCAAGGCAGCACTTAGAAGCGCAAAGCCGGCCAAAATGATCCGTAGCTGCAGATCCGAAGGAATTCCGGCTGTTGCACAGAAAACAACGGTTGCCCCAATTAGCAGCTTCTGCCATGTCTGGAATGCTGTATAAGCTTGCTTACATGAGGAACATTTGAGGGTGTGCTGCTCAAATCTGTCTAACATCTGCAAAACAAAGTTAAAATAAAAACCAAGTCAAATAGCAGCTTCAGATAGAATTTGTTTAGTTTGCTTTTCAAGAAAGGAAAGAACTGCTTATCACCTGACGTTTTGATAAGACCATTGATGGCAAAGGTTGTTGGTCAATGCTGCCAAACCACTCAGGTTGGCTGTTGCCATGCCGCCTCAGCCAATTCCGAAATGCCAAGACGAAGCGATCTGCTTGTGTGGGAGTGAATGTGATTTTTGTGTACTGCTTATTAACATCACCAGATTCCTCCTTGGACTTGGAAAGAAAGACCTTCTCTTGACCCTGAAGGACAATCATGTCTCCATCATACACCTTATTTGAAGTCCAATGCTCATGCCATCTAGGAACCACCTGAAATATTTACAAGTTGAGAAATAAGGAAAATCCAAGATTATAAGGAAATAAACATTGAAAAAGGATATTTAAAAAAATGAACTTGAAGCCTACTATGAGCGTAACATTCTGATTGGTTTACTGCTAAATTGTTTGACAAAATCCTAACTTGACTCGGGAATAAGAAATCAGCAGGAGAAAGGACTGACAGCAAGTAAGATCAATATATTTCACACACAAATCAAAGTAAGAACTTTTGGAAGCTCATTGAAAAGTGATATTGCTTCTTAGCTCATATGGCATCCGATGCTCATAATTTGGACTGGTGCCTAATCCCTTCTTCTATAGTTTAATAACTAATCACGTACAACTTATCTCAGTGTCAACCAGAAAAGCTAAACATCACGTGTCGTATGGAGAAATCAGGAATTCACATATCCTCTCATCAAGTTATATGAAGTTATAATGAGTAAAAGTAATATTTCTACACAAGAGACCATAATAGTCTCCAACATAAGGATCCTGCTGGACAACAAGTGCTGGTTCATCAAATTGTTGTTATGAAGTACAAACTACGACATAAGATAACACAAAGTTCATACCTGCCACCAAGCAGGCCCTGGCATGCTGAACTGAAAGAAGTTTCGAGCACTACAAACAATAGAACGAGTCTTCCCTGGTGCCATTGGAACGTTGAAGGAACAAATCCATATAATCCATTTTTGATCACCAACTAGTGGAAGCTTTGTGTCAATCTCTATTCTGGATAAAACATGATTTAGTTTTAGAAGGATAACATCCAAGTCCTACACATAACTCATATAATCCTTTACTGCTTATATGAGGGTGATGAACTTACTTGTTCAAATAATAACAAGGAGCTATAAACTCAGCAGTAATCCGTGGGTTGCCTTCATTTGCTCCAGCAAATCCCCACGGGCCGCTGGCCTCCACTTTAAATGGCAAAGGCTTGGCTCTATCTCTCCTTCCTGTAACCTGTTTGAGTGATTTCACAATTAAGTAAAATGGAAACTTTATCTATCATGAAATGAACTTCAATTGCCAAGTATTAACGTTCCTTATTCTACATTGCTCATTTCCTAACACATCCCGATTAGCAGAGCTTGGATCTTAGAATTCACATGCCAAGTACCACAGAGCAGAAAAAAAAAAATTGGTCAAGTTCCAAAGACCAACACATGCAAAATACATGTAGCAAAACTACATAACATTAGATTGGAACAGACACATATGTGTATGATAATACTTTCGTAGATTTATCCACCAACAATACGCCAACTGCTCAATTTACTAGCATTCACTATTACCACTCTAACTGTACGAGTTTAGAGGACCAACCAACCAAAATTTTTGCTTGAATAACGAAAAAGAAAGAAAAACCCAGATATTAGATCGAACCATATACCTTGTGATGAGCGAAGTCAATGTGGGAAGGATCAGAGACATTTTCCATGAGGGTATCATAGCCATAGAACAGATCACGCTGGATTGTCACTGATGAAAACTCAGGTTTACCAAATTCCTCAGGCAGCCTAAACATTGAACAAGTACATCACATCAAAAGGGCATTAAAATATTCAGTGATCAAAGGTATAACAATTAACAACTAACCATATTAAACAATTAAAAAACAATTCGAGCACAGCAATCAACAATCCTAATCACTATATTCACAAATTAAAAATTCACAAGAGAGACATAAAATGAATCAACTACATGGGAGGCTTAGTGGCATTAGCTCTTTCCCATCCATTCTCATCTGGCCAAACAAAGAGTAGGCCTTGAGACACCAGTGTAGGAAGCCTTGTAGCACATGCTCTTGGAGACCGAAGGGCACGAGCCTCAGGACCTTCAGATGAAGCCTGCGGAATCTTAACACATGATCCACATCCATCAAATGACCATCCATGGTATGAACACTGCAAGTTTCCCCCTTCATCAATCCGTCCTTCCTGCAAAACCAAACAACCCCACCCATGACCCAGTTTCTCATTTAATTATCTGAACATCTTTAAACCAGAAATTGATGTTATGCTTACATTACAGTTACATGGAAGTCATCAAATTTTATATGATTAGTGAGACCAACTGTACAAAAAGAAAGCAACCTAACGTATTAAAAAAGACCAACTTGGGGAATTTTATTGTCTTATTGTTCTTTCTTTTCCTCCAAATTCTCGGCAACCAAACAGAGCATAACATTAATCTGACAAAAATGATCAAGAGTGAACCCAGAAAAGCTTACAGATAAGGGCGCGAGGCGGTGAGGGCATTTGTCATCAAAAGCAACCCATTCACCAGAAGACTTATCATACCATAAAACAAGGTCACGACCCAGAAGCTGAAATGGGGTAGGCAAGCGAGGGTCCAAATCTTCAATCAAAGAAACTGGGTACCAATGATCCCTCCAATTGAACTTGGTTGTCGGGTTCTCATCCTCAACCTCATCCTCAACTCTGTAATCTTCACCATCTTGTTCCGTCTGTGTGGGTGGTGCCTCTGGGTCTGTGGTTTGTGGTTGGGTTGCAGGCACAGCTACTCTCAAAGGAGATATACTTTTTGCTCTACCTGGTAATTTATGATTTGGGTTATTGGTGGAGATCAAGAAAGGAAGTGTCTTGGGAGGTTTTGGGGTTGGTGATGATGATGATAGAGTAAAAATTGCAGAAGAAGCAGAGGAAGAGAGTAAAACTGCCATTATGGGTTTGTTTCTGATACTTCAATTCTGTGATTTTCTGCTGAAGAAATTGGTCAAGGTAGGCTCTAAAAAGGAAAATGGAGGACTTTGCGTGCAAGTTTGAAATGGGGCCCTTTGTCCTTGCCTGAGCTAGAGAATTCCAGTTTAAGCTCTGAGGAGATTAACGGTAATTTCGGGAGGGAAAATTGTGCACAAAATAGTCATTTGTGTCGTGGTGAGAGGTCATTGGTTAGGTTTTGTTTGGTGTTGACGTTGCCGGACATTAGTGAGTGAGCCACCGTTGAGAAAAAATCACGTCCACAACTTTGGAAGACAGTAAACTTGCTGATTCAGAGTTCATACGTAAAACAAGGACACGAGTATAGAAAAATCAAGAAGCTGAATTATGGACCAGGTGGAAATTTTTTTGGACTTTTTTCTTAAGGATGGGCCAAGTGGCAATTGGGTTCATAAAATGGACCCTAATAAGATCCTTATGGCCCAAAAAACTCTTACTTAAAAGGGGGTGAGGGTTGCGGCTGGGTCTGTGTTGGTGGGAGCGGCTCAGGGTGGGTAGAGCTGGGTTGTGGTATTTTTTTTTTCTTTTTCCAAATATTTTAGTTATTTATTTTAATTTTTTAAAACTCAAACAGTAAATCATGTGACAATCGGACGGAAAATTTGATGGAGTTTGAAAAATTTGACGGTAAGGGCGAATTGGATATTTATTATTTTGAGGACTAAATTGACTTAAAAATTAATTCAGAGGTTAAGTTCGATTATGATGAGTTCATGGGGTAAAACAGCTGAAAATCTAAGGGAAAAAGTCACTTTTGATCACTGTAGTTTGCCAATTTTTTAAATATGTAGTTTAATTTTTTCAATTTAACCCATGTAGTTTGATTCTATCACAATTCAATGACACATCCAAATTTCTATCTAATTCCATCCAAAATACCCCTCCACATAAGAGGCACATGTTCATTCCATCAAGGAATTAAGTCCTTAAATTACAATAAAATCAAACAACAGGGGTCAAATTGCAAGAATTGAAACCATATGGACGAAAGTGAAAATTTCATTAAACTAAAGGGACGAAAATGATTTTTTTTACCTACTTAAAACAGCATACATGTTGAGTGCCAATTTATGCTTCGAATTTAGTCTTTACTTTGAACAAGTCTTGGCTTTAGTAGGGTTAGGGTTTATTGTTTAGAATTTAGAGGCATGTGAATATGAAAGTAAAAATAACTAGGGTTTAGGGTTTAGATGTACCTCTCTTAAACTCTGGTTATATTGTTCTTCTCTTTTCAATTAATCAAAATATGTTTTAGTAAACAGAGAGGTACACTCTCAATTAGCCGAATCCGGTCCTCCGTTGCATTTTATAAAACATAGAAGAATAATCAGAATCGAACACATGATACATAAAGAATTTTACATCCCGCTAACGAATGCACTTTTCTTATTTTCTTAACTTGAATTTGATTTTCCTTCAGGAATCAGAAACTAGAGTATGATCCTTCTATTGAAACATACATTTAAAAAAAACATAATAATACTAGTTTAGAATCAATCAAAACAATTCATATCCACCTCTCTGTGTCTAACTTAAACTCTTTTATCTTTATGCTTTACACAAACGAGTTCTAGTACTAATAATAGTATTAAACATCTCGCTACCACTCAGTTTAATACATTCAAAAGTGAACATGAGAAGAATTTTGACCTCTCGCTCTGTGGTACTCAAGACATTCCTGGTCCCCAATCCAGAAAAGTACGTTCATCCGGAGCAGCAAACTCCAAATTGATTTAATTTATTAAGGTTTACTTCCTGAGAGCAGATATCATGCCAAAATACTCACTTCTTTGGGTAGGTCTGATGGTCAGGGCCAACGTCACAGGAACCAGTGTTTATATAAGGCCCTCGAAACGTTGCTTGGGGTGACAGTGGCTTTGAAGGGTCAATGACAGGCTTTGGGGATGATCTGGAAAACAAAAAAACACATTATGCCAACTTTTTTTTCCCTCATAAATTAACATAACATTATAGTGTGTATTCATCATCATTGAAATGGCAATCTACTTACGCCATGTAAAAGGGAAATGCCAAGCCCGCAGCTGCAAAAGCCACCAAGCCAGTAGCAACAATGGCATTCCGTGCTCGTGCCATTGAGAGTACCAAAGCAAACTAAACATGAAGTAAACAAGAAACATAACAGTTATATTCAGTGAATATGAAACTATGTATTTTGGTATGCTTCCAACCGAAAAATTTCATGGTTATTGCCTCGAAAATTATAGCCAGTGTATTACAATAAGAGCAAACTTCTGTTTCATTTCCATAACCAATGCACACGCCAAGTTCAGTCAAAGAAAATGTTCAGCCGACTGTAAAACAAGGCAAGGAAATGCTCAATCCATAAATTAGATAGACATTATCTTTTGCTATCTAACCTCCAAACTGTAGAAAGAAGGCTATAGAGATTCTAACTTCAATTCAAACAGTAAATCTTAGGTTCAAATCTCACTAAAGAAAAGAAAGGCAAAGATACATTTTACTCCTGGTAGTTCCAACTAAAGTTCTCCACAAGAAGTATGCTCAAATATTCACATTCATGAATCTTGATTAAACCCTCCAATTCACATTAAGAAATTGAAAACTATCACTCTGTTTCTCAT
This sequence comes from Prunus persica, assembly GCF_000346465.2. Classification (NCBI taxonomy): domain Eukaryota; kingdom Viridiplantae; phylum Streptophyta; class Magnoliopsida; order Rosales; family Rosaceae; genus Prunus; species Prunus persica. The sequence continues at coordinate 8,202,706 of NC_034014.1, forward strand.
CTCATGGATTGAATTTTTCGCATATTTTGATCCAAACTGATAATTAGGCATTCGCACAAAGAAAGATCAACCTTTTTACAATGAATTGAGTAACGAGTGAGGAAAAAAAAAAGTTAATCCAATCATATTTCAAAAATCGAAGAAAACCCTAATTTTGAAAACGAAACTATGAATAATGAATTGATGAAAACAGAAATGGAAGTTCGAAATCGCAAAGAAGAAAGTTGAAATTGAACGATTGAATCACCTGAGTCACTTCCAATTGCTGCCCAGAAAGAAATAATAGCTGCTCCAATACTCACCGACTCGGGATTCGGGTTAAGACTCGGGGACTGAAAGTGTTTGCCGTTTTTCTGGTGACCTGCTCTTTCATTTAGGAAGAAACGGGGCAAATCATAACAAATGAGGTTCAGGTAAGTTATGACCCAAAACATTTATCGGGTCAGAAGACAGATAATTCTATCGGCACCTTAAAATTAAATTATCACACCCATAAAACATAATGTGATTTTTACGGTTTTAGCATTTAAAAAAAATAAAAAAAAATACATGTAATAGTCTAAATTAAAAGCGGAGAGGGTTTCTTAAACACACTACGGCAAACTTGACACCACTGATTTGCAAGTAAAGACCATTTTCCATTGGGTTAGCCTCGTTGGCTTACGGTTTTAATTTAGTTTAGTGTGATTATAATGGTTACCTGGTGTCTAGAAAACATTTCATCATTTTCTAGCTTTTATGTTTAAAATGATTGGCGGTGGTAATCTTAGGTCTAGAATTTCAACTGTGATAGTCTGTGATCTACTGGGCATACTTGTCTTGCAAACCCATTTTGTAAGATATGCGTCTCCTTTGTTTCTCAGACAAGAAGCTTAGACTTGTGACCAAAGAAATTGAGACTAAGATAATCCCACGTCCATGACCAGGTTAAAGATGCTGCTGTTAGATGCGTAGTGAGTTGGTTATTGGGAAATTACAATGTACATCAACTGATGACCCATTCAAAAGTTCGACATTTCCCACGCAAAATGAAGACCTACGGGGGATAAAAACTGATATGAACACAACCCATCAATCCCAAATATCTTTGCACATAATTTACTTTCCAATCATTCTGACAAAAATGGAGAATTAGCTTTGCTTCAACAATCACAAAACTATTCAGCATTCACTTCCAATCAATTGGGAAAGTATAATATTTAGCAGAATCACCGCTTCATCCATCCATTATTCTAATTATGAGATCTCACTTGTTCAAGCTCACCACTTGTTCTAAATCAGAGAAAGCAGGGCCGCAAGAAGCTTAAAAACCCACGATCAGAACATCATCATTCAAGCTCACCACTTGTTCTAAATCCACACAAGAAAAGCAGTAAACCAGAGGTAAACAACCATGTACGTTATAAAAGTCATCAACAATAACACAGATTACAATAATAATAGTCACTACGCCTCACAATTCTCCAAATGAGAGAATTACCCTACAGTGCCAAGACCCAAACATCCAAATTACTTTTGAACAAACCATAAACCTGTTTATCTAACATTTCAGTTCTAGAGATTACAAGGTGAAATTGAACACAACAATCACTTTGCAAGCACCTGCTGGGCTTGATTCTCCTGCTGTTGCTGATAGTTCAGTGGCCTCCTGAAGAGCATGATGTGGGGCTCTGGGCGATGAATTGCATAGTGAACCCAGCCACGGCTCTGCTGAACTCCAATGGCGCGCCATTCATTCTGAAATCAAAATGCAAAGGGAAACAAACGGGGTTATTTAATTTCCGATACCACGGGTTTTCTTATCTACAGAGATCATCTTTCACTTCCACGGAAGTGAGCGAATGCTTCTGATTTTACAACTTAGCAAAACCATATATTTCAAAAATCTCAATCCTCTCTTTTCCCTTTCCTTCAGGTTCTCAAAAACCAAATAGCACAATGATTTTTTACATAGACATAAGAACCCAAAAACAAAAACGCTCGTTAAAGAACCTCTACATATCACCGAGAAACAAAAATTAGGAATTCAATGCCTTTTCAAATTAAATTAAATTAAAAGATCCTAATAATTTGAGATTCAATGAACTGAAAAGCAATAAAGAAGAACCGTATAAACCAATATAATATATTGCAATTAATTTGGGTTCCATGATTGAAACATTAACCCAATTACACCAGACAATGAAAAAATCCCAACTAGATTCTAGGTTTTCACACATTTGCATAACGGAGATTCAGAGTTTGAATTCCATTTCTTTAATTTCTTCGGCAATCAAACAGAACTATGGCTCCAAATAACAAAACACAGAGAACCCAACGAATCTTAGGGAAAAAAAATTGAAAAAACGGAAAGAGAAAAACCCTAAGCACTTACTTCAGAGAGAAGCCGATTTTTTGGGAGCAGTTTAGCCACTTCCTGAGGAAGAACCACATGCCTGTACAGACGGTCAGGAAAAAAAAAATTAATCAAGAAAAACAAAGCAGCAAACAAAAGAAAGCAAAGCGAAAATGAAGGTACCTGTACTCGTAAATATCATCGAAGTACTTCTCGGAGTATTGGATCTGACCCATATTCAGGGATCGCTCTTTCAACCCAAAATCTCAAACAGGGTTTGTAAAATTTCGCAGTTTAATCTGTGAAAATCGAACGAATTTTCAAGAAATCAAATGAAGTCGAAATTCTAGAGAACGAAAAGAAAAAAGAAAAAAGAACTAAAGCACAGCAACAGGAGAAAGGGCATACCTCAGAGAGAGTGAGGGGCGGGAGGAAATGAGAGAGAGTGAGATTATAATAAAAAGGGGTGAGGGGGATGGGAGTGATGGTGGAATAAAAGGGAACTTCAAGAAGGGGTATTGTGTAAATTTACTTTCCTAAAATGTGCTCTTGATCATTTTGTTAATAATTTTGTATTTGAAAGAAAAAAGTACGCCCCGTTATGTGGGTTTGAATTTCAAAATTTCGAATCTTTCCCGCTTTGATTTGTTTTATGATTTCTTTTTCTCACGTAATTTGTTTCACAACGGCAGGATTATTTGAAATTATCATAAAATATTTAAAACCAAGTCATTTGCAATGATGAACATTTAAAAAAAGAAGGGTAAAATGTGTATGTCACTTTGCACCAACACTCAATAGCTAGAAACATCATGCAAATCACACCCCGACACCAGTCTGCAAATCAATACTCTTTTTTATTGGGTTAGACCCCATAAGCCAAACATCATGCAAATTGAGATTATGGAAGGTATAGTTGGAAAAGAAAAAAATGATAATGAGAATGAGAAAATGGGTTGTATCTAACAATCAGTAACGCTTAAGGCTAACTAGTTAATAAGTTAATATGACACTAAACACTTATTTAAACCTACTTCGCAAGATAATCTCATGATCCGAACCAGTCTTTTCTTATATACAACATGGAGTGAATCTCACATCTTTTATTGTGTAATAGAGCATTTTCAAGGAATAAGAAAAATGGGAATGACAACCGAAATTGGCTTTTCCCACAAAAATTTCAAGGAAAATCATGATAAACAAAACTACTCAACACTTGAATCTCATCGGAAGCCTTCTTTACTAGTTTAGAGCCAAGGAGCTCAATTCAAGTTTGGAACTACAAAGAAAACCACAATGGAACTGAGAGAAAGGCATAAGCTACAAAAATGGAATCCCATGGCCAGAAGCAGAAATAAGAGTGCCATAAAAGGCACAGTTCCAGGAGACAGGAGTTACCAAAATTTCTGTAAGTCTCTTCATTAACCTACTCTTTCATTAACCTACTCTCACTTTTCTGTTGCCCAACTGAAATCTCAGAGTTTCTATACGCTACCAAAAAAACAAAAACTGCCTGTAGGGTTGGTTGTTGTATATTTTCTGATTTTCTGTACACCAGGAGCCAAGGGAAGTCATGTACATTTTGAAGGAAAATGATCCACAAATTAGTTTTCTTCTCTCCATTCCAAAATAGAAGACTTCGATGATCCAATATTCAATTACTCTCTCTTTTCAAGCAAGAATTCTGCACTTGGGGACGGGCTTCCGCAGCATGGATGTCCCATGGAAGATCATCATTTGGTAACTTTTCCTGTAATTGCTTATCTGCAAGAGAAAATATGTAAATAAATAAACTTGATAAATTAAGCATTTAAATAAACTTGATCGCTAGACCCTGCATTATTCATGTTACTTAGTGTGTTTGCTGTCTCGGGCGTTTAGCCCCCCTTCTTCACCAAAAAAAAAAAAAAAGAAAGTAAATCTCTCTCCAAAAGTTCACGTACCTCATTTTGGGTCAACTTCTCCAAACCAAATCTCTTTTTCCATATTGATTCTGCCTCATCAGCAGCTGGCACAACAAGACTTTTCACATTTAAGAACGCAAGAAACCTCTCAATACATGAAAATAAAGTCTGGAAGTAACCCTACAAAAAACAATAATGAATTCAAGTCAGGGAAAAAAAATTCATATAAACTTCATTGATTCCAAGAGAAAAAAGGTGGCAATGCGACCACAGAGCGATGTAAAAATAACCTGTCCTTGGTAATCAGCACTTGTTGCCACTAAAGGAAGCTCTGCCACTTCTGCTCCATAGATACGAAACATTCCGGCTGACACAACCAATTGGCTGCATAATAAGCAATATATGTCAACACAGACAATTTTATCTATACTAACACTATATAACTGCATTTCGATATGATCCTCACTTTACTGTAATTATTGCACAGTACATCCCACCAAATTCTTGGGTCTGGATGGTCCCCCTGCAAATTCAGTTGATACAATCAGTCAAAAGTGAATTCAACTGGGTTACACATTACGTGATAATTGACGCTAACAGAGCAACCAAAAGAATAGAGGCTGAGTATGACTAATGAAAAAGAGAATATCGTGGCTCACCCATAAAGCATTTCTTTGATGAAGTCAAGGCGTGAAGTAGGATCAACTATTGGGGCAAAACGATCCTATAGCACAGAAATGAAATTGACAAATAAGTACGCATAAAATTTAACCCCTGAAACAATGGCAGAAAGTCATCTAGTAACATCAGACACAGATGCCCAATTATGCACCGTATAGACAAAAGCCTGGAAGCATGGGACATCATGGCACGTCAAATCACCAATTAACATCACCAAATACAACACAACATTCTCCCCAATATAGGAAAATAAATTAAAATTTGATTTACTACAGCTAGGTTGGTTACTATAATTAAAATAACAGATATTTTTAACAGGGAAACAAATAACAAGTTTACTCACATGGAATATGGCAAGAGCCTTTGAAAGCAACTGTAAACTTTCATCATCAGTGGACGTTTTCCCATTAAGCACCCTCCATTTTATATCAAGATTAGCCCCAAACTCTGTACCTTTCTCATTGTGCTTCTTCCTTACAACATTCAGTAAGGAGTCAGGAAGCTTCTGTCCCCCATGAACTACCAACTTCTGCAAAGCTGAATGAACCCTGTGGCAATCTGGGCAACAGAACCATTTTCCTTTCGGTATTTCCTGGAGAACAAATGTTTTCAAACGAAGTATGATTAAGATAGCAGCAAAAATACAGCGCACAACCAAAACAAGAAGGGGAAGGGAAGGGAAAAAAAATACTGTTCACAATAAAAAAACAAAGGAAGACTGAGGCACCTTCAAATCTTCAATCCCGTTATCCTTCAAACAGCCTACATGAAACTCCTTTTCACACTGGAGAGTGAGGAGAATAAGCACATCAAATAGAACATAAGGGTTAATCATAAATAAAGTGGAAATGTAAGGCACTTCAAAGCCAAGACTTAATTAGTTAAGAAATTAAGTTAGCAATCAAAGTACCTGATCACACAAAATAACTGTGCCAGGACCAAAATCAGAGCCGCTGAATTCATGTCCTCTGCAGACATCAAAATCAAGAATATTCATATTTTCTAATGGAAAATCTGAATTAAGAAAAAAAGCTGAAAATCATGATAAGTTAATGCACCAAACATATGGAAAGCAGTAATTTCTCAGTGGCAATTGTGTAATATAGGGAGACTAGACACACAAATAAAATCACCAAAGGGTTTTGCCAAAAGTCAGTGTTCTACAATAGCTGCAAATATTTTTCTGGTTCATTACAACTAATATGAGAAATAACCTGCACAGTGCGCAACCACCAAATTTCTCCTCAAAAGTTGTGACAATACGAATGCATCGGTTGGTTATTTGTTCTATAGGATCAACTCCTGCAACTCTTCCAGCTGCAACAGCATTGGCATTATGCTCCACAAATTTCTCTCTCTCAAACATAGACTGGCACTGTTTACAGTACCAAGTACCTTCAGGGACACTTGGTAGAGAAAGGCACTCTGCAATTGGCAACAAAATAAATAAAACATGTAACTCATGCACAATACATTACAAGCATACTATACCCTTCTCCCTTTTCTTTCTTTTATCTTTTTCCTTTACATGTGTTGTAATTATCAAGCTACTATCTTAACTAATTACGAAAAAGGATCCAACAAATAAGCCAAATGAAAAACCAGATTTAAATGAATGCATATGCATTTGAAAACACAAAATGCATGTAGTAACAATATCAATAACCATAACATATGTTTTTAGCTTAAATATTCAAGTAAAAAAAGAGATAATAATTAGCTACCCCGGTCATGAATCCTACCATTCAAAGAAAAAAGTGATATGGCTAACTGCACAAGTTCTATTTGCAACTATTTTAAACAAACTGTATAATGATATGGGAGTAATTTAAAAAACAAAAAGAATAACGACATCAAAATGTAAGGGACAATTGGAGATAAATCCTAACAATTAATTCTATGGAGCGAAATCACTCTTAACCCTCCATGTGGAGGCAGCTAAAGCATTGGATTGTGCATCCACGCATGCTTGCCTTCCCGGCTTACAAAATAGAATTGAGGGTCTAATGTATCACATTGCAATTTTATCTGTGTTATTTTCGTCAAGCCACTAGCTTTTGTATATGTTGAGCTCATCTCCCCTACCCCCAGAAAGGAAAAAAACCAACCAAAAAAAAAACCCATTTTCATGTTTTTATTTTCGACAAAGATATTCAAGGTTAAATTTATTTGTACTTTCTTCTGATCACCACATCGATCATAATACTCTTTTCCTTTAAAAATAATAATAAGAAACAGGCTTTTTTTATTTAAAAAAAACAGTTCAAAAATAGTGAGCAAGGAATCCACTTGTGGAAAAATAACTAACAGTCAAACCTGCAGCAGCAACTCTATCCTAAGAGAAATAGAACACCAAATCAGAATTTGCCCGAAAAAACTATACATTAGTTGCTTTCCAATCTCATAAAATAACAAGGAAAGATAGCTCCTGAAACTCCAAAGCTACACAGAAATAGCCCAAATGTGAACCCTAACCCAATAAACAATTGACCTCCTCACCGCACACATTCTCAAAGACCCTCCTATTCCTTTCAGGCCAGAACATTGTCATCATAGCACATCCCAGAACTGTATGCCTTATTAATCTAATTTTTAAAAATTAAAAAGGAAAAGAATTTATTTTCTTCTTTTCCTTCTCCTTTCTCCTACCCCCTCCCAACCCTAACCCTAACTTTTTATCTTTGCAGGTCATGGCACTACCGGGGTGTGTGTTACCTCAGTCAAATTACTTTTACTTTTAATTTTTATCCACTTAAGTAACAGATTAAAGATTTTAAAAAGGTCAGGATGAAATGGGAAAGTTATGAAAGTTTTACAGAGGGGGCATAATGAGACAAACAATGTGCAAATAGAAGCAATCCACTACTAAAACATACCCATTTGTCCGTATTTACCTATTGAAAGAAATATATATTGAAAATAACTTTTATAAAAGTAAAAATAAAAAGAATCGCCCTCGCTTCTCGATCCCCTTTCACCACTTCCATGTCTGGCCCTTTTTCAACTGAGGAGGCTCAACAGTTTTATGGATGCAAATAGAAGCTCCTTCAATATATTACCCAACATATATACTAATGAAAAGTTCCACATGGTATTTGAGAATATGTGTTGATGCAACAAAAACAACTGTGAAAATCACCTTTGTGAAAAGCCCTTGGACAATTATCGCAGCACAAGAGATCTCCTCCATCTCGACACATGGAGCATAGGTCATCATTCTTCTTTGTAGATGACTTCCGATTTCTTGACAGAGATAATGCCAATTCATGGAGAGATACCCCATTAGATGTGTAAATGAATAGGTAACTGCCAAATCAAGCAAATCAAAGTCAAACAATAATTTTTTTATAAATAAATAAATAAAAGAACACATTAACGAAAACTGCCCACAATCTTTCCACCCAAAAATCAGGTAGACAGGCCCATGGAGAACTTGCCAATTCAATCATGATTCATGTCATGTGACAGAGCTAGAACAAGACCAGGACCAATACACACTGCAAAAGTCCAGGACCAATACACACAAGACCACAAACTTAGACCCAACAACCCAAAGAATATAACCAAGGACTCACGGCTTGCGACGTGATGCAAAACCAGCATGAGCTTCAAACTGCGATGCGCTGACCTGCCAATTAGATGTAAGAGAATCACATACCAGTCACTAACACCATAAGTGATAACAATTCAGTAGAAAGTCAACATACCACATCATTGCAGCAGCTACAACTAATGCCAGGCCCCTTTTTATAACCGACCAACATTTTCTGCACACAAAAAATCACTACTGAGAAAATAAAATTCCACTTCAATTAGGCAAAACTGCTGTAGATATTTAATTGCAACCTCCCCATGAGAATAATAGGCTACTTCTGTTCCATCTGGCAAAACATCTTCCTCAAAAACCAACTTGTGCAACCGAAGATCCCTTTCAAAAAAATGTCAGACAACAAGCAAATTAAGATAAGAAAGAAGCAGCAAATACCAGAGCTCACATCAAGGGAAAAGATAAACATGAGACAGATACCAAACACAAAAGAGAGAGAGAGGTTATATACTTTCTTGTTACACGTCCCTGGCTCTTACTTTCTGAAGAGCTACACTTCAATGCTGTATCAGGACAATTTGGTACCGTAACCGGCTTTGGTGAGCTATACTTTGACACAGTATCAGGAAACTTTGGAGCTGGAACCGGCTTCAGTGAGCTACAATTTGACATGGTATCAGGCCCCTTTGGAACCATAACCGGCTTTGGTGATCTACATGCACACCCTCAATTAGAAATCATAGCATATGAATTAAAATACTATTTATGATATTCTTTTGGACTTATATTTGACAGAAGAATAAAACCCCTGAATTACACATCACACATAAAAGCATATAATTATGTACATATCACGCATAAAAGTATATAATATGTACATATCACTATATACAAAAGCCTAGATAGCAAAATCTTTTAAAATAATTAAACCTCCCTTTTAAAAAAAATTGTAACTTTCTCTCTGTCAACATTACATTAAACACATCGGTCATCTTGTAAACATTTTGCATCAACCCATCAGAGGCAGAAAGATTTGTTAGAAAGACAAATAACATATTACCAAAAGAGCGGGGAAAAGAAAGCTTACTCATCACTATGGTTAGCACCTACAGCAGGCGTAGCTTCACCAGACTTTTTTAACTCCATGCATGAAATACAAAGTAGCACTGCTGACCTAGTACCCTCTCCATGAATAGATTCTACATTTCATCATATGACAAAAGTGTTATGCATATGCAAAATACTCATCAAGAGGAGTTGTAATTATTTATATGGACGTAAAAGCAACCTTTGCAATTGAGACAGATGGTACATTTGTTTATCGATGAGCAACCAACAGCAAGTCTAACAGCTTCTTCCAAAATTCCCAAAGGAGAATTTTGGCATACGGTCATGACATCCCGAAGGGTATTGCCATTTTCAAGATATATATAGTCTGGAGGACGTTTATTTGAACTACCCGCATGCAGTTCAAACACCGCAGGTGTAACAACCTATAAATTCGATAAATTGATCTATCAACTCTTCACAGAAACACTGTAAGATTTATGAACTACAAAATAAAATATCATTAAACAATACTCACTTCAGTTCCTTGGCAAGAATCACAGTGACACAATATGGAAGAACCCGTAATCACTCCCATAAGCCACGTATCTCCAGCTCCTCTCACCTAACAAAAAATAAAAAATGAACCACAAGATAAGCCATAGTCTAGCCCAAACCACAAAACACTAATAATATGCACACAATGAAGAAACAAAACCACCAATCGAAACAATACCTTTCTAAGGTACTTGACGGGCTGCCCCTCGAGGATACCGGTATCAAGAAAATCTTTTAATTTAACAAACTTCCTCACCATCTTCGGCATTTTCATCTCAAGTTTTGATTTACTAACAAATGGGCTTTTCTGCATCTCCGAATTTAACTGTTGGGAATCACTTTTCCCGGGTAAATGATTCACTTTCCCCGCCTTCGGCTTCAATGCTGACCGAGTAAACCGCCTCTCCGGCTTTTCAATCACCTCTCCTTCCACCTTATCGCCGCCACTCTCAATCATCTCCGGCAATTCTTCATCCACCAAAGGCTTTTCTGGTCCACTCTTCTTCAATTGCTCCTCCTGAGCCTCATCTTCATTCACCGAATCACCAATGCAACCCGTCTGTGGCTCATCGTCGACTGCCATCTCAACCTCACCGTTCTTCAACTCGTCTTCGTAGACCCTCTCGCTCAGCACAGAGTCATCCACGTGGGTTTTAGGCTCGTCGTCGCTTATAAGGTCCACCACATCGCTTTTGGCGTCCTCTTCGCTCATGGTCTCATCCAAATCCTCCATAACCTTCACATTGTCGCCCTCAACCATCTCCCCACCCGCCAATATATCGTCACCACTCGTCAATTTCTCGTCCCCAGCATCCTTCTGCACCTCGTTCGTGGTCGCTTTCTTCAACCTCTTACCATTCTCATTCAGAGAATTACTGCCCCGAGTCCGTCCCAAAGAACCAGACACTTCAGCCTGGGCCTTCAACGCAAACGCGAACTCACGTTTCAGGCCCGTCCGGACCTTAGACATCACCACAAACTCCTCAGAATCCGTACCGTTCGCCATGCACCGCCTCAGATCAATTCAAAACCCTAGAAATTTACCCCCAATCACTGGCTCAGATTTGTATTCGAAGAACTGCAAATCCAAACCCAGACAAAACCTTTGTTTATATACGTGTGGGGTTAAACTGAAAAGGTTCGAACTTGTTTATATTAAAAAAATATAAAATTTGAATCTGAAGGAGTTAGGTTTCTGAGAAAGAGATAACAAATTAGGGTTTCAGAGAGAGAGAGAGAAGAGAGAGAGATTTATTTCTGCGTTTTTGGGAGGAAATAGGAAACGTCGGGTTGTTTTTGAAGACGAGCCACCACCAGGTATGAATCAAAGAAAGAGAGAGACAAATAGAGAGGGAGAGAAGGAAAAGGGAGAGTCCACCTGTAATTTTCTTCGTTGACGAAACTACCCCTGACACTACGATTAATTTTCTAGTTTATATTTTCGAGATTGCGGTCCTTTATGTTTTAATTATTTTCATTTGCGCGCCACCCCCTCCCCCCAATCCGCTTGCAATTTCTGCTTGTTTACTTTCTCTTGAAGATATAAACTAGATAATGCATCCAAATCCATTCTATCTAAATAATGTTTTATTTGTCTTGTGATCAAAATTGGGAAGGTAATAATTAGGATATAATGTTTTTCCGCATACAAGGATCTCTAAGCACATCTTCTATTGTTTTTCTATGGCTACTACATCTCATATTGAAAATTTGAATAAATAAGCAATTTGGTTGATTGTTAATTACTAGTTGTTCGTATCAAATTTGTTGTGGTCAAGAGTTTGACAATTTTAATTAGCTAACTTAAAGTCTTATTTGTTATTGACAAAAAAATAAACAGATGTGAGAAAAGGACCAATAGTGCAACACAAGTCCAAGTTTGAGGACAATAGAATTCAATAACATAAAGGACCAAAGTGTAAATCAGATTATAACTTAGGGATCATTATTATAATTAAACGTAAATAAAAATATGAGAATTTATTTGTTTACTCCCTATTTTATCTATTTTCTCATTATTAAAAAACAAATGTGAAATCGAGAATCCTCAGAAAGGTTCAATATTGTCGTAGAACAACCCATATTACATGGCATGGATGCCAGATGTCATTTATCAAAGAAAACAAAAGAAAGTCTTAGAAGAGGCAGTCACATGCAACGGCTCACTCAGAATGGGTGGGACCCACAAGAGGAAGAGTCCACCCGTAATTTTCTTTAATGTCGAAACTACCCTTGACATCACGATGTCTTTCATCGTTTATGAGATTTTTATTTTTGAGATTGTGGTCCTCTACTTTTTGTTTATTTTCATTTGAAACTGATCCACTTGTAACTTACTTTTTTTTAATATACTTTTTCTTCAAGAAAAATGCATCTAAATTTTATTATTAAAATATATACATAAAGAATATTTCCAAAAATATTGGATATTTGAATATTAAATTTCTATCTATTTCTCAAATAATTTTTTCCTTCTAATGATAATTGTAAAATGCAATAATTAGGGTATTATGCTTTTTCACATACATGAATCTATGAGTACATCTCTCTCCTTGTCAATTTTTTATTTTATTTTATGGCTAATACATCTCATATTTAAATTTTAAGTAAAACTATAGAAGAAAGCAATTTGGTTAATCGTAATCATTCAATTATGTCATAACGGTTGTTTTATACTAAACTTGTTGCGGTCAAAGAGTTTGATGATTTTAATTAACTACCTTAAATAAGAGTATGAGAAGAAGAAGAAAAAATGATTTTTTGTTGAAATGTCACCTGAACTTATACTTAGGGTTTCAATTTGTCACATTAAATACAAATTTAAGAGAAATGTCACATTAATTTTTCAAAATACGTGATTTTTCATATGACTTTAATACCATCCAATTTTCCATCCATTTTTAAGGGTATTTTAGTGTTTCCATTTTCAAGGGTATTTTAAAAATGGAAAAATCATTATATAAAAAATTGTATATCTTTTAAACAAGGATCCCGAGCCTTTACATTTATTTACTGCATTTTATTAAATCTAGACCATTCTAATTATCTAACGATCGAAAACATGATTGACCCTTTAACCTACCCCATCGTCGGTAAGCCCACCCCACTCATAACTCCCTCTCTCCTCACCATCAACAAACATCCCTTTCTTTTCTTCTCTAACTTTCCCTCTTTACTGCACGCAAAATTTGAAATTACAAGGAATGAAATCTATGGTTAGTTGTTGCACTTTTATTTCTATCTCATTTGCATTCTGACGAATTCTGACTTCTCGCCCTCAAGTGATTAATTTACCGTCTCTAATATATTGCATAGGGATTTCATTTCATAAAATCAATAAGCCCTAGGTGGGACAAAGGGAATTCAAGAAGGATTCTTAGAATTTCTTAATTCCTAAAAATATTAAAGGTAGAAGGAAGAAAATTTAAAGCTTTGGAACTGAAAAGAAAATTTCAGACATGCTCAATGAACACCATAAAAAAAATTTATACATGCTCAGAGAGACAAAGAGAAAAGGGGTGAGATGGGGGTCCTATTCGATGTGTTTTAGGGGCGGGTGGGTTGGTGTGGGGGAGGAAGGGATAAATAGGTCTATTTTTTATTTTCTATTTTTATTTGAAAATTGAAAGATTAAAATACCCTTAAAATGGATGGAAAATTGGATGATGTTAAAGTCATATGACAAATCATGGATTTTGAAAAATTAAAGTAACATTTCTCTTAAAATTTTCTTTAAGGTGACAAATTAAAACCGATGTCCTGGAAAAAAAAATTATGGTACTTTTAGGCTTTATTCATTCTTTTATTAGTAGCTCCTTGGCAGGCCCTCACACGCTCGCTAATTGGCTCTTTCTTTTAGTACATATGCATTTTTTGAGAATTATCTAAGAATCGTCTGCCACCTATAAAAGTTCAAATTTTTACCTATACTTTATCTTTCTTTTCAAAAGAATATATAATCACTTGAAGAAAATCCATTTTGAAACTTTGTAAATTCATTTGAACAACACGTGCTAGTTACGATAACCATGGCAATATAAGCTTTAAACATTTAAGCATGAGTTAAAATTAAATTAAATCCAAATATCTTTTTAGGTCTATAAATTGATGTATTCCATAATTTTAATTGTCATCATAGAATAAAGTAAAGAGGATTATACCTTTGAAGCACCACTCTTGATATAGATAAAAAGTCTTTCATCCTTGAATGGGCCTTCAATTAGATCCTCCAAAAATAAATGGAATCTCTAAGTCTCCACACCAAACCAAGATAGGGGATGACGATGTGATGAGCTCGGTGAGATGAAAGTGCTAGCAAAATCTCACCAAGAGTGGCCAACCATGTGCAAGATAGGAGAGTGAGTTCTGGGGTTGCTTATCTTTCTCACCAAGTTACATAAAACCCTAAAAATGAGATGAGCATGTATAAATTTTTTGCTATGATATAATTATATAGGGGTTCAATTAAGTGAAACCATAGCATCCTCACTCCTTTAGTGAGCCTAGCCTTGTTGGTGGGCCTATTGCTTTTCATTTAAGTTGTCGTGCACAACTTGAGTTAAAAGCCCAATATGACTTTTAAGAAATTTAAGGAAATGCTACATAATGAAATATTGCACAACATTATATCGTGATTTCTTCCTCAATTACTTTGATTGTACTCGAGATTATCGGTGCTATGTATTGTATTTATCAAGAACTTTATAAAACATTCCTTCCAATTGATTCATGATTCATGATGAAATGTTGTTCTCGATATGCATTTATCTAAAAAGTAAATACAATTTCTAACGACACTCGATTATCTCCAAATATAAACAATGAAAATTTGATAGTTTTAAACATTGGAATATTACTAATGAAATGCATTATGGCTTCAAAGCAATTTAATTTTGGTTGGCTGCTTGTTGATTGAGTTAATTGATATGCATGTATAATTAACTTGTTTAACAATTGAATGGAGAATTTTTTATGTGGAAGCTCTTCTTCTCACTATTGAACACCAACAAGAAGAGTAAGTTCAACCACAAGTTGATCTAACAGGGTTCTAATTTTCAACGCAATGACAGTTTTCTAGGAGATACATGTTTCTCATCGAATGGCTCTCTCCCAAAATGTCAAATTTGTGGGATTTCAAGGGATCAAGCTCTCAATTGTTATAATCGAATGAATACTTAGTATGAAGGTAGGATTCCAACTCGTCATCTTTCTTTCATCGCATTTAACTCGACATACGACAATCATCCAAACTCCAACAAATGGCATATTGATAATAAAGCCAATGCTCCTGTGACTTAAGAATTTTGCAATTTGAACAATCCCCGTGAGTATAACGATAATGATAAGGTGAGAAGTATAGATACAAATTATGAACTTAACATCACTCATATGGGTTTGCTAAATTTCAAACTCCATTATTCTTAGATTTCTTTGAATAATGTCATGCGGTGTCCAAATGCAACTTCGAGTCTTTTATTTGTATCGTTTCACATTCCACCGTTTCTCATCTCATACACCTTCTATTATCCTTCTCCTAAGTCGATCATCACCTTTGCTCCTCATTTTCATCTCATCTTCTCCACTTATTCGAAACCAGTTGAAGCCCTAGCCAACTTACATATGCTTTTTGTAGGGACTTTTTTCTTCCGGCAAGCTAGGCTACCGTAAATAGCAAAATGGCTAAAATTTCCCCCTTGTGTTTGAGTTCAAAGATCAGACTCTAAAATGTTTCGAAAATATAGTAAAGTCTTAGAAAACACCTTGGTCACCTTCACCAACAACAACAATGGCTGCTTACAGATGAATTCTTAGTGCTTACAGGTAAAATCTTAGCTTGGCATGAGAGGCTTGTGGCATGGGAGCAAAATTGTCATGAGTTTAGCCTTAAAGGGAAGGAGCTGTGAGTTTCCATGAAAAACAGGGGTCCTAAGGAAGAGGACGAAAGGATTATCAGAGGTTTTGGCTGAGATGAGGAAAAAGAGAGAAAATGATGGCTTGAGTGTTTTTCCGGCAGCTTGACAGAGACTCTGTCAAGTGTTAGAACAGCTTGCTAAGAGGGAAAACTAAGGGAAAAGGATGGGCTGAGCACGAAATTGCTGAGTTTTGGGAGTAAGAGAGAAAGCTTGCTCTCTGGATGTGGTTGATGCTTGTTGGGTAGACGAGGCCTATTTTATAGCTGCTGAAGCTGACATTTTCCAAGAAACCCTAATGGTTTCTATCCAATTTGGCCAAATCTCTCCCTTCCTTTCTCATCTCCTCCCTTGACTTTTCCCATATTGATGAAATTTCCTCAGTCTATTTGCACAAAATCAGGGATTTTTGGGAGCTCAAGGCCCTTTCCCGCAGCTGTTTTAGTAGGAGACTCCCATTCTCAACTATTTCCTTTTTTCTTTCCTTCCTTCTTCCATGGCTAGATCTGATCAAGGAAAGCAAATGGATATACATGTTGGTTTAAAGGGTGCCTCTCCTCCTAGCAGCTTGCGCGCTAATATCCCTTAGTTCTTCGGATGTTTTGTGCTTAGAACTTGTTCCTTCCCATGTGTTGGAGCCTTCCAGGAGCTCTGCATATGTGGACATCTTGCTCTCTTCGTGGCTTCTGTTTTTTTTCTACAAGGGGCTGAGGCTTTTGTTGTTTCTCATTTCTAATTGTATGGGCCTTCTAAGATAGCAAGTCAACTTACCAAATAAATGGGCTAATCTCATCAAGTATTGGGCTATATTGGTTAATTTAATAGACCATTTTGGGCTGAGGTAATGAGCTATTTTTCTCCTTCGTGCTTACCCACATATTTGGGCCTAAGAAACGGGCTTGGGTTCCGAGGCTCCCAAGCAACCTGGGACCTCTATTTCTTGGCCCATCAATGAGCCTCATGACAACTTATTACCATCCATACCACAACCCGCTTAAGCAAGCCTCGAGCATTTGAGTGGCTTGGGCCCACTTAGGCTTGTAGCGTAGTTGGGCTTGAAACAATAATTTCCTGCTTGGCGTGGCATGTTGCTTGGCACGCTCTAATTTTATTATCCTTAGAGATGGACACAATGTTTATTTTAGCATAGGCTTGTATTTTATAACCTTACCCCAGTTCCTGGCATGACAAATTATTTATTTAGTATGGCACGTGGGCTGTGACTTGTATATGACTGGCCTTCATGTACTCTGATATGTGACTTTTCTTAATAAATTATCGTATTTGGGCAAAAAATTTATTTTAGCCTAACTATGGACTTTTTTGGGCCTCAACACTTTTCACCATCACTCATCTCAGACAACCTCCTTCACCATCATCACTAATCTAAGACACATTCTTAGTCCTTTCTTGGTCTCATGCTTTAATCTCTTGAATAATTAGTAAGTATGACCAACATCTATATAAACACAATGTTTTAAAACGTTAAGGCGTAAGATTTTTGAGATTTTTTTAATTAAAAAATTATTAAATTATAAATATATAAACATATATTCCATAACATGAGTATACATATTTTCTTTTATGCAGATGTCCGGACGTTATTACTGTGCGAACGCCATGTATTCTCTACTACCCTCCTTGCTTTCCTCCATGTTTACAATGGTGTCGGTAAGGTAATAACATTCGAACGTCCGTATAAGGGAAGAACTAATATCTATGTAAAATTATAAAGGTTTATTATTAAAATTCCCCCTGAAACTTAGGTCAAATCTCACTTTGCACCTTGAAACTGAAATTAACCCATATACCCCCTTTGACGGTGGTTTCACGTTTCACTTGGCCCTTGCCGTCAACTTCTTTCCAAACTTCGTTAAAATTGTTGATGTGGCAGGGGTAATTTCATATTTTCGTCTTTTCCTTGAGAGGGTGACTTGGCAAATTATGCAGCCCACCCTTATTAATAAAAATGAAAAAAAGAAAAATTCAAAAAAACAAAAAAACAAAAAAACAAAAAAAAACCTTCTTCCCCACAACCCATCTTCTCTAATCTCTCAACTTTACCAAATCAACCCACACCCCATTCCCACCCAACCCCCACAAACCTAAAATCATCTTATTTAAACTCTCATAAAGTGGAAATCATAAGTCCTAATCTTTCTCCTCGATGCTCTTTGTCTTTTTCACTCATAGGGTTAAAGCTTTCTCTGCATTTTCTTTCACTCTCCCAGTTTATGCGTCTGACTCTACCAAAGGTCCCATTCTTTCATTTTTTTCGCTCAGTGCAAATATGTTGGCTCCCATCCACCTATGGTTCTATTATGTGCGATTTATTGTGGGGATTTCTTGGGGTTATGTTATTTTGGGTAGGGAATAAGTTGGGGTTGGTGGATGAATGTGCTAGAGGTGATTGGGTGGAGGTGGTTGGGTGAGGAGGCGGCTAGTGGTAGGGTTTGTTCAAGGGGAGCGGTTGTAGGGGTGGGGTGGTTTTTGTGGGCCAAGAAAGATGGGAGATGGGGATTGTTGGAGTGCTCTGATATGGTAAGTAGGCTGAGGTCGTGGTAGAGTGCAGGAAAGTGGAGAGGTGGTCATGACATCGAAGTGGGATTGGGTGGAGATGGCTGTTGAAGGTGGGGCATGGGGTTGCTGGGCAAAGGATGAGCCTTCCGATTTTTTTAATTTTTAATGTTGAAATTAAATTAATTTGAATTTGAATTGTTTAAGAGGATTTTTCTTTCTTTTTTTAAAATAAAACAATTGTTTCTATGCATACATGGAATCTGTTTGTGCAAATAATCTTTCGGGAGAATATTCACTTCTAGATCCTTCGCCCTTTGATCTTCCTTTTCTCTCCTCAATTCCTGTAAAAAAGACCGGAGTAAATAGACCACACCAGAAAGGTGTTGGGCAAAGGCCCTCCTATGCCTAAGTTAGTTCAAGTGTTTGTAGGAAAACAATAGCTAACAAAAGGGTACGTGGATGTATGTATGGTGTGAACTGGGCGGCTGGAGCCATGTGGAGAATATATGGAGAGTGGAGAGGTTGGCGGCAAGGGTGTTGCCGTATGCTAGAGAGAGAGGGAGAGAGCTTCATATATTTTTCTCGGGTTTTCCAAGTAGGTTTAGATGTACCTTGACTGATGAATGAAGCCATCTATTTATAGGAGCCTCGTAGGTTAGGGTTTCGTAGAGAATAAAACTCTTATTGGGAAGGAGTTTATTCTTTCCCTAAATTGTAGAGATTAAGTCTATTAGGGATTTGATTGTGATCCAAATGTCCTAATTTGATGATGATTATATCTCCTTATTAGGATAATATTTAAATTAATGATATTATCTTATTAAATAAAGATAATATCCTATAATTCAGATATTATCCTTGTTAATTAATTGGCCATATAAATTGGTTCAATTAATTAATTTAAGGGATATTCTTCATTTCCATGTGGCATGCTATAATTCGTGCTATAATATTTGAAGGTTGAGGTGGGCTTCACAATTTGCCACGTCACCCTCTCATATTAGTGGGAAAATAGCCTGCTAGGATGAAATGACGAAATGACCCATGCCACATCAACAATTTTGACGAAGTTTGGAATGGAGTTGACGACATGGGGCAAAGTGAAAATGGCCCCTGAAACTTGGGCTTTCTTTCCTAGTTCTTTATATTTTCTTAGGCCCTATATAGCTTGTTTCAGCTCTTGGGCTTAGGCCTCTCACATGCCATGTTTAAAAGAAAAGCCATATTTTGCCTAAAATATATCATTTTAAACTTTCAAAGACTTTTATAGAGTTTAAAAGTTTGGAAGTATCCAATTTAGGAGAGGTGTATCCAATCCATACTTATAAAGACTTTTTAAAAGTGAGTAACTTTCCTACTGTTGACATATTTTTAAACACTTTCATAGAATTGATAAAAGTCACTAATAAATTAGCAAGACTTTTGTTATTAAAAATTAGCCTTAAAAGTATACAAAAACAATTCATTTAGTATTTTTAGGTCTAATGGTCCATGAACTTTGACCCGATTTGCATTTTGATCCCTCAATTTTCAAAATCATTCCTGTAGTCCTTCAACTTCAATTTCGTTAGGACAAATGGTCATGTCGTCAATTTTGTTATCTTTTTTGTTAAATGCAGGGGCAAAATGGTATTTTTGTATTAAAAATAAATATCTCTCTCCTCTCCTTCTATCCCGATTTCTTCCCCAGATTTCTTCTCCCCTCAAACCCAGATTTCTCCTCTCCCTCTATCAAGAACAAGGAAGCTTACCTGCATACTCAAGATTCATATGAGAGGAAGATAGAGCAAAGAGCGCAATCCACAGCCACCCTTCACCCAGCGCCTCCTCCCCTTTGATTTTCTTTTCCCCCATGTCCACCGGCCTCCAACCCCAAACGAACCCAGAACCCCTCCTCCTCCCCTCTTCCTGATTTCCTTTGTTGTTAAGAGAGCCTTTCTTTGACATCAGAGTGTGTGATATACAAAAATACCATTTTTTTGGCTGGGGAGAAGGTGGCTGTAGAGGAAGAAATCGGGATAGAGGGAGAGGAAAGAAAGAGAGAAAGAGAGATTTATTTTTATTTATTTGGTTTTTTAAAATACAAAAATACCCTTTTTTTAAATACAAAAATACCATTTTGCCCATGCATTTAACAAACAAAGTTAACAAAATTGACGGCAGGACCATTTGTCTTAATGAAACTGAAGTTGAATGACAGCGGAAACGATTTTGGAAATTGAGAGACCAAAATGCCAATCTGTTCAAAATTCAGAGACCATTGACCTAAAAATCCATTCACTTAATAAGCTTTTTAAAAGTCGTTAACTTATTGGACATCTCCATACTTAAATTCTATAAAAGTCTTTAGAGGTTTGAATTATATATGAACAAAAATCCATAAACAGATCTATGTTTTTTTTGTTATAATTTTTTTTAAATATATATGTTTACAAATTCCAAAAGACACCCCCAAACTATGAGTTCATTTGCAAGTTCATACCCTCAGTTTGAGGTTCTTTTGTAGTTTGCCCATTTTTTAAAATTTACAAAACATGTTTTAGGACAACGACGTCGTTAGTTATATTAAAAGTTAGGTCAGCTCATCTTCTTTTTCCCGCGCTTGCACAGCGCCGATCTCTCTTCTCCTTCTTCCTCTCTCTCTGTCTCGATCTCTCTCCCTCTTCACACGCACCGCCCAGCGCCTAAACTGCTCGTCGACACCTCTTGCGCGCCTCAATGGCAAACCACGCGGCCAGAGATGCTTCGCTGCATTTCACAAACGTGCGCGCCTTTTAAAACGCTGTATAAACCCTATGCTATTTCTAATTTGTCTTCAATCCAAATCAATGGTATGTTGTTTTTAACTTTATATGTGCGTCTTTGTGGTACAGGACTTGGATAAAAGTCTGTTGTGACTACAATGTGGTGGTGATTATGGATGAAGCTGACTCAGTGCCAACGGTGGTGAGTTCTGAAAATTTGCTTGCTTGATGTTCATGAGATATTGGTTCTGAAATTTTTTGTGATTATAGATAGACTTGCTGTTGTTTGTAGATAGGTTCTGCAGTTTATGAGATATTGGTTTAGGCTTGATGTTCATGTTGGATTTTGTTGTGATTGCTTGATAGTCTTGATTCATGCTTGCTGTTTCAATCATTGTGCTAAATCTGTTGGGAATTTTATATAGATGGAGGTGCACCAGGGGGTGGAAGAAGGTCTTGCTTCTAATGAGCCACCAATATGGACTCAGATGCATGCTTTTGAATGTTTAGTATGCTGGCAGCCTTTGATGGAATGGAATAATAGAATGTTAATATGTTAGCATGATTTCTGTTATAGCAGGTGGAAAAAAATGTACGCTTTTGAATGTTCATTATGCTGCAAATTACGCAGCCTTTGATGGAATGATATAATGATAGAATGTTAGCAATGATTATGTAAGAGCATGTTGAAAAATGCATGGTTTTGAGTTAGGCACAAACAGAACCACACCGATTACCAATGGTTTGGATTGGTTCGGTTTCCCTTATAGTTTTAGGTAAAACTGAACCAACGGATCTTTTGGTAGAACAATGAAGCCGGTTGTGTTTTGTTTCCTTTATTGCATTGCCCCCTGCTGTGGATGCTCCGCTGCATTTTTCGCCTCGCACTGAAATAAAGGAGCTAGCCTTTTGTGATTATAGGATATGTCAAATAGTGAAGAATATGACTCGGATGATTATCCAGCAATCAGAGACCCAGACTCAGAAGATAAAGAGAGTGGTTCCTCTGGAAATGAGGTTAGAGTTGTGGAAATATGAAAAAATGTTTAAAGATGTAAAGATGTGACTTACTTTTCCATGCCATGTGATCTCTTATTTTTATTTCAACTAATATACAGCTACACCAAGCCTATAGGTCAGACACTATATAATTTTCATGATTTGGTAGAACAATGAAGCCGGTTTGGTTCTACAAGTTTTCTGTTTGTCAGTGTGTTAATATTGTTAGCTATAACCATGGCAGGGCGTTCTTAACTCAAGCAACAAGGATCACTTGGCCAATGATCATGGTAATGATGAGGAAAGTGATAGTTCTGAACTTCATGAAGGAGTTGAGGAGAGTGATTCATCTGAAGATGAGGTCTCTTTTCTTTTTGTCTTAAGCAAATTAAATGCGATTTTATATAGTATAGTTACCTGAATGCACTTAAGTGCCTTTTCTCTACTTTTTTCTGTTTTTAACAGGTGGTTCCTCGAAATACAATTGGTGATGTCCCCTTGGAGTGGTATCAGGATGAGAAACATATTGGTATGACATTACAGGGAAGAAGATAAAGAAGAAGGAAAAAGAAGATAAATTGCAATCCTTTCTTGCTAGTGCTGACCATTCAGAGAACTGGTACGCTTTTATTTCTAATATGTTGATAGCCATCAATTATAGGATGTTAATACACTGGTGCATAGATAAGCAACCCGGTCTTCCTTCTCCTCTGAACCAAATCACAAGTATTGACCTCCCATGGGCAATTATCTAGACTACGACTTGTACCTTGGGAGGTGCTTCAGCCTTCCAAATCATTGTGGGAGGAATCAAAACAAGAAAGAGTGGAATTATCAATCAGCTATCTTGTATATTTTTGCAATAATTTTATTGTCAACCTTTTCTTCTTTTCATTTTGTTTTGAAGGTATAAGTAAGAGTATATTTTTTACTCTGGTTTTGTTACTTTTCAGGCGCAAAATTTATGATGATTAAAATGATGAGGATGTAGAACTGACGAAAGAAGATATCAAATCTATAAGCAGATTGCTCGAAGGAAAGGCTCCCCATGGTGACTTTGATCCTTATGCGGTCTGTAGATCAAACTCATCCAGTTGTAATATTTATGATATTCTTATTGATCATATGACTAGTACATGGCTATTTATAAGAACTTCCTTACAAATGAATTCCTCATTTTAAGTTGAAGTGAAATTCCCCATGTTTCAAGTGCAGCCATATGTTGATTGGTTTAAATGGGATGGCTCCAAGCATCCACTGTCAAATGCACCTGATCCCAAGAAACGATTAATTCCTTCAAAATCTGAAAGTAAACTGGTAAGGCATGCCTAATGTATTACTCCTGCTGGGTGTTTTCTTTCTTTTTCCTTTCTTCTGTAGTTTTATTTTCTTTTCAATGCAGCTTCAGAGTTAAACAAGTGTACTAGAGTTTGTTTTGATTGGAAAACTTATTATTATTAATTTAACATGGTTTCCTGTTCCATCATCTGCACTTCTTCTGATGAATCTACAGGTTAATAAGATCAAGTTGGCCATTCGCAAGGGTTTGATTAAGCCTAAAAAGTCCAAAGAGGTGGAGGAAGAAGAAGAAAGTGTTTATCCCTTGTGGGGAGATGACTCTAATTCAACAGAAAAGAATGACCATCTATCTTACATTCCTGCACCAAAGCCAAAATTGCCTGGTAATAATTTTCATCCATATTCTGAGGATTGTGAAAAGTCAGATGTAGTGCAATTCCTTTATTTGGCACGAAGTATCTTGAGACTTGATGGAAAGCTTAAAATTGATGTTTGCTTTTAGGCCATGAGGAGTCCTTCAATCCTTCTATAGAATACATCCCAACACAAGAAGAGATCAGTTCTTATCAGTTAACGTACGAGGAAGACCATCCTAAATTTATACCTAAAAGGTAATATTCAGTGTGACTTGAAATTTGGACTAATCGTAATTTGCTACTCTTTCTGATATTACAGCATCTAACAAGCACATTATTATCATATTCGTTAGGTTTACATCTATGACAAGCATCCCTGCATATGAGAATGCTGTTAAGGAATGCTTTGAAAGATGTTTGGATCTATTTGTGCCCCCGAGTCCCAAAAAAACGCGTAAGTGAAAAATCCTGATCGAGGAAAAGATTCCGTAGTGATTATTTGTTCAGATTTTGATGGTTTTGCAAGATATTTCAATTTGTAAAATCTACTTATAGTCATATGAGGACAAGGATCAAATTATTCAAAGTATATCCTTTTATGTTCCAGCTTAATATCGATCCTGAGTCTCTGAAGCCCAAGCTACCAAACCGAAGTGATCTTAAGCCTTACCCTGTTTCTTGTTATCTTGAGTATAGAGGTCACGAAGATGCAGTTACGTCAGTTTCTGTAGAAGCTTCAGGGCAGTGGATTGCATCAGGTGTGGATGACATTCCTTAATTCTTTGTTACATTCAGTAACGTAATTGAAGTCGGTAGGTCTCATCATCTGTTCTTCTTACAGGTTTATTGGACGGACTGTGCGTATTTGGGAGGTTGAAACTGGTAGATGTCTAAAACACTATAAGATTGGCGAAGCGATCAAATATGTAGCGTGGAATCCTAATCCCGAGCATTCTATACTGGCTGTCTCTGTGTAAGGCTCTGCAAATTAATCACTGGTAAATTGTAGGGGCCAAGACGTACTTCTTTTGAACACTGGTTGTGGAAATGAAGAAGTACAGAAAAGGACTAAAGAACTTCTCTCTGTTGAGATGCCTGTGATGACTCTGGTCAGTGTGAGATCGTCATAGCTTTCAATATCATATATCAAATGAATGGTTTCTAACCTTTGCGGAACATGTTTTTCTTACATAGGCAAAACAGCATCCAGTGTAAGCTGGCTTCAAGATGATAAACTTGAGGGAATCAGGTTAAGGCACTCTAAGTCTAAGGTACATTAGCCTTTTCCTTCACCAATTTATTTGTGGTTGTGCAAGTTTATGAGTTTCTTAAGCTGAAGTCAAGATTAGAAGGTTGGTCTTTCTATGAAGAATCTTAACTGCTTTCTTTGTTGGGCTCCTGCAGACTGTTGCTTCAGTAGAATGGCATCGTAAAGTATCCTTCGACAGTGGTGCCAGCGGATATCCTTTCTGCATATGTATACACATATTTTTATATTATATGCTACATTAAGCATGACACAGATGGGTTTGGGTATGTGTTTTTATTTCTTAGACGTGTATGGTTAATGCGTATATTTGTTTGCGAATGAGTTATTATTAAATTTCTGATAACAAAACCAAGTTATATCAAATAAGTCATCTCCCTGGATTTTCTTGACTTGGCTTTACGTGAATCAAGAGCTATTTTTATACACAAGCTCTCTAAGAAGTTTACTCAGACACTTTCATTCAAGTTGCGAGGGATTGCAGTTACTTCAGTTTTCCATCCTACACGTTCCTTCTTCTTCATTTCAACAAAGAAGATAATTCGTGTTTATAATCTGGTGAAAGAGGGAAAGGTCGTCAGAAAACTTGAGATCAGACTACGTGAAGTCTCCTTTATTGCAGTTCATCCTTCTGGTAGTTCTTTTTATTTATTTTTCATTCATTAAATTTTTGCTAACTATATACAACTGTATGGATTGAGTCCATTCATTATTCTCTTCGTCGTAACAGTTGTGCGTGAACTGTACTCTGATTTATCTGGGCTGTACTGTTTATGCAGGTGTTCATATAATTGTGGGGAGCAGAGAAGGAAAACTATGTTGGTTCGACATGGACCTTTCATCTAAACCTTACTCTCAAGCATGTCACACATTTATTTTTCAAATAATGATGCAAAACAAATAAATGTTCTGTAGGGTCTTTTCTTTTGGTTGTTTGGAGAGGGGGTTAATACTTTCTTGCAAGACACTGGTTCACTTTAAATTTTGCAATCTCTGAAATGGTCTGCATAATGCGTAGATTTCTGGAAGATGTTATCTAATAGATAGGTTTAATCAGCTAAATGACCAATCATTAACAATTAGACAAACACCAAACCAAATATAACACATCAAATTCTATTTGCTTGATTTTTGGACATATAATTGTTTTCTTCTGACATTGTGAAAATTTTTCAGGTTGCATCAGAAGGACATCAACAATGTGTGTTTTCATCGCTCGTGCCCCCTGTTTGCAACATGCTCTGATGATTGCACTGCATATGTTTTTCATGGCATGGTTTATTCAGATCTTAACAAGAACCCTCTTATTGTTCCATTGGAAATACTCCGAGGTCATTCAAGCACAAATGAGAGAGGTGCGCCCTATAGCTTTCTTCAGTTTGTATTCTGTTGGGCGGTTTAACAAGATGAATAAGTTCGCTCATCATCTTTCCCTCGCCAAATATGGGGGACATGTTACCATGGTCTTTTTCTGATGGTTATTCCTCCTAATCGAGGAGGAAACTCAAATTGGAAGAGGAGTGGAAGTAGCTCAACTGGCAAGGAAGAGAAGGCAGCCAAAAAAATGCTGCTAGTGCATGTGTAAAAAGTTTACTGAATTCTGGGCATTATATTAAACATACTTTCACCAGCTTGAATGTTTTTGAACGTATGATATGTTCAAGGTCCCTTCTCTACAATGGGGATTTGATAAGATGCGACTAGGAGTTAGTGAATAGAACTTGCAGAGTTGCAGGCCAAATTTATAGTGAACTCAGTTTCTGAGTGTAATTCAAACTTGAAAATTAAAGCTAAATCTTTTATTAACTGCGGTTGTATGCAGGTGTAATGGACTGTAAATTCCATCCAAGGCAGCCATGGTTATTCACTGCTGGTGCGGACTCGGTGGTTAGACTTTATTGCCATTGAGAGGAAAAGAAAGGAAACCGCCTGTACCGGATCATACTGCAAGCTATGGATCTCACTAGTCGGGTCAGAATTTTCCGTGCTCTAAATGTCTAGTTAAATTGTTGTATGTATCATGTGTTTACTGAAATGGTCCAATCAATTTTGACAGCATACAACCAATTATTTTCTGTTATGAGGATCCAATGGAGGAGGCAGCACATAAGACCACCTTTTGGTTTCAAGTTCCCTTTTTAAAGAATCCAATCGTGAAGAGAGAGGGAGAGTTTGTAGGAGAGAAAGTGGTGAGAGGGAAGAGTTTTCCTTTTGTGTCAGAACCGATAAGAGTTTTTTCTGTGAATTGCAGAGAGGAAAGTTAGTGAGGAAGAAGAACACATCACATCTAAGGGGATAGATAGACCAATATAGAATAATGTGCAGTAAATAGTTTTTGTACCTTTAGCAGTATGAAGAAGATGGAAGATACAGATTGTTGTGAGAAGAAATAGAATGAAAGAAAGTATTTTAATTGAAATTTATATATGCAAGACCAAGAGTTTAGAGATGTGGGGTATCTTCCATCTGAAGAACTGTTCATATTAAAATTAAAGAGAGCTAATTAAAAGTCTAAACGAAGCATAAATAATTAATACATTGCTTTGAAAAATAAAATTACATCATCTGCAAAGCTTCATGTACATCAAAGTTGCACCAGCTGCCTGCTGATTTCTGCTACATTAATATAAATATGAAAGAAAAGAAGCAAATACTGAAAAAAACCAAAAGCTTTGATACTTACTAACATATATATATATATATATATATATATATATTAACTGAACCCCATAATGATGCAGAGAAATTCCCAGTTGGGTAAAATGCCAAAGGTTTGAAATTGCCCTGTGCAGGAGAAATTAACAGCTTGCCAGTTAGACCCTTTGAGAGCAGAAAAACTTTTGTGAAACAGGGATAGCATTGCTTTGCTATCCCTGGCCAATCACGATATGCGAAGTGGACAAGTTATCACACGTGACGTATCGGGATTGGTTGGAGATAGCAAAATAGTACTATCCCCATTCCACACAAGTGTTTCTCCTTTGAGAGAGGCTGCTGCAGACCAAGCTCAACTTCTCCCATTACAGAAAATCATTATTCTTCTGCTGGAGAGCCACCTCCCACCACCAACCCACATGGTGGGGATGGCACCACTAGTAGTACTAGGGCACTTAGGTGTACCAAAAACTTAACTATATATTTCATCTTAGGGACTATCAAATATTGTTGCTGTGGTTGTGAAAGAGCATGAGAGAAGAGGGTCTCATTTTATATGCAGAGATGGGAATGCAAAAAGTGAATGAGAACTGTTGATTGTTGAGCAACGTGGGCTCCTTGAGGATCTTCCAAAGCATATGCGGCGACCAACTTAGATGCTATCATCACTTTCAGTCCTTTTCCTTCTCATTTCCTTTTCATCTTTTGCCTATATTGCCACCTATTTTTTAAAGTTTTATTTACTGTAAATAAATAAAGTTCATAATAGACTCAGAAAGAAAATAATTGAAACACCGACATATCAGTTGGTATCCAAAAATTAGTGTAATAAATTCACGTCGCTCTAATATATATATATATATATAAAATTATATGATCTCTTTGAAGAAAAAAAAAGCATTTTATCATTGCACCCTATAGTTGAGTAACAAGCATCTGGCTATTGGTGTCAGTCCATTGCAATTTGTCTCCATTTTAGGTCAATGAGCATATAAATAAAATAGGTCAAAAGTGTTCGAGTAAAGGTTTCTGCCCCCACGTGCCCATTGTGATTGCTAAATTCATGTGTATGTGGGATCTTGAGATGTCATTGAAGAAAAAAATTAAATAAAGTTTTCAAATTCATGTGAAAGTCACCCAATTTTTGGTTAGGTCAGGCTGATCACGCAGAGTCTTTTCTTTTGTGTGGGAGGGAAAATTGCTTTATAGAAATCTTAGTGCGCCTCAAGTTTGTTTGATTAAAGTACAAATGTTAAAATAACGTTATGTGTAAAGTGTCTTGTTGGGTTGTAATTCTTCAAGCCCAGAAGCCCAAGAAGAGGGCCATAAGGCAATTGGTGCAAAGGATTTCAAAGTTGGATTGTTAGAGTTAGGGTTCTTGCCTCCCTGAGCACAAGGTGGCTCCACCCTTGAACAATGCCTAGCTCAACAGCAAACAATGAAGCCAAGCTAGTGGGACATGGACAAAGTAATAGATTATCAATTTCTTGTGAGAAGTAGTTATGCCGATTAGTTGAAAATAACTCGGAAGAAGGTTTAGAACATTTACCAAGTAACTTTTAATTCAGTGGTATCTCTTCACAATGTTGGAAGAGATAAAAGTTCGAATCCTCTTCCTACGTTGAAATAAAAAAGTTAATACTTGGAAGGCAAGAGCTTCAAAACATGATAAACTCTCAAACTTGGTTTGTAATGTTTTCTAGATTGATATTGTGTTGAAGTCTAAAACTACGTCGTTTCAAATCTCTATGATATTTCCATTGAAAACCCGCAGATATTAGCACAAAACCATAAACAAATGTATGACCCCACAGAAATAGAACTATAAACAGATCATCCTAATTCCATTCAATCCATAGAATTTAACCTGCTTGCAACATAGTTTGGCTTTGGAATGAGAAAAATCTCATTTCCTTCTTTCTTTGTCAATCAATTCTTTCAATTCAACTATGTGCCCTGGGGCCTTTCAAAAACTTACATCCAATGAGCAGCTACAGCTATCCCATATTAACTTTCTTCTTCTTTTCCTCTTTTGATGGGATGGGAATAACAGAACAAAGTGAGCAGCTTACAAGAGTGGTTTTAGCATACCTTGGAGGCAAAGCAAGAACCATGAATAAAATATTATACAATTATTACACTAATAATAATAATAACAATAAACATGGTTTTGATAGGAACATGATGAATATCTAATCACATACTAATACTAGTGACTTTGAAGCAAATGATATTAAAATGGTACTTTTGCCACCATGCAAGTATATTCCTTTCTTTACTTCTTCTTGTGAGATCCACTCCACAGTCTTTAGCATATTTTTCTTGGTAGAAAAGTAGTTCAGATGACAGCACAGCTAATGTCTTCAGAATCAGAATACTATGATTTTGCTCTCAAATGTCACAATCACATACATAAAATACTTCTCAAATCTTAATCTTAAGACATCCAGAGCTGAAGAAAAGAACAAACTAGACTGGCAGCCTCAGCCCTTTATCCAGATGTCTTGAGTTTCATGCAAGAAACAAAAAGAGAAAAAGTGTCATGGTGACAGAGAAAAAGAACCTCAAGATTTTTCTTATATCAGCTCATTTGAGAGGTGCAACCACCAAGCAACAAATTTCAGGAGCGTTCCAAATTTCAGTCCAAAAATTTTGTGCAAAATGCCTACCTCTACATCACTGCCCTCACAAGCACCAAAGTCAAGATCAAATCCAATTAGACTCATTGCCATAGTCTTGCTAGCTTGCATTGTCCTCTTGGGTATTGTGGTGCTCATCACTTGGCTAATTCTCAAGCCCAAGCGCCTTGTTTACACCATTGAGGATGGCTCAATCCAAAACTTCAACCTAACCAATGACCACCTCTCTGCCGACTTTGATTTTGTCTTAAGAGCCTACAATCCCAACAAGAGAGTTTCCTTATACTATGACTCCATTCAAGCCACTGTGAACTACAATGACCAGACACTGGCATTTTCTGGGGTTGATCCCTTCTACCAGCGCCATCGAAACGTGACCCGATTCAACATCAAGTTCACAGCTCATTCCACTGCACTGCCCAGCTCTGTCTCTAACGATCTACAGCTTGAGAAAAGATCAGGCAGGATCCAGTTTGATGTTTGGCTCAAGGCAAGGATTAGGTTTAAGGTTGGAGCTTGGAAATCGCGCCATCGCACATTAAGGGTTTCATGTGCCCCAGTGTTGGAGTTTTCAAGGCCTAAGAACTTGAAGAGGACTTACTGTTATGCAGAAATTTGATCAATCCTGTCTCTGCAACTGCATGCATATTTCAATGACTGAATTTTTCTCTGTTGTTTGGGAGTTTTTTTAAATTTTAAAAACCATGTTTTTTCAGTCACTCTGTTACAACTTACATTGTTTTCTTCATATAATCCTCAACTATATATGTGTGTGTGGTCATTGTTGTTGTGTTGAACTTTTCATTTTTCATGTAATTGTGATATTTATTCATTTATTTATTGTGTAACTAAATCCACATGGATTGATCAGATATGCTTTAAGTTTCTTTTATTTTATGTTGTACTTTATGGGCTTTGGTTCGAAATAGAAAATATGTGGGCTTCTTTTTTCTTTTTTTGTCACCAGTTTCTTTTATTCTTTTTTCTTTTTGAGCAATTTCTTCATCTTTACACTTCGACTCCGAAATTCCATCAATTTAGAAATCCTTAAAGACCCAGCAATAATTTTATTAATGGATATTGTCACGTATCAATTGCAAGTGAAGTGATGCCCTAACGTTGTATTCAGTATCAAGTTTCAGAACGAGTTTGAACAAGTCACCATATATAAAAGGAGCTGGAATGTCTTAATTTGGATGAAGTAAAATTATAACACAGAAACAGTGGCGGTGCTTCAAATTGTATCTCTGCCCAAGTTGGTGGTGGTGCACACAAGCTGTTCGACATAATGTCTTAGCCAAACTATGTCTGTGCAGCCAGCAGTCAGCACTGCAGCGTGCAATTTTTTTTTTTTTAAGTCATGACCAAAACAACATCGTTTTGAGCCAGAGCAAAAAAGAAAAAGAAAGGAGGAAACCGGATTCATGGGCTTTCAAAAAGGCTTTCATTTTGTGGGCTTCAAACAATGATTCTTTCTTGAAGCTTTTCTTTTCATGGGTTTTAAACAACAATTCTTTAAACAAGGCAAGCATTTCGTGGGCTTCAAGCAATTCTTTCTTCTTCTTTTCTCTGTTTGATGTTTTCTTGATATGAAACACCATTGGCAATAATTGTAGGTTAATTGTAATGCTATTTTTTTTTATATGACTTATGAATGACATTGGTATTGTTTAAATTATAAGCATTTTTGGTTGTCATTTTTTATATAAAGCTTTTAGCCTTTCAAAATTGCACTCCTTTAAAAACTTCATGAGTCCGCTAGTATACAGAAAGGATCTTCTCAATGTAAAGGCTCGAGATCCAAAAATATTTTTTTTATTTATAGATCTAAACAAATATAATTAAAGTATGGATTAAATTGAAGTTTCTTTTTTTCTTGTGTGCAAGGAACATAAGAATAAACAATTAAACTTTTATCGTCAATGTGGAGTAAAGAATAATGGGAAAATAGTGAAAGCTTACAAATGTCTCGAATTCACTAAAATGTTGGTTGAAAAGCTTACCTCACTGAAATTTATATACCTGGCTTTCTGTATAAAATAAGCCTCAATGTTTGGTGGGAGTAAGAAGTTTGGGTGTATGAGAATTCTCTGTCAATTTTATTCATTAGGTGTGAAATGTGAAGGAAGGTCAACATATGGAATGGTGGAAATCAAGCTTCCACATGATTTTTTTTTCTTCCTTTCGGCCAAGTTATTTGGTTGGCAGAACAACTCTAATTAGCTGATATGGTGCTGACGTCGTACATTTGAACTAATGACGGATTGTAGAGTTAATTGGGACATCTTGTATTAGTGTGTTAAGCTATAATTAGTGCCTTGGTAGTCAAGTCTCTATCGTATAAAACGCTAACAATTACAACAGCCTCAATTGTAATGATCATTTCTTTGGCATGTTTACTAACTTGGAATCGGAGGATTGTCGATCACTCATGATTAGCAGCAATCATAATACGTAGTTATGATTTGGAGTTGATTAGGTCTAGAAAAGAGAGGTAATTTGAAGTTGAATTTGGGGAAAAATTAGTTATGGGCTTAAGAATTTATCACGAGACTTTTTACCTCTTGTATTTCACTGTTAGAGTTACTTCGACGTAAAAAAGATTGCCAAATTATGTTTCAATTCTCGTGATTGTGAACTTGATATTATCTTTAGATGGGACTTCGATGCAATCCTTACTTGATTTGATGCTAAGTGAGCAAATAACATGAATGAACTCACCTGAACAACCAAAGTGGGACATATATGCATGTTATATAATAGGACACACACTACAAGACGGTCCCAGAGAGAGAGAGAGAGAGGAACGATATTTCCCAACATAATAAGGTCCAGCCCCTTTCAATTAGGCCAATGTTGGTCCAAACCCTAAACAGATATCCTGCAAATATGTGACATATATTGATGTGGCAGTTGTCCCCTCAAAGCAAAGCAAACCTGCCCTTTCGTTTCCGGACCCCTCCACTACATACACATTCAACTAGCTAGGGCTCCTTCTGCTTTGTCAGATATTGCTAAGGAAATAAAACATAAAACATTCAAAAGAGAAGGGCCAAATTAAATCGACAAGAAAAAAGGTTTTGAAAGACAGGCAACCTAACACATTTTACACCATCTTCCTGTCTCTATGTCCTTGTCCTTGTCCTTGTCCATATGCATTTTCTGGGTTGTATAGCTAGGTAAAGAGAGATTTTAATTATATTTTTTTAAAAAAAATTGAGGGAATAAATAAATACAAATTAAAACACATGCATTTACCTTCACATATAATGATATATACAGAATTCGACTCTCATTCTACTTATTATTTTGAGGGTTAAGTTATTTTGAGAGTATTTTTGGTATTAAATGTTCTTAATTAGGTTCCAGAGTTCTTCTATTTAAAAACAAAATGTACTTTCTACATCGTGTAACCTTTTTATCATTTAGTCATCTTGCCAAAATATTATATTTTCATAGTTGTTTAACTAGATTATTACACTTCATTACTAGTTTCTTGTTCCGTGATATTTCTTTTTCTAATATTGAAATACGGTTGATCATATAATAAAGAATAAAAGAAAACTTTAAACTAAGCATAAGCATTTTATATGTGAGAAGTGAGTGAGCGGCAGAAGAACGTGAATGCTCACGCAATCTAGGACCCATGCATCATGCATGCAAGCAAAACAAGATGTAGCAAAAGCTGTGGGGTTTGACCTCAAAGCTACTCAAGTAGCCGGGGCCATAGATTAGCTCTTGCTAGCAGATTACATGTGGGTTTCATAATGCCTCCCTACATTTTTTTTTTGTTGTTTTTTTTTTAAATTAATCATAATGTCTACTACTTCAAAGACATAATATGATATTATGTGACCTAAAAAAGGGTTTTTTATTTTCCAATGATAAAATTTAGAATATTCATTTATAACCTAAGAGAAAAATCAAGAATATTCATTCTTATATATATCAAGGAAGTTTTGGGATGATGTTCATTGGATCACTTATATATATATTTGGGATAATATGAACATAATTCTTTTTCTTTTTTTTTTGGTTGATAGAGGGACCATGTCATTATGCTCATGCGTTATGATTATACATAAAAAGGTCATGTTTGTGTTGAAAAATAAAATTTTAAAATGGATCTTTTATATAAAATAATACAATAACTTCTTTATAAGTGATTAGACGTTATACATCAAACATAATTCGTCGTTCTTTTTAAATATAAGTGATAGTCTAAATAATAGAGGAAAAAAATTTCCCACACACATCCACAGAACTAAGATGCTATATATGGTATTCGAACCTGATTCCTCTTAATCATATATATTAATATAAAAGTTCCACCCAAGTTTTCTTGAAGACGATCGAGGACCCATTTTGGCCACGTTGTGATTACTCAATTTCATCAAAATTTGGTGGGAGGTTTGAGCATGATTCATTCATTTATTATATTTATAAACCAGTGTCAGCGACATGTTTGGCAGCAGTCAAGTCAACACTATATATTTTTTGTATGGATTTTTAGTCTGATAAATTTTATTTTGGTCGGAATAATTTGAAAGATGACCAACACTCAACAGGCAAACAGGGAACAGCCTTTCTCTAATGTGTTAATTAACAGGCTAAAAGGAGTCACTAATTATTGCAATCTCCTTTTGTTATAACTTATACTAATCAAGAAAGCTTAAGTGTACTTGGGCAATTCCATACATCTTAAATATATAAAAAAATATTTATATCAGAACCAATCATTGTCAAGCTTGAGCAAGCATGACGAGGAAGAGAAGGGTGGTTGAAAAGGGATTTGAATTCAATGAAGCCTTCAATTGCTTTAGGACTAAGAAGACTCAATATCTATCTAATTACCCAAAAACCAATAAGAAAAAAGAAGACTCAATCTATCTTATTATGATATAAAGTGACAAATTTGGAATTAAAATTTGACACAACTTCTTATACAAGTACATAATTCAAGATTTCGATCCACCCATAGATTTCACCATCTAAAAGGCATTGTTTTCAGCCTTTATGTACACCATAGGGCCACATACTGAATTCAACTTGGCCTCTCTTTATAATGAATTCAATACTTAACGTTTTGAGTAAAATCGTATTACACCAACTAATATGGGCAACGTCTCATTTATTTTCTTTCGGAGCTCATTATAGACTTCATTTATTTACAGCAAAATAAGACATTGCAATAATACGAACTAGCTAGTAAATTATTGAATAACCTTATTTGTACCTTATTTAGTCACCATATATCTTTCATAAAGGTAAGATTTTCAATTCTATAGAAGATGTAATAAACAATGCAGTGTTGGTAAAGAAACTGTCACTAAATAAACTTCACTGTCATGGTCATGGTCATATATTTTGAGCTCATCCTCCATGTCCATTGGTTGCCACATCTTTATCATACAATATTATAAAACATCTAGAATGATATTATATT
This sequence comes from Prunus persica, assembly GCF_000346465.2. Classification (NCBI taxonomy): domain Eukaryota; kingdom Viridiplantae; phylum Streptophyta; class Magnoliopsida; order Rosales; family Rosaceae; genus Prunus; species Prunus persica. The sequence goes on from NC_034014.1 coordinate 8,238,612, forward strand.
ATAGAAAAATACTGTATTTTATTCTTTGAATATAATATTATTCAATTTCCTACAAATTAATGTACGGTGAAAAATGTGTCATGCCATACAACATCTCCATCCAAATTGAAGCAAACAGAACACATCACCAATAATTAAATGATATTTGTTTTTTTTTGGGATAAAAAAATGATAATTTCTTTGGGCTAATAGAATGAAATGGTAAAAGGAGCCCACTTCCGAAATACAACACTGAGATCCTTACAAAAGGAAGCTTGCTAAACGGCGCCGCATCACAAAAGGAGTGAAACAAGAACGGCGTCGTTTCTATTTCTCAAGCTTGTTCCCCACTTCCCGTTAAATTTAAGATTTGGAAGGTTTCGTAAAATGACCGGTACAAACAGACAGGTGACACGTGGCAGCCCCTGGCGGGCTCCCCCAAAATTTAAGACGTTTGCGTTACGGCAATATTTATGGGGGAAGACTCTCAACGGTGACGTGGTTCCATTTATTCTTCGTAAAATCGCCGCTCTTCCCTCTCTCTCTCTTTGAAACTTCCATTTTCTCTCTCCTTCTCTATTACTCTCTCTCTCTCTCTCTCTCTCTCTCTCTCTCTCTCTCTCTTTCTCTGTTACTTTCTACACAGCTAGGGTTTCGTTTCCTTTACTCCCAAATCAAGAGGCAGAGAGCTTCACCGGTACGTTTTTTTAATCTTCGCTTTTTAAATTGCTCAATAACATTGCGGTTCATGTTCTATTCGGTCATTTATCGTTTTTCTCTTGAGTGATTTGCAATGTCGATTTGAAATTTGATTGAATCTTCATTTACTGGTTGTTTGGTTTCCGGGAAAGGTAGGGAAAATGATGGAAAATAAACCTTTCAATCTCCGGTTATGGTTGTTAGGTGTGGAAAGTCCAAGGTTGACTAAGTCTGAATGTGCTGTTGGGTTGTTTGTGTCTCTGAGGGATAGGGGATTATGCGCCTTAGTTTCTTGTCGTTTTGTAAAATTTCTCAGAGACCAAACAGAAGCATTGAGGAGTTGAATAGATTTATGACTCCGGTGGTTTCGGAGTTTTGGACTTTAGCAAGATTGTTTGTTTGTTCAATTTCTGCTTTTTTACGTCTAAGGTATTTAATTGAAATTTTATTTTATGTAAATGGTTTATCTTTCTACAACTTCGTAATGAGTTAAACCTTTAAAAGGAAAAATTTGTTGATTTTTGTTTCTTTTTCTTTTCTGAAATGCAGCGACAAGTGAAGAAAGCAATCACGTCATGGTGAAATTTTTAGGGGGTTGGATGATTTAATGCTGGTTAGATTGGATGAGTATGTTTATCATCTTCATGTGGCCATGATGACAGGGATGATAGCTATGACCTTGGCTAATTTCGTCTGAGTTTGATGATCTGATTTTTGAAAGAATCACCTTGTTGTAATTCCTGTAAAGAAATGCGGTTTTAATATGCATTTTATACAGATGAGTTTAAGGTCTAATTATTAGTTTGGATCTTGGACAATGGCTATTGCTGGTCTACACAATGTTTCTGTGCTCGAGCCTTCTATCCTTCGAGACTCTCAGTCTCACGCATCTAGACGGATAGGCAATGAAAGAAGGGTAAACACCCGCCCGTCCTCCCTACTACGAATGTGGCGAGAGCTTGAGGATGAGCATGTGGTGAGTCGTGCCCAAGAGAGAATCAGTGAAAGGCTGCTTCAACAAAGAAGTGATAGGTTGATAGATGACATCTCAAGAGCAGATGCTGCTGAAGGCCACAGTAGTGAACACACAGGTGATTTAGACGATGAGAGTGTGGCGGAGAGTGAGTGCAGATTATGGTCTCAAGGTCAAATTGGGTCATCCAATGAACATGAGAACTGTAGCAATTTTAGCAGTGAGCATTCTGATTTTGGGGAGGTTGAAAGGGGGAGGGTGAGGCAAGTTTTCAGGGAATGGATGAATTGTGGTGTGGCTGAGTGTAGTTCAAGTGTTTCTAATATGAGTAACAGTTCAAGGGCAGAATGGCTTGGTGAAACTGAACAGGAGAGGGTCAGAATTGTAAGGGAGTGGGTGCAAATTAACAGCCAGCAGAGAGGTGCTTCTGGTGACAATAGTGGAGAACAGCCTGCTGAAATTGGTAATCAAATTGAACGAGTTCGTGATGGATTGGTTGTTAACCAAACCGAAGGCCGGTCTGAGCTCACGCGAAGGGGCATTCGCAAGTTATGCGGTAGACAGGCTCTGCTGGATATGTTAAAGAAGGCTGAGAGGGAAAGGCAAAGAGAACTTCAAGAATTGTTGGAGCACCAGGCCGTATCACATTTTGCTCACCGCAATCGCATTCAGGTTCATTGTTATCATGCTTTCCACATCTTCAGTTTCTTATCATAGAGTTACTCTTTGAAAATGGGTTTTGAGTTTGTTATACTTGAGCGTACAATATCATTTTGGTGAAATTTTTTATGTAAATCAATATGCTAGTATCATGTTCTAGAAGTGTAATGATGTGTTGTTATGCCTGTGCATTTCTACTGGTTTCTAGGCATGGAAAACTTTTCTTGTTACTAATATGTCAACATGTTTTTTGTTTTTCTGTTTTTCTCTCGCAGTCCTTGCTCAGAGGAAGATTCTTACGAAATGGTAGAGTGATTGAGAATGAGAGATCCACTTCCATGGCTGAAAATGAACTAGGCTTATTGAGGCAAAGACACACAGTCTCTGGTCTAAGGTAATATTTTCCCTGCTTTAATTAATAAGAATGATATCTTTAATTTATGCTCTAATTTGTTTTCTTAAGTATCGTGTGACCTTCCATTTTATATACACCTGAGATGTCTTTGTAAGTTTTACGCAATGAATAGGTGGAATTGCATCATCTCGTAATGATGAATTAACCCATCCTTGTGATCCTCTTTTGTTTTCTGTATAATTTGTATCATATTTACATTTATTGAAGTACAAATGATTTGGGACATCTCAAGTCTAAGTTTTCTAATTATTCTTCTTCCAAGAGTTGTTGATGCACGATTTTTGATAATCATTGAATTTAGCCAAAAAGTGATATACAAAAATGGTATGCAGTAAACCCATTCTTCCAACCCCTTTCTAATCGTGAAAGTGTTTTTGGTATAATATGTGTGAGTTTATGGGGCTTGAAGGGTGGTCCACCATAGAAAGATGATTAAGTCTAAATTACAATGGGCAGATTGTAGATTTTATATTTTGATTGTTGGAAAGATGACAAACTATAGCTATTAGCTTGCACTGGCGAGTTTGTTTGATAGTTAAACAAACAGATTAATTCCTTGGTACAATTTTAAGTAGTGGGGTTGTCAAGATGTTGTTATTTGTGTTTCCTTTCTTGATTACTAGTTTTGTAGAATTTGAAGTGTTAAAACAATATATAAATCACTTTTGACATGGTGAAATTGAGTTTGAGTTCTTTTTGAAAACCTCTATCACTGTTCCGGTATGATGTTGCCCTGCAATGGACCCTTATGGTGCTGTTTCTGACTGGTTGGAAAAAATTACGGTTCATGGACTTTGTTTTATGTAATTTTTTGCTTTTGATGCTACACTCATGTTCATGTATGTATGCATATAGACTTTCACCTTTAGAGCATCTTAATCTTCTATATTTTTATCAATTATAGATTGTGGTCATGTAAATCCATTAACTTTTTTCTTCTTTTATTCTTGAAGCTGTCTGGATTATTTCATTGACTAATACTGAATTAATTTCTTCATTAATTTTTTGTTTCTTATGTAGAAAAATTGCTTTTATTTATTTTCTCATTGATATTTGGGCATCTGTTCTTTGGAGTAGGGAAGGTTTTTGCTCCAGATTGGATAATACTGCATGTGGTCAAGTAAGCAGCAGCCATTCTGAGACATCTTCAAGTGTGTCTAGTGGTAGTAGAAATGGACATGCTGAAGAAGAGAATTTACAAGAGGTACATGGTTTTTTCGAACAATCTGACGCTAATGAAGAGGCAAGTGATGACAGAGGACATGATAGATGTGGAATGTCAAATGGTAGGGGTGATTTAGGTGGCAACACCATTCTGGATATAAATTCACAAGAATCTAATGTTCATGTGGAAGGTTGGCAGGAAGAAGTTCCAGATAATGTCGTAAGAGACGGGCATTGCTCAACCATTTTTGACATTGTCGAAAGGAGTGTGGGTACTGGTAGTAATATGATTGGGAACTTACAGGCAACCACTGCTGTTGAGCAGCCTCTAGAAACTTTGCAAAATGATGCTGGTGAACACAGTAACATGAGAGAAGTCATTGATGTATCTAATGAATCTGAGCCAAGTGGGGAGGAAAGTGTAATCTGTGAACAATCTGGTGATACATATAATTTACAAGGCAACATGGTTGGGGATGTAAATTTTCAATGGGGTGTAAATTTTCAAGAATTTACTTCTCAGGTACAACAATGGCAGGATCGAGTTTCAGAAAATGAGGAAGGAGACTGGGAAGAGCCTGTTGTTGAGTATAATGATTTGAGAGAAAATGTTGGTCGAATTACAGTTGGAGATCAGCAGGAAACTGCTGGTTATGAATGGTCCCAAGAGTTGTTGGAGGGCGAGGATAGAGAAAACAGTCATCTTGAAGAAGTTAGTGAAGTGTGGCACGAGGAAAGTGGTTTTCAAGAGGCTGTTCACAGTTGGTTAGAAGAGCCATCTGACCAGGATGCTGATCCAGTCAGACAGATCGATACCTTTTATTTTCCTGATGACGATAATGCTCATAGTACAGAGATAAGGGAACTCCTAAGCAGGTATTAAATTCATTAATTCATGATTATGCTTTGGGCTTCTGAAGGATCAGCTTTTCTCATGGAAATCTTATTAATGTTGCAGGAGAAGGGTTTCTAATCTTCTTAGTAGTGGTTTCCGGCAGAATCTAGATCGACTTATACAATCATATGTGGAAAGACAAAGCCATGCTACCATTGACTGGGAGCTAGATGATACATCACCTTCTCCTGAATCTGCAGAACAGGATCTAGAGCAGACTGGTGGATATCAAAATGAGGGTCAAGTGGATTCTGTTGAGAGTCCTAGTCCTAGTACTGCACTGCCATCACAGCAAATACCTCCCTCACCACTTTGGGACCAGGAGTCACACCCTGATAATTGGCCACAGCATGACATGCATCAACGTTTTGGAATTGTAAGTTCACATAATTTTTCTTGCATCTTGCGTTTACATAATTCGATTTCAAGTCACTTATATTCTTGACGCCTACCTTTTGGCTTAGTCAATTTACAATTTGCTTACTGATACAGGACTGGGAGATAATTAACGATATGAGGATTGACATGGGTAGGCTACAACAGAGGATGAATAACTTGCAAAGGATGTTAGAAGCCTGCATGGATATGCAACTCGAGTTGCAGCGCTCAATAAGACAAGAAGTTTCTGATGCCCTGAATAGATCATCTGGTTCACAAGGTTTGTCAATAGTTTTGATGCACTTAAGCATATTTTACGTAGTTGTTTTTTATGGTGAACTTTTACTCTACATTGACCACCTCTGGGATAGTTTTCCTAACTCTGATTGGATAGTTGCAATGAAATTATGTCTGATTGTTTCTTCTATCAAAGGTGTTGGTTCTGCTTTAATGTCTTAGAACTCCATCAGTTTGTACCCAGCCCACCGTACAACATGTTACGTTTCTTTTAAGAAGAAGATTGAAGTTTACTTATGGGCCTATGCTGCCCTCCCAAATCTTGGGCTAGGCCTGTAATGTGCTATTTTTGCAATGAAAACATCATTTGACCAAAAACATTCAAAAGATAAAATCCTAACCTGTATGACTTAACCACAAAATTAGACTTTGTAAACCCTAATCCTCTCCTTTTAAAACTTTGCAAAAATGATACTAGTTGTTTGTGTTTCCTCTCCTTTTAAAACTTTGCTCCCATCTCCTGCTGTGGATCCCTTGTCATTTCGCCTTATTTGGTTGTTGGTTTGGTGAACAATTCTCTAAAACTTAGGTCCATTGCTTGCTTTCCTTAAGTTGACTGTGAGAGGTGTCTGCTTCTGCAGGTTTGTGTGAAGATGGTCTGCTAGAAGATGGCTCTAAATGGGATCATGTAAGGAAAGGAATTTGCTGTATATGTTGTGATAGAAGTATTGATTCTTTACTGTACAGGTAAAACTCCAAAATGTGCACCTTTGTGATTCGAATTGTTGGATATGTGGAGATTCTAACATCATTTTTCAATTTCTGTTCATTTCGTCTTGCAGATGCGGGCACATGTGTGCATGTTCAAAATGTGCTACTGAATTGGTTGAGAGTAGCGGAAAGTGTCCAATGTGTAGAGCACCCGCAGTTGAGGTGATCCGTGCTTATTCTGTACTGTAACTTGAACACTAAGTTACTAAGTTAAAGTTAACATTTATATAGGCATCATAGGGTTTTGCTCCAATCTCTTTTTCTCTTTGTTTTTTGTTGCTGCTTAGGTGCCATGATGTCTTACATATATTGAGTGTACGATTGACACACAAAATGCTCTCTGATTCATTATTCTGATCTAATAAAATAGAACGGAAAGCTAATATACCATAAATTCAGTATCCAATTAGGTTATAGCTGAGGTTTGCCTCTTGACTGCCCCGCGACCCAACCCCCCACCCCACAAAAAACAACTGAGGGTTGCTTCCCTGAAAGATATCACCCCTTACTTGGTATTTGCATTTGGACCATCTAGGGTGCAGGTTGGATTGGAAAATTCGATCCGAAAATTTCCGATTTTGGTGAGCCCAAATGAATTTTGAAATCTGAAAATTCCAAAAAAATGGGATTGAAATTGAAATGTATTTTAAGATTCCAAATTCTGAAATATTTTGAGGTTTTAAGTCTGGATCCGAATCTTTTGCTCTGCCATGATTTGCTTTACTTTTATTCTCTATATGATACCTTATTAAAATTTAATATAAGGGATTTGAAAGTTGACACATCATCCTAAAACAAAAATTCAATTTACTTCTAATTAAAAAAGAAAAAAAAACCCTAACACCCAACTAATGGGATAGTTAACGTCCAAAAGCTGTTTTTTTTTTCTTCTTCTTCACTTCTGTCCTCTTCTCTTTTTTTTTCTCCTTCTTGCTACACGTTCTGTCCTCTTCTCCTTTTTGCTTCACCTTGATCCACCATCGCAAAGCAATAAGCATCACTACGAAAATCCTTTGAAGGCAAAACCATCAAGCTTAGAAGAAGAAAATTTTTTTTACAGCTTTTGGACATTAACTATCCCGTTAATTGGGTGTTAGGTTTTTTTTTCTTTTGTAATTAGGAGTAAATTAGTTTTTTGTTTTGGGATGATGTGTCAACTTTTAAATCCCTTAGATTAAATTTTAATGAAGTGGCGTATGAAGAACAAAAGTAAAGTAGATCATGACAGAGAAAATCAGAGCAAAAGATTCGGATCTTTCAAGCTTAGATTGCATATAATAACTAATTTGATTTTCAACTAAATATGACTTAATAACCAAATAAACATAGATAAGTAATTTCATAAAGGATAACAACATCTAAGTAATAACATATAATAATTTTTCCTTTACCAAGTGCATGAAAGTTAAAATCTAATACCTGAAATAAAGTGCTATAAAAGTTCAAATTTAAAACCTGTGAATAAGTTGCTATGAAAGTTCAAATTTAAAACCACTGGTATGCACTTTTACTGAAAGGACTCGGTTGGCATAAATATAATTCGGAAGTGTGCTCTGAATCTCAATAGAACTCAGACAATTAATACATCCCGTCCATAGCTGTCGAGAAGTATAATATCAAAGTGAGACAAAAAAGAGAGGAGGAATTCATAACCAAAACAGGCGGACCAATATTCACACGCCATCATCTCTACACATGGTTATCCGAACCCTTTTACAAAGAAAGAAAGAAGACCAATTTACAAAAAGAAAGTAACATCTATAAATAAGCAAACTAAAACGAAATCCTAATTAAGACTCTTGTTTTGGTTAAATCCTAATTAAGACTTGGACTGTCTTCCATTATTATTGGACACATAGGTTGATACAGCCTTGGTCCCCTCTGCCATGGCATGTCTCCCGAGCTCACCAGGCAAAACCAGCTTCACTGCCGCCTGAATCTCCCTAGACGACAAGGTTTTTCTTGCCGTGTACTTGGTCAGCCTCGCTGCCTCATCCGCCAGCCTCTCAAACATGTCGTTCATCAAATTGTTTAGCACTGTCATGCCCTTGGACGACACTCCCATGCCAGGGTGCACCTGCTTCAAAACCCTATGCACATATATCTTGTACTCTTCTCCTCTACCTCTCTCTCTCCTCTTCCTCTTCCTCTTCTTCTCACTACTTTTCTTGCCTCCTTTTTGGGTCTTCACCTCATCACTTTTGTGCTCTTCTTTCTTTGTTGTTTCTTCTTCCTCTTCTTCTCTCTCATCAGAAGTTGTATTGGTTTCCATGGAATCTTCCTTTTCTCCTTCTAGGGTCTTGACCTCTTCACTTTTCTGTTCGTCTTCTTTCTCATCAGAAGTTATACTGGTTTCCACTGTATCTTCCTGATCTTCTTTCTTTTCTCCTTCTCCTTCTTCTTCTTCTTCTGCTGCTGCCTCTTTCTGATCAGAAGTGAGAGTGGTTATTGCTTCAGCGTTTTGGCCCTTTAGGATTTGGTTTTCCTCTTCTGTTTGAATGGGGATCCTTCTAGTCTTGAGTGGCTCTGAGATTTCCACATTTTGGGTTTGATTTTCTTCTTGGGTTTCAATGGAAATAGTCTTGATAGTCTTGACTGGCTTCCGAGTTTGATCACCACTGTCTTCACTCTGCTTCTTCCGCCTTTTGCTTTGAACCACTGATGAGACTTGAACTGTTTCTCTCACAACTTGCTTGGTGGTCTTCACCACCGTCTTCGTTGAGCGCTTCGGGGCCATTTTTGACAGTAGTGGCCCTATATTTGCTTGCAGTAAAGTTGCCTCCTTCCCTCTCAGAAAATGGATTTGAAAATGGAGATGTTGTTTGGATTGTAACAGAAGAAACTTATGTAGTTAAATATCGATATTAAAGTAGATAATAACTGTGTTGTGGGGTTTTACCAAATGTTGACAAGTGGCGGACAGGTGTTGAGTGGTTTCTGAACCCAATGGCTACGTGGGGGGTAATAGTGGTGGACAGAAGTTTTATTATTTTCACTCTTGGAGCTTACCTCTACATTCCCAAGTTCCCAAATCTTGCTACTGAACTTTCCAGGAGAAGATTTTTGCAGTGGGTCCTCCAACATGAAATATATGGGCTAGGCCTAAAATGCGTCCACTGAAAATGAAAGACTTTGAGAATGTTGTTGGGCTTTGTGTACGTATGCCCAAACGGTGTTGGGTCCTCGACCCAAATTCTAAACCTTATTTGCGGCAAAACTGCACAGAAAAACTGTAACAAGGGGTTAGAGTAAGGAATCCTTAATAGTGATCAATTACAGATTCAACCCCCTCAAAATTACCCCCTCATTAGAGCAACTCCACCCATTTGTCCTTTGCCATGGCAAGGGGGTTAGGGCAGCTACTATTCATGTAAATAGTGGCTGTCCTTGCAAAAAGTAAAGTGTGTTTCCACCTATTGCCATGACAACCACTATTCACATGAGATATGAGAAGAGGAATTTGTATAGAGTTTTGGTGTGGAAAGTGAAAAATATGACTAAGTATTTATTTTTTTTAAAATCTGAAAAGTTTAGTATTTTTTTAAATTTTTTTAGATTTTTTAAAATTATTTTTTGGTTGCTGACGTCATCATTGATGTCAGCAAACCTCGGGTTAGACTGAGGGCTAGTTTTGCCTGAGGGCCAACCCAGGCTTGTGGAGCCCACCCACAGTCCGTGCAACATTTGTTCGCCGGAAGGCTGTTTTGGGCCAAACCCCCCTTTTGCCCGGGCATGCTGGAGTTGCTCTTATACAAGCTCCCAAACGTGCAATGATGTCAATTAGAGTAGTGATTTTGAAAGAGTTGGCCTTAATATCAAATGACATCAAATAGGGCTATGCACAATCCTAGATAGAGTGCAAAAACAAAAAACTACATACCACTAAGATACCGAATTACAGAATATGCACAAAACATAATAAATCTCCGTTTAACTATTGCCGTATTAAGAAAATAATTAATTTTTTGTTTCTTAAAATCTAGTGTATACAAGCCATGGAATAATTTGAGAATTTCTAATGGTTTTGTTAGTATTATGATCACATGGGTTTTTGTTCTTAAATGTATGATTTATTTGGTTTAGAAATAAACATAGTTGTGTTAGTTTTGAGTTAAGCTCAGCGAATAGTTAAGTATTTTGAATTAAGATTGTTTAGTATTGGCTTTCTATTAACAATAGGGTTTTTATCACAAATGGATACTGAGATTTATGAAATTATCACGTTTAGTTTTTTATGTTTTTTCGCTAACCTCAAATACCATTTGTGATAAAAACCCAAATAATATGAATTTGGAATATGTTCTAACAAGGTGGAGATTAAATTATAGATACCAAATAATCCTTGACAAGAAAATACTTTACACGTGGACATTGGAAATGACATGATATGAGCACAAGAACTAGAAAACACAACACTGAATATGACACGATATTTTCCAGGTCTCGTATAGATCAGAAATGTGGGATCAAAGTTCATCAGAGTGTTTATGGCCAGTCGAAGATATATTTTGACTTGCTGTTACATCTCTCTCTCTCTCTCTCTCTCTCTCTCTCTCTCTCTCTCTCAAAACAAAGACAATTTAGAGGAAGCCTTTATCTTTTGGAGCTACTCTCCTTGCGAAAGACACACACAATAGGATCCAAAGCTATATACGTACCTTACCAGGGCCGGGATTGGGGTGGGAGGGAAGGGCCATGACTATAGGCCTCCAATTAAGGGGGTCTCAAATTGTTTTTTATATTATATACTAGTCCCTTGGCACATGTTCACGCATGTGTCAATTGGTTTTATTTTTATTTCATATTTTATCTATATATATAAAGCAAACGCAGAGATGGTGAACATTTCAAATACCAGAAATGCCC